>NC_134795.1:64613537-64681037 GCF_046742065.1 Oratosquilla oratoria | reverse complement strand
TCCCCCCTCCTCCCCCTTCTCCCCCTTCTTCCTCCTCCCCCTCTCCCTTCTCCCCTCTTCCCCATTCCTCTCCTACACCTCCCTCACAACCTCCTCCCCGTCCTCCTCCCTCAGAACTCCTCCCCCTCTCTCTGGTAATCCCTCCCACTCCCCCTCCTCTTTCCCCCTTCCTCCTTCCCCCCTTTCCCCCCTTCCCCGACCCTGACTACCCCTTCCCACTTTTTACGACCCTCTATTCGTCGTTCCCAACACCATCTCCCCCTTTCTTCCTCTCCTCCTCCTCCTCCTCCTCCTCCTCCTCAGCTTTCCTCTTTTTCTTCCTCCTCCTGAGCCTTCCCCCTTCTTCTTTTGCTCTTCCTCCTCCTTAACCTCCTCTTCTCCTATCTTACTCCTCCTCCTCCTCCCCCTCTCCATCCCCCCTGCTTAGCCTCCCCTCTTACCTTCCTCCCCCTTTTACCTTTCTCCCCCTCTTACCTTCCTCCCTCCTCTTACCTTCCTTCTCTTACTTTCCTCCTCCCTCTTACTTTCCTCTTCCCTCTTACCTTCATCCTCCCTCTTACCTTCCTCCCCTCTTACCTTCCCCCTCTTACCTTCCTCCCCTCTTACCTTCCTCTTACCTTCCTCCTCCCTCTTACCTTCCCCTCTTACCTTCCTCTTCCCTCTTACCTTCCTCCTCCCTCTTACCTTCCTCTCTTACCTTCCTATTCCCTCTTACCTTCCTCCTCCCTCTTACCTTCCTCTCCCCTCTTACCTTCCCCTCTTACCTTCCTCCCCCTCTTACCTTCCTCCTCCCTCTTACCTTTCTTTTCCCTCTTACCTTCCTCTTACCTTCCTCTTCCCTCTTACCTTCCTCCCCTCTTACCTTCCTCTTCCCTCTTACCTTCCTCCCCTCTTACCTTCCTCTTCCCTCTTACCTTCCTCTTCCCTCTTACCTTCCTCCCCTCTTACCTTCCTCTTCCCTCTTACCTTCCTCTTCCCTCTTACCTTCCCTCTTACCTTCCTCTTCCCTCTTACCTTCCTCTTACCTTCCTCCCCTCTTACCTTCCTCTTCCCTCTTACCTTCCTCCTACTCCTGTCATTCCCTTTTGGGTCTAAAGGATCCGACACAGTCTTCCCCTTCATGTGTTGGGGGAGGTGGGGAGAGGGGGGGATTAACTTGCCTTCTTTCCTGTCTCTCCCTCCCCCTCCTCCTCTCTCCCCTCTTCTCTCCCCCTTCCTCCCTCCTCCTCCCTCCCTCGCCCTCACCTTCCCCCCCCCATGTGATATGAAAATATCGGATCTCCTGTTTCTCCTCCTCCTCTTCTTCTTCATTTTCTTCGTTTCCCTTTTACTACATACCTCCTTTCCACCCCTTCCTTCCTCCGTTCCTCCCTTCCTTCCTCCTTTCTTCCCTTCCTTCCTCCTTTCGTTCCTCCCTTCCTTCCTCCTTTCGTTCCTCCCTTCCGTCCTTCCTTACTCCCTTCTTTCCTTCCTCCCTTCTTTCCTTCCTTCCTTCCTCCCTCCCTTCTTCCCTTCCTTCCGTCCTTCCTTCCTCCCTTCTTTCCTTCCTCCCTCCCTTCTTCCCTCCCTTCTTCCCTTCCTTCCTCCCTTCTTTCCTCCCTTTTTTCCTCCCTTCCTCCCTTCTTCCATTCCTTCCTCCGTTCCTCTCTCCCTTCCTTTTTTCCTTCCTTCCTTTCTTCCTTCCTTCCTTCCCTCCTTCCTTCTTTCCTCACTCCTTCCCTCCTTCCCTCTTTCCTTCCTTCTTTCCTCACTCCCTCCCTCCTTCCCGTCCTATTTCCTTCCTTCCTTCCTTCCTCACACCATTCCTCTCTCTCTTCTTCCTTTCCTCCTTCCTTCCTTCCTACCAAACCCGCCCACCTCTTCTTCCTCCCTCCACTGCCACCTCCTCTTCCTACCTCCACCCCTCCTCCTCCTCCTCCTCCTCCTCTTCCTACTTCCCGTCCTCCTTCTCCTCCTCCTACCTCCTCCTCCACCTCTTACCTCCTCTTCCTACCTTCACCCCCTCCTCCTCCTCCTCCTCCTACCTCCTCCTCCACTTCTTACCTCCTCTTCCTACCTTCACCCCCTCCTCCTCCTCCTCTTCCAACTTCTACCACTCCCCTTCCTCTTCCTACTTCCACTCCTCCTCTTCTTCCTTATACTTCCACCTGTCCTCCTCCTCTTCCTCCTCTTCATCTTCATACTCCCACCACCAGTCCTCCTCTTCCTCCTCCTCTTACCTCCTCTTCCACTTTCTACCTCCGCCCCTTCCTACTTCCACCCCCTCCTCCTCCTCCTCCTCCTCCTCCTCCTCCTCCTCTTCTTCCCTTCACCTGAATAAAACGGTCCGCCGTCGGTTGGAATTGAGTGAAACCGTATTCGCAAATTACTTGAAATAGAGATTGATTATCAACTGCAATAAGTCACCATCTTGGGATCCCATTAACTCCCGCGTCTTGCTAATCAAACATCAATTTCCTGTTTAGAGGAATAATTGAAATGGCCTCCTTAACCACTCCTTCAACCCCTCATCCACACCCTCTCTCGTCTCTCAATCCCTCTCTCTCTCTCTCTCTCTCTCTCTCTCTCTCTCTCTCTCTCTCTCTCTCTCTCTCTCTCTCTCTCTCTCTCTCTCTATATATATATATATATATATATCTCTATATATATATATATATATCTTTCCCTCTGTCTCTCTATCTATGTCTTCCCCCCTCTCTCTCTACTTATCTATCTCCTTCTCCCTATCTTCCCTCTCTCTATTTCTCCATCTCTCTCTTCCTCTCCCTCTCCGTCTCTCCCCCTATCCCTCCCTCCTTTCGCCTATGACAAGGAAAACTGTTAACTATACTTATGCGTGTGTGTGTGTAGATGTGTGTGTGTGCGTGTGTGTGTGTGTGTATGTATGTGTGTGTGTGTGTGTATAGGTGTGTGTCTTTACCATGAAATCTAAATGAACAACGTTTCACATTTCATTATAATCCAAGGGTGAATATATCTCAAGTAATTCATATGTTAGAATATTAAGTGGATTTAGTTGGAGCCTGTCTGTATGTGTGTGTGTGTGTGTGTGTGTATGTGTGCGTGTGTGCGATATTAATCTGGATTTGCCCCACATAACTGCGTGACTTCGTTCTTTACCCCGTGTGTCATTTAATGTACTGTATGACCCACCTGCACTTCAAGGACTGCTTAAACAGATCATATTCCAGACACTGAGCGCAGAGGGGTTCTCATAGGACGAATAAAATCGCCCGGCGGCAGGCAATTTTCGAATCTTTGAGACGAAATGAAAAAAAAATACCGGCACGTAATTCAACAATTTTGGTAATAAGTACTTAAATAAATAAATTAAATTACCATTACATACCAAGTCATTTGCCAGGTGTTTATACTTCAGTCGTCGTCGCCCCCCCCCCCCCAGCTCTGCGAGGTGACTAGGCATGGTGGCTGTTGTTACCGTGGATGTGTAAACAAATCTGTAATCACTAACTGATCCAACCCATCCATCGATCAAGAACATAGGAATGAAGGAGGCTGCAAACGACCATAAGGCCTACACTAGGCAGTTCCATGTTCATTACCACCTATCATGCCCGTCCATAGAATTATCTAACCTTCTCTTAAGACAACCGATAGTTTCAGCGTTCATTACGTGGTTACTAAGCCTAAGACATTTAGGAATCCACCTCTGAACATAGTCCACTTTCAGACTCTTACACGAGTCTCACGACTGAGCCAGCCTCTGCCACGTCACTCCTGCAAATTTCTCTTCCTCGTCTCTGGGTCTTATGTATGATTCAGGTGATCCTATATGACCCCTCCGCATCGGTCACGCCCCGTAGATTAATTAATTTATTTCTGTTTTACGTATTTTTTATGTATTTATTTATTCATGTATGTATAGATGTATTCATTTATTTATTCGTTTATTTATAGTTTATAATATCCCATCCACGGCGCTACGTAGAACGGTTGTTTGTAATGGTAAATCAAGGTGAAGTTGTCGCCGTCGTTTTCCGAGCAGTAATTGACACAGGTCACCTTGGGTCAGGAGTGCCGTAGGTATAATTGCCTTATCCAACATGACCTGATCTGACATGGGATGACATGGCCTGACCTGATCTGACCTGACCCAACCCAACGACCTAACCTGACCTAACGTAACGACCTAACTTGACCCAACCTAACGACCTAACCTGACTTGACTTGACCTAACGTAACGACCTAACATGACCTAACGTAACGACCTAACGTGACCCAACCTAACGACCTAACCTGACTTGACTTGACCTAACGTAACGACCTAACTTGAGCCAACCTAACGGCCTAACCTGACCTAACTCGGCCTCATCTGGTATGAAGTCACAGAAATTTTCAAGAAACGATTGCAATATCGCCGCTAGCTTCGTCTCAATATACAAATATTTTGTGTCCAGGAAGGTGATTACAAAAGATTACAAAGGCGGAGCATGCCGACAGGTGACCTTTTGGTCCATAACTAGGTCAAATGCGAAAAAAAAAAATAAAAAAAAATGAACAAACAAATGAATAATTAAATAAGTGCTTGTGGTAGTCCTTCGGTAACGAAGATGACGTAAATAAGTAAAATCATTAGATAATGATGAATGATTTTCAGACAATAGTAATTTGTTTAAAAAAAGTGGACGGCGTCACTTTAAAAAAGATGAAAAAAATGTTACTTGATTATGGAATCACAGTGGATACTTCCAGAAATACTCGTATAAAACCGTTGAATTGATCACGTGACTTAAAAATACAAATACCGTTGATCATCAATAGCAATACTCGTATAAGCCACATTGATTACATTGAGAAAATACTCTCAAATCCATTGATAGCATTGGATGCAAGAATACACGTATAAACCCGTGGATGACATGCAGGAATACAAGTGTAAAGCCATTGATCACGTTGATTACAACCAGACATAATACCCCAGCTCGTACAGGATGAGTGGGTGGGAGTTATTTTCTCGATAATTGCCTGTCAATCAATCCAACCATTTCCCTTTGATGAATGGGATCCAACCATTTCCCTTTGATAAATGGGATTGTAGAGTGGTAAGTAGTCGGTCACACGTGCATTTCGTCTGTCAGTACTTCCAAACGTGTGTGTGTGTGTGTGAGAGAGAGAGAGATTCACCACGGTCTTGGATCACGTGTAGGACGCGTGATTGATAGCTATTATTCTATCGGATGAGAGCTAGGAGTTATGGCCCGATCTGTGGATAATTCTGTGACCTTACACACACACACACACACACACACACACACACACACACACACACACACACACACACACACACACACACACACACACACACACACACACACACACACACACACACACACACACTCCACTTTGCCCACCAAAGTTGGAGTGTCGGCTCGCAATGTAGAGATGCTGAAATACTCAACCATGGTGTGTGCGTGTGTGTGTATTTACTTAAGTGTAATATACAGAATGAGTTCTACACTCGTGGGGAACAGTTCCTCTGCTCCAATCATTCATCTCAGGATTCTTTTAGGTTGTATAACTATCATTTTCATTTCCATGGATTCCGTGTGTAACAAAGTAGTGTTATGGGGGGGGGTTATGTGCGTGTGTGTGTGTGAGGTTGTTGATATATATTGTATAGATTCGGCTGTGATAGTTTTTATCTGTTTGTGCGTGTGTGTGTGCGTGTATGTGGACTGCTGTGGGGGTTTCGTGTGCGTGCGTGCGTGTATGTGTGTGTGCGCGCATGCGTGTGTGTGTGTGGACTGCTATAGTGGTTTCGTGTGTGTGTGTGAATTCAGCACGTTGAATTTACTTGGAATCAATAAAAAAAATTACGACAAAAATAACGCAGCCCAGTGTGCTTATGTTATCATTTATATATATATATATATATATATATATATATATATATTATTGTTATCATTATTATTATTACTACAAAGTTTTGCGTTTTATTGGAAGCATTTTAAGACCTTTCCCTCAGCAGATCAAAATCTCTAAAGAACACCAAAGCGAAGAGGTCAACTGAGGTCACTGTCGTAGAAACAACTTCGTCAACCGCGTAATCGATTGATGTAAACAACCAGTTTTCCTCCGAAGCGAATGAATGTCGGATACTTTGTGTTTTCACGATTCGCTTGGAATGAGCACCAAACGAAATGCCGTTGTCTCTCTCTCCCTTCCTCTCACCCTCCCTCCCCTCCCTCCCTCCCTCCCCTCCCCTCCCCTCCCCTCCCTCTCTCCCTCCCTCTGTCTCTCTCCCTCTCTCTCCGTCTTTCCCTCTCTCTCTTTCTCTCTCCGTCTTTCCCTCTCTCTCTCTCCCCCTCTTTCCCCTTCTCTTCCTCTCTTTCTTTCTCTCTTTCTCTCCCTTTCTATCCGTCTCTCCTCTTTTTCCCTCCCTCTCTCTTTCTCTCTCACTCTCTTTCTCCCTTTCTCTCTCTCCCTCTCCTTCTCTTTCTTCCCCTTTCCCCCCTCTCTCTTCCTCTCCCTTTCTCTCTCTCTCTCTCTGTCTGTCTCTCTCTCTTTTCTTCATTTGTTTTTCTTCCTTCATTTTTTTTCTTCTTCTTTCAGCCCACCTCGACATAGATCGAAATGTCCCCTTTCCGTCATGCTACACCCCAAGGTCCATATAGTATACTATATGGACCTTGCTACGCCCTAGAAGCCATATCTGTCCTCCGTCTTTGTAACCCACTCTCACTTGATAACGACGAACGCCGCTGCTCCCGATAGAAGACGACGAAGAGATAAAAATGGACCGAGCATGACCTGACACGACCTCGTTATCGCACGTGACTGAAGAGGGCTAATGAGCCCCATGCATTTAATTACCCTCCCCCACTCCTCTTCTTTCCCTCTCTCCCTCACGCCGTGCCACCTCTCCCTCCTCTCATGTCCCCGCCCCCCCCTCTCTCATCTCTCCCTTTCCCTGTCACACCCCTCTCCTCCGTATCCCTCCTTTCCCCCCTTTCCCTCCCCCCTCCTCTCCCCGCCCCCTCTCCCTCCTCTCCCTCCCTCCTCTCCTTCCTCCACCCTCTCCCTCCCTCCTCTCCTCTCCATAAAGTCGACTGCCACTTCCGTGTTGCTTCAGTCGGTGGTTAAGGGGAGGGGGGAGGGGTCGGGGGGGCCAATTTGTGTTGGTTGATAGCATTTAGGTCATTGGCTGTATGTACAACTCCGGACATATAACATGACCCATGATGTACCACAAACATGACGCTCTATTTATTTTTATTTTATCTTTATAATTTTTATTCAATTATTTGCTTTATTCTTAGTTGTTTATTTATTTATAACGAAATTAATTCACTTGCGATAACGATGGGATATTTATTGATTTAATTTTTATAATTTTCGTTTCATTATTTTCTTTATTTGTAGTTAATTATTTATTTATTTGTAATTCTTATTTAATTATTTATTTTATTTGTAGTTTATGTATTTATAACGAAATTAATTCACTTGGGATAACAGGGGGGGATGTTTGTTGATTTTATTTTTATAATTTTCGTTTCATCATTTACTTTATTTGTAATAATTTATTTATTCATAACGAAATTAATTCACTTGCGATAACGAATGGGATATTTATTGATTTTATTTTTATAATTTTCGTTTCATTATTTATTTTATTTGTAGTTATTTATTTATTCGAAATTAATTCATCTTCGATAACAAGGGGGATATTGTGTTCAGAGATGTATTTAGCAACAGAAAACGGGTTGTCGTTGTTGTGATATCAAATGTCTGAGGATGAATTGTCCGCGGGAAGACAAAGTTCGTAAGATTCACAAACCAGATTATTTTGTTCATCACCGTAGCAAAAAACCAAAGGATTACAAAGGCGGAGCATGCCGACAGGAGACCTTTTGGTCCATAACTAGGTCGGATGCGAAAAAAATGTAATACTGATAAGTTAAAGAAAAATAAATAAAACTTATTAAAAATAATAAATAAATAAATGCATAGGTATAGTTAAATAATAAACAAACAGATAAATAGTAAATAATAGTAAATTGACAGATAACTAATGATAAAGAAAAATCAAGCCAATAATAAACAAACAGATAAATGATAAACAAATAATACAAAATAAATGGCTGTCATGACAGCATCTTGCTTAGGTGAAACTTTTGAACGTCACTGTACCAGAACCCGTCTATTGTACAGAATAGCGTTTTTTTTCTCCCCACCTTCTCCTCCTCCTCTCCTCCTCCTCCTCCTCCTCCTCCTCCTCCTCCTCCTCCTCCTCTCCTGCTCCTCCTCCTCCTCTCCTGCTCCTCCTCCTCCTCTCCTGCTCCTCCTCCTCCTCTCCTGCTCCTCCTCCTCCTCTCCTGCTCCTCCTTCTTTTCTCTCCCCATTCCCTCCTTTCCCCTTATTTAATCTCAAGCATATGTATCTCAACTTGTACTTGAAAAAGCTGTAATAAGCGAAACGTCGTACAAATAAAGGCTCCGTCCTCATATGGTGTTTAACTCGTCAAACATAGTAGCGTAGTTAAAATGACTGAATTGGCTGACTTCATATAAGACTATGACAATCTTTACTCGTTCATAACTAAACAAGCTTTTCTTAATCACGTTTAGGGCCTTAACTAACCAGATTATCCCACCGCGGTTAAATACAAACAGTCACCCACTGGGGAGTAGAGAGGCTCTGTAGCGGACCATTTAAGGTTGAGACAACATTGAACAGTAAATCCTCTTTGAAATAGAGCTAGTTTAGTTAGTCGCTTGTGCTAGTTCCCAGTTAACTTAACCGGCAAGTGTTTGTTGACACTAGGATAGTTTACAGGCAAGTTTGCTAACTAAACTTGACATTGGACAAGTAGAAGGGCTAGTTTACAAGTCGCGTTTAGCACTAGTCGCTACTTAACTAGCTTAATAATAATAATAATAATTAATAATGAAATAATATTAATAATAATGAAATAATAATAATAATGAAATAATGATGATAATGAAATAATGATAATGAAATAATAATAATGAAATAATAATAATAATGAAATAATAATAATAATGAAATAATAATAATGAAATAATAATAATAATGAAATAATAATAATAATGAAATAATAATAATAATGAAATAATAATAATAATGAAATAATAATAATAATGAAATAATAATAATAATAATAAATGAAATAACAACAGCAACAACAACGACAACGATAATGGTAATAATTTTATTTGGCAATGAATCAATATAAATGAAGTGCAGATAATGAAAAGAACACATAATAGTTCGAAATAACAATTACAAATGCCGAGGATAACACACACAAAAAAAACATGTAAGCTTATTTCCATTGTGGACTAACCCACCCGAAACTTGGTTTTAACGCAAACAAAATGGACTCGGCGGAAACATGCCTCGGAGTCGTCAGATAGCTATTTTGGGGAGTGTATACCTGTGACCTTATACCCGGGGTGCCCCGTCCCGCCTCTGAAGGCGACCTTTTAAGAGGCCCACGGCGCCGGTTTGGACCAAATGCGGTGATTTATATTCGTAAGGGACGCGGCCGTTGACCGCCTCCAGGCGTCATCACCGTCGCCTCGGACGTCGTTAGCATCCAAGACGTCATCTATGACCTCATTACCTTGTCGTACTTCGTTAGGGTCGTCGCTGGCGCCCGTCTTTACCTTTCGCCTCATTAGGAAAGTGTCGTTAGTGATTATTACCTTTTCCCATATATCTAACATTTAAGAGATGGCTTGTTAAGAGGTAGTGAGGAGCTAGTTGGCCTCTTGAAAGGGGTATTAGAGAGCTAGTTGGCCTCTTTAAAGAGGTATTAATGAGCTAGTTAGCCTCTTTAAAGAAGTATTAGAGAGCTAGTTGGCATCTATAAAGAGGTATTACTGAGCTAGTTGTCCTCTTTAAAAAGGTATTAGAGATCTAGTTGGCATCTTTAAAGAGGTATTAGAGAGTTCGTTGGCCTCTTTAAAGAGGAATTAGAGAGCTAGTTGGCCTCTTTAAGGAGGTATTAGAGAGTTGGTCTCTTTAAAGAGGTATTAGAGAGCTCGGTGGCCTCTTTAAAGAGGAATTAGCTAGTTGGCCTCTTTAAAGAGGTATTAGAGAGCTAGTTGGCCTCTTTAAAGAGGCATGAGAGAGCTAGCTGGCCAGTTTAGAGAGGTGAGAAACTCCCTCAGATTACTATAGTTGAATGACTTTGTTGAAACGAGAAAAAAATATCCTCTTTTTTTTTTGCTAGATTAAGGTAGATTGCGATAGAGTCTAGTCCAGTTAAGTGTTTCAAAATTCATGTGTCACATGATTAAACACGTAAGGAAAGTTATGTAATGGCTTTGTTTGTGTGTGTTTATTTTTGGATATTTCTGTCTTTTAGTTTTCTTTACATATTTTCCTGCACTCGAACTCGTTATGGACCAAAAGGTCTCCTGTCCCCATGCTATGTTATCATGACCATATCCGTGTTGGTTTCCCAATGTAACCTGTTATCATGAGGTGTCTGTATGTGTGTGTGTGTGTGTGTGTGGTAGGAAAGATTGAGCAAGTGGCTATCACCGGTGACCATTGAGGGGACTAATCCGGTTTGTAGCTCATCACACCCACTATACCCACCACCACCCACGAGTCACCACACTGCCACCACAACCACACCCTCACCACACCCATCACCACAGTCACCAGATTACCACCACCTGCACCACCCCCATCACAACCACACTCACCAAACCCACCACGCCCACACTCACCACGCCCACACTCACCACGCCCACACTCACCACGCCCACACTCACCACGCCCACACTCACCACCCACACCTGCCGTTGCCAAACGACGCAAGACCGACCTGGGACGGAAGTGTAGCCGATTGTGACAATGTCTGTTTAAAACATGAGCGTCATTGTTGGCGTCACTCCCACGTAGGCACCGCGTCTTACATCAGTGATCTTTCATTAGAGCGTGGGTGGCTCGCCTTCGTTTGTTCTTACCTGAGCTCTGAGGCAGCTGAGGGGCACCAGCGGGTCTACGTGGAAATGCTCAAAATGCTTGAAAAATGGAACCTATGTGGTGTATGTGTGTGTGTTTGTGTACACATGTGTGTATGTGTATGTATATATACGTGTTTGTATGTATATGTATGTATACATGTCTATGTATATGTGTGTATATATGTATATGTTTGTATGTGTGTGTGTATGTGTTTGTATGTATGTATATGTGTATGTATGTATACTTGTTTGTATGTATATGTGTTTGTATGTATATACGAGTATGTGTTTGTATGTGTGTATGTGCTTGTGTATGTATATATACGTGTTTATGTATATGTGTATGAATGTATGTATGTATATATGTATGTTAGGCAGAGGAGCAACCAGAAATGCGCGATGAAATCCAATTCAGTGAAATGCGAGATTTGTAATCTAACAACCCTGGAACATTAATGCAGAAGAAAAGCTTTGCCTGGTTAATTAAAAAAAGACACGAGTGTTCTTCACTCCAGTAGGCTGACGTCGTCGCTCGATCGTCAGCCAGTGTCCCTAGTCTGCACAAACCACCTGTCAGCCCGGAACACAGGTTCGTCTACATCTACGTTATCTGTTAGCTCCGTATGTCCGACCACATTATCTGTCAGCACCTACAAGCTAAGTCACATACTTCTCTATCTTTTGTTAACTTGAGTCAGCACTGTCAGTCATTTCGCGTTCCTCTCCAGTATGTCAGTTTCTGACACTGTTGTGTCAGCATACCAGTGCTGACGATTGTACTCGTCAGTTATTCCCTTGTCTTTATCAGCACAACCTGTCAGCTCCGTAACTTGTCAGCCTACACGACCTTTGTCTATGACTTGTCAGCTCACACGAATGTGTCAGCTCATATGTCATAATCAGCTCTTATCCCCGTCGCTAAGGAGACGAATAAAATCGCCTGACGGCACGATGAATACAAAGCGACCATGCTGTTGTGGGTCATATTGGTCCTGGACCACGTGCTGGACTCTTGATCGACAGCTTTTAGTGTTGCGGGTGAGAGCTTAGAATTTGTGTAGACTGATTATTGGGAATTTCTACTGTCTTATCTCTCTCTCTCTCTCTCTCTCTCTCTCTCTCTCTCTCTCTCTCTCTCTCTCACACACACACACACACACACACACACACACACACACACAGATACACGCATACACGCACAGACACACGCATACACGCACAGACACACGCACACACATACACACACACACACACACAAACAAACGCACATGCACAAAACATGCAAACACACACACACATACAAACACACACACACACATACAAACACACACGCATACACACACACACACACACACACACACACACACACACACACACACACACACATTTGCCCCAGAGAGGGTAGTAACGGTATGCATTTTTAATGGAAGTTTTCACGCCGTGAGCGGATCGTGAACATTGTGCCGCAGCTTAGCAACCCGGGACGCTAACCACTACACGAGCAGGCCGTGTGCGTGCGTGTGTCCGCGTTACACTTCTTCCACTTGCCGCCAGGTGGCTCTGTATGTCCAGCTGGCAAAGAGGTGGAGTAAGTGGTTGGCAGTCGGTGGAATAACAGGTGGAGTGGTCGAGCCGAGTGGAGCAGGTGACCTGTGCGTTGTGCATCTGTATTTGGTATGAACACAGGCAGAGGCATCTGTGTATAACCCGGGTAAGGACGAACAGGTGTCGAGGTGTGCAGGTGTAATGACCTACTTTGGTGAATTTATGTTCCTGTGCAGGTGTATCTAGCTCATGCACAGGTGTACTCAAGTGTAGATGATACAGGAACAGGTGTTCCAAGTTTTCAGGTGCCCAGATGTTGTATTGCGAGACCGCGACATCTGTGATGAGCACATGTGCATTCACAGGTGTTCAGATTAAGGTGGAGAGGTGAGTGTGGAGGTTGGGAACAGGTGGAGGAGGTGGAGGGATGTGTGCAAGTGGCAGACTGTTATGGTCCGGACATGAAGTTGGCTTGTGGATTCTCGTCTTTAATATTCAACAGGAACCTTGTACCATTGTGTGCAAGTTTGTGTGTGTGTGTGTGTGTCCGTAGGCTTACACGCGCGCGCGTGTGTGTGTGTGTGTGTGTGTGTGTGTCTGCGGGCTTAGCCACTGTGTGTGTGTGTGTGTGTGTGTGTGTGTCCGCAGACTTACACACTGTGTGTGTGTGTGTGCCCGCAGACTTACACACTGTGTGTGTGTGTGTGTGTGTGTGTGTGTGTGTGTGTGTGTTTGTGTGTGTGTGTGATCACCGAAGTACATGTGTATATGTTCTGTATGTATGTGTATGCTTTCCGTCTATGCTTTGTACTTGTATACTTTGACTGCCTTTTGTATGTACAGCATATAGTCTGTGTACATACTTCCCACCCAATATACTTTGTGTATATACGTTGTATATGCTTTGTACGTGTGAATATGTTATTGTATTTGATCGGGCGAAGCTTGTGTATGCTCAGTCGCGGTCTTTCGCGTTTTCAGTTTGGACGTGGTGTCCTTGTTTCCCAACGTTCCAGTATTGGCGCGGAGTCAACTTACGTATGCCGCCGCTGTGCGTGTACTGTAAGTTATGTTCATGACCTAATATATTAATTGCTAAACGCGCACGTGAACAGACCGTGTGAACGAGTTTTTATGCAGAGGGGGACGTGTGTGTGTGTGTGTGTGATTCACCATGGTCTTGGATCACGTGTTTGACTCGTGATCGACAGCTATTACCCTCCCAGAAGAGAGCTCAGAGCTCATATATATGACCGATCTATGGGAAATGCTGTGACCTTACATGCGCACACACACCCAATTTCCCCGCTCACGAAAGTTTGAGTAACGATTCGCAGCGCAGCGATACTGAAATTATTTCAGCCCTGGGCGGGATTCGAATCCGGACCGCCGTAGTGTCAACCGGGAACTCCACCAACTGCGCCACAAGATGTGTGTGTATGTTTGTGTGTGTGTGTGTGTACGGACGTGAATGTGCATAATCGTTTTCTCTGTACATGGCATTACTGGTGTCAACTATTCAACTTTGAAAGCCTGTTTGCCCCACATGTAGATCTCTGAACACATCTGGATGGAGATCGTAGGTGAGAAAATAGAAATTGACGTCAATTCTTCCCTCCCTGCCTCCATTTCTCCATTCCTCCATTCATCGTTTTCCCCCTCCCCTCCCTGCTCATTTTTTCATATGGTTTTTATTATTGTCCTCTCTCACTCCATTTCCCCATAATTTTCACTCGCTTATTTTTCTTCTTCTTTTTACTTTTCAGTTAACTGACGTTTCTCCCAACATTTATCCTCCTATTCTTCTTCCCCCTTATTTGTTCGAGCTTTATCCCTCTCCTCCTTTCTTCTCGTCCATACACTTGTTCTCCTCCTTTCAACATTGTTTACTTTCTTCTTTCCCATTCGTTTCTTTTCTTTTACTCCGTCCTATTGTTTTTTCTTTTTCTTTTCCTTTATTTATTTTCGTTGCTTTTCGTTTCTTTTCGTTTCTTTTCGTTTCTTTTCGTACTTCCCTACTGTTCTTCCCTTTTGTTCACTTCCCCCTTCCTCTCTTGCCCATTCCACCATTTCTTCTTGTAGAACATTTCTCTTGAACTTTGTTCTTCATGTCTCCTCTCTACCTCCATCCCTTCCATTCCCTCCTCTTTTCAACCCTTTCCCCCACTTCCTCCTTTACTCCCCTTCTCCCTCTTTCCCCTCTTACCTCCTCTTTCTCCTTACCTCCTCTTTCCCCTTCCCTCTTTTCTCACCCCCTTCCACCTCTCCCTCCTTTCCCCCATCTTCCTTCCCTTCCCTTTTCTTCCCCTCTTTTCCCTCTTACCTCTTCTCTCTTTCCTCGTGCTTCTCCCCTCTTTTCCTGGATTTCTCTTTCACCTCTTTCCCCCCTCCTTTTCCTCCCCCTTTTCACCTCCCTCGCCCAAACTTGCTCGCTTTTCACCTATCCCCCCCAACCCCCTCTCCTCTCTTTTCTCTTTTCCATCTATAAGAGACGATGGAAAAGCGAGAGACCAGTAGAGATTGAGAGAGACCAAAGCAAAAACATGGTATGTTGTATGTGTGTGTGTGTGTGTGTTTGTATGTATTTGTGTGCGTGCGTGTGTGTGTGTATTTGTGTATGTGTATTTGTGTATGTGTGTTTGCGTGTGTGTGTTTGTGTGTGTATGTGTGTTTGTGTGTGTGTGTTTGTATGTAAGAAAGAAAGAGAGAGAGAGGGAGATAAGGAAAGAGAAACTAAGAGGGAGAGATGCGAACCCGCGCTAAAAGAGTGAACGGTCCCTCATATTTCGCGGGTCTCTATTAAACCCTTTCTCTCCCTCTCTCTCTCTCTCTTTCTCTCTCTCTCTCTCTCTCTCTCTCTCTCTCTCTCTCTATATATATATATATATATATATATATATATATATATATATATATATAAGACTAGCCTGCATAAAGGATTTGATGAAATATAGTACATACCACGTTCTACACGAGTGCCCTCGGCAGAATGATTAGTCCGCGAACTAATTCGTTCTGTTCTGAAAGGTCAGTGTAGTACAGGCGGTACAGTCCTCGCTTTATATGAAGCATTCCGCTCTGGCGGGGGTTCGAATCCCAGCAGATGAGTTTATTTCCATATACATATATATATATATATATATATATATATATATATATATAATACACACGTGCTTCACTCAAAACCAGATAGTGGCCAGGATGCCCTTTTGTTTCTGGGCATCTATTGGATCGAAGAGGTCTTAGTTGTAGAGGTGTTGAGAGAAGTATTTAAGGAGGGTGAATGGGAACTCAAGCCATCAGTATTCTTCTGTGAATGGAGGACAGTCATCGGTCACGAAAGAATGCTGCGTGACTTTGGTCCGTAGGGGTGATACTAGAAGTTCCCCAAAAACATTGACGGAATAAAACTTCTGAAATCGGGAACTCACTTTTGGAAACTCCCTCTGGGAACTCCTTTTGGGAACTCCTTTTGGGAACTTCCTTTAGGAATTCCCTTTGGGAACTCCCTTTGGGGACTCCCTTTGGGAACATCCTTTAGGAACTCCCTTTAGAAACTCCCTTTGGGAACTCCTTTTGGGAGTTTCCTTTAGGAATTCCCTTTGGGAACTTCCTTTGGGGACTCCCTTTGGGAACATCCTTTAGGAACTCCCTTTAGAAACTCCCTTTGGGAACTCCCTTTGATTCGGCTTAGTCCCCTCATTAATTGATGAATGTTTTAATCCCCCCGAGATGAGCTGGTTGAGCACATTTCGGCAACCAAAGAAGATTTCTTGTTCATTGATCAGCGAATACCTCAAAGTAGATTTGAAAATGAAGCCAAAGTAATGTTCAACTCTTGAAGTAAAGAGGTTGGAATCTTGTCGTCCTCCTCTCTTTCTCCCTTCCACCCATCTCTCCTTCCTCCCACCTCTCCCTTCCTCCCATCCCTCCCTTCTCATCTTCCTCTTTTCCTCCCATCTCTCCCTTCTCATCTTCCTCACTTCTCATCTTTTCCTCCTGGCAGCTGTAATCTCATCTTCCTTCTTCCATCTCCCTTCTCTTTCTCCCTTCCACCCACCTCTCCTTCTTCCCATCTCTTCCTTCCTCCCATCTCTTCCTTCCTCCCATCTTTCCCTTCTCATCCTTCTCCCTTCTTATCTTCCTCCCCTCCTCCCATCTCTCCCTTCTCATCTTCCTCCCTCTCATCTTTCCCTTGTCATCCTTCCCCCTTCTTATCTTCCTCCCCTCCTCCCATCTCTCCCTTCTCATCTTCCTCCCTTCTCATCTTCCCTT
The DNA here is from genome assembly GCF_046742065.1 of Oratosquilla oratoria. Lineage (NCBI taxonomy): Eukaryota > Metazoa > Arthropoda > Malacostraca > Stomatopoda > Squillidae > Oratosquilla > Oratosquilla oratoria. The sequence goes on along the minus strand of NC_134795.1, from coordinate 64,664,253 downwards.
CTCATCTTCCTCCCTTCCTCCCATCTCATCATCCTCCCTTCTCATCTTCCTTCCTCCCATCTCTCCCTTCTCATCCTTCTCCCCTTTCATCTCCCTTCTCATCTTCCTCCCTTCTCATCTTTTCCTCCTGGCAGCTGTAATCTCATCTTCCTTCTTCCTTCTCCTTTCTTCCTCCCCCCACCTCTCCCTTCTCACCCTCCTTCCTTCCTTCAGCCTGGTCTTCCTGTAGAACAAAGAACATGAGGATAGCCTATTTTCTAAAAACATTTTATTTGTGATGTGTGTGTGTGTGTGTATGTGTGTGTGTGTGTGTGTGTCCTTTTGCCACTAACTTGTCTCCCATTGTCTTGAACAATGAACATGAGGACAATCTACCTTCTAATACCATTTATGTAATGTATTTCTATATATATATATATGTATATCGTATGTGTGTGTGCGTGTGTCCTTTTATCACTAACTTGTCCCACAATTGTCTCCCATTGTCTTGAACTAAGAACTTTACGACAATCTACCTTCTAAGACCATTTTTGTGATGTTTATATATATATATATATATATATATATATATATATATATATATATATATATATATATTGTGTATGTGTATGCGTCCTTTTGTCACCAACTTGTTACTAACTTGTCTCCCCTTCTTGTCTCTTTGCAGCGTGGCGGCCGTGACATGGGATTTCGACTGTGGGCTCGTGTGTGAGGTAAGACAAACATCTCATCCACCCATCCGCCCACGTGGTACCCCCTTAATCACCCGAGGACCCCATGACGCCCATGGGCGTGCTTATGTGTATCTAAAAGAGGAGAGAGATTGGGAGATGGCCCTCGGGTGAATGGAAACCCCTGGTAATAGCCAGGAGGATGGAGGACGATGGAGGAAGGAGGAAGAAATAAGGAGGAGGATGGAGGAAGAAGGAGGAAGGAGGAAAAGGAAGGAAGTGTGAAGAAGGGAGGAAGGATGAAGAAATAAGGAGGAGGAAGGAGGGAGAAGGAAGGAAGGAAGGAAGGAGTAAGAAATAAGGAGGAGGATGGAGGAAGGAGGAAAAGGAAGGAAGGAGGAAGAAACAAGGAGGAGGATAGAGGAGGAAGGAAGAAGGAGGAAGGGTGAAGAAGGGAGGAAGGAGGTCTTGTGTGTGTATTTATACTTTTAGTCTAATAAAAATCATCTGGCGGCAGCCTCAGTAAATACATAGATCTGTTGGCTCACATAGAGACGATGGTGTTGACGTCATGATTGCTTGAAGGGCTTTTCTTGAGTTGAAGAAAATCGTCTGCCATCCGGGCCGAGATACAGAGAGTACTACGGACGTGTTCAGGGTCATCCAGCGGGTGATCTGCGGTCGGTCGACGTCTCCGGTACCTGGTAGTCAGAATATGATAACTTAACAAGACGTGATGCTATCCGTCTTTGATGTATATATATATATATATATATATATATATATATATATATATATATATATATATATATATATATATATATATATATATGTATATCCCAAAGAAAACACGTTTCTTCTATTAAATAAAGATTGAAGGACTGATTTTATATATGAATGCCTCTCTCTCTCTCTCTCTCTCTCTCTCTCTCTCTCTCTCTCTCTCTCCCTCTCTCTCTCTCTCTCCACTCTATCTCTCTCACACACACACACACGTATATATATATATGTATATATATGTATATATATGTATATATATGTATATATATGTTTGTATATATTGGGAGCAGGTTCTATATTAAACATGTTTGATTGAATACGACAGCATTCTGGAAGTTGTTACATACGTACATACATGCACGTGCGTGTACCTATTATTCGAGCCTATCGAAGGATGTTGAAAGATGTGAAAGCTGGAATGTTGAAGGGGACGGAATCATTGGACTGAGCAGCTGTCTTCTTTAAATAACTTCGGAGCTTCTGTTGTGTCGGAGATACCCACCAGGGTCTTGTTGCCGAGAGCTACATTGTGCGGAAAGTGAATTTATACGTTTATTGACCGCCGTGTAATCTTACTTGGTCTCCGTCTCTGTGTGGTAATTTCCCTTTCACTGTGGATAGATTTTTTTTTATCTTTTATTATTGTTATTATTATTATTATTATTATTATTATCATTATTATATTATTTTTATTATTATATTATTATTATTATATTACCATTATTAATATTATTATAATTATTATTATATTATTATCATTATTATTATATTGTCATTATTATTATTATTATTTTTATTATTATTGGCGTATGTATTATTGTTAATGTATGTTTTTATTATTTATTTGGTATTTTACCGTATTTCTAATGTTATTTTAATATTTTTGTGTTGATTTCTTATTTCTAATATAGGTATTTATTTTTTATTTTTTGGTATTTCTGTTGTTATTTATGTTATTTTTGCGTTGATTTAATGCAAACCTGAGGCTCCTGGTGTTGAGTGTCATCACGGGACTTTAAAATGGACAGATGATGTAAGTGGGGAATTGTGTCCATTGGTCCAACACGAGTGTGTGCAGAGCAGTAACCAGCGCTTCTGTCCTGGCGGACATTATCCCACCGAAGAGGTGTGGAGTCACAGAGGTGGTAAAGGAGGATTTTGGGAAAGGGATACTAATTAAATGATAATCCTTCTTCTTCATCTTTGTCTTCTTTTTCTTCTTTTTCTCCTTCATGTTCGTCGCGTTCTTCTTCTGCTTCTTCTTCTTCGCCTTCCTCTTCGTCTTCTTCTTCGTCTTCTTTTTCGTCTTCTTCGTCTTCTTTTTATTCTTCATCGTCGTCTTCGTCATCGTCGTCTTCTTCGCGTTCTTCTTCGCGTTCTTCTTCTTCTTCGTCTTCTTCGTCTTCTTCTTTGTCTTCGTCGTGTTCTTCGCGTTCTTCATCTTCTTCGCCTTCCTCTTCTTTTTCTTCTTCTTTTTCTTCTTCTTCGTCGCCGCCTTCTTCGCGTTCTTCTTCGCGTTCTTCTTCGCGTTCTTCTTCGCATTCTTCTTCTTCGTCGTCGTCTTCGTCGTCTTCTTCGTCTTCCTCGTCTTCTCCTTTTTTTTTTTTTTTCTAAGATTGCTTCCCAATCATAAGAAAATACTGCTCGACTCTGAGACGTAGGAATGACAGTGGAGTTAGAGAGACAGCCACACATACATACATACATACATACATATAGATGTACAGCTGCACAGAAAACTATCGTTAGTAAATCACGCTAATCATTTTGACACAAAACAACGAAACTATTTGAGACAAGTTGAAGTCTCCATCGGAAATAAGATTATCAATTCGAACCCCAGAAATACCAACCCTTCGGTATCATAAGGTTATGTTCATTAGCGAATGTTTCGACACCCCTACTAACGATAGTTTTCTGTGTAGCTGTACATACATAGATACGTACATATACATACAGCCATACATATATATATACATACGTACATATACATACGAACATGAACGGGAAGGAAGAATGCGAGAAAGAGGTGGTCAGTGATGCGACGGGAGGAATGCGGAGTAAGAGGGAGGAAGGAGGCGAAAGAAATAAGGAGGAAAAGGAAGGAAGGAGAAAAGGTGAAGAAGGGAGGAGGGAGAAGGAAGAAGGAGGGTGGAGGAAGAGATAGAAAAGAAGAGAAAGAAAGGAGGGAAGGGGAGGGAGGAGGAAGGAAGAGCAGGAGTAAGGAAGGAGGAGGATAGACTTACGGTAGACCGTAAGGATGGAGGAAGAATGAGGAGGAGGGAAGGAGGAGGAGGATGGAGGTGAGGTAGACAAGTATGGAATATGGAGAAAAATAAGAATTTGAAACTTTGCTTTGCTCTTGAAGGAAAACACCATATAAGGTAATGGGCACGTGGACTGTGTTTTTAGTTCGCTTCTTTGGGGAGGGTGGGATTCTTAGGGGGGGAGGTTCCCAGGGGGTATCAAAACAATACCGGGGGGGAAAGAAACCCCCTACCCCTTCCCACTTGACCCCCTTTCATTACGAGCCTGGCTGGAAGAATGTAAGAAAAAAGTAAAACAGGTGAAAGAAGAAGAAAGAAATATAAGGGTATAAAAGCGAAATTGATTAGGAGGATGGGTGGGAGAGGAGGAGGAGCAGAAGGAGGAGGAGGAGGAGGAGGAGGAAGGGGAGGAGCCGATATGATTATAGAAGAAAGAGAAGGTAAGAGGAATGGAGAGAATTGATTGAATGTTAGTAGGGAAGCAATGGAGTGTGTGTGTGAGAGAGAGAGAGCAGCAAGTGGCGGTCACCGGTAGCGGTCGGAACTGAAATGTGGTCCACCCAATAATCCGGACAAGTTTCATGCATTTTTTTTTTTTTTTTTTTTTTTTTTTTTTGTGGGGTGGGGTGGGTTCCGTAACATTCATATGGAAATTAGCCTGCACTCAAAAATATATAATAATGATGATGATGCCGACCACTTTTAATTCTGTCCCTTTTTCTACTGTTCTCAAATATCTTTGGCCACCCATGTGACATCACCTTTATAGCACGATAGTGTTCATATGGATAGAAACGCTGGTTAACGATGGCAAAAGTACCAAATACACTTATTGAGTACGTCAGTTCAAATTTGAACCCGTCGCGATAAGACACAGAAAGGTGGGTTACCGAAGAAGTCGAAGATGGCCGCAATAGCTTCTGGGAGACTTCGACGCCAAAGAGCTTTTGGGAGATTCTTTGGCGACAAAGAACTTCTGGAAGTTCTCCAGAGTCCAGTCACGTTCTGGGAAGCAATGGTTACGTCTCGGCTCCCCGTCTGGGACCGAAATCTTTCATGGCATCACGTCGATTCCGAAGACTTTTTTCCCAGAAAATGTGGAGACACATCGGATACTTGGAATTTGGGGTCGGGCACCGGAGAGCTTCTGGGAAGAGTCTTCGGCGGAGACAGCGAAGAAGGGACAGGCGGAAGGGCGGGGCGGAAGGGAGGTGGGGAAGGGTTGTGTGGGGGTGAGACGGGAAGGGGAAGGCCGCGCAGACTTATAAGGTCACGCTGACCTTTACTGGAGAAGAAAAGGTCGCTTAAGGGCATGTGGGAGAAGGAACCGCGCTACATTGCTGGACTCTCTGGGCTGGTCCCTAGTCAGAAGTGGGCCACAAGATATGTGAATATACGGTGTATGTATGCAGGAATATATATATATATATATATATATATATATATATATATATATATATATATAACTTAAACCCACTTTCGGAGAAAGATACGCTGAGATACAGAATAAACCGTATATTTCGACCACTAACTGTGAAATATAGGGTTTACTCTGTATCTCAGCTTATCTTTCTCCGAGAGTGGGTTTAAGTTTTATTCTATTCGTGTGCTACGACACCTACGTTACTTGATTTGATAAATAGATATATGTATATATATATATATATATATATACAGTATATATATATATATATATATATCATATATATATATATATATATATATATATATATATATATATATATATATATATCATATATATACAGTAATTTCTAATCCTACTAATTTCTAATACCGGGCAAACTTCGGGACATGGATCTGTCCGGCATTTCCATCGGATATAACGAATCCTCGGTTATAACGGATCTTCGGATATAACGACAGACCCGTCTCCCATATCGTCCGCTATATCGAGGGTTTACTGTCTATATATATATATGTATATACGTATATATATATATATATAATATATATATATATATATATGTGTGTGTGTGTGTGTGTGTGTGTGTACAGAGAGGGAGAGAGTCTTGGTTTAAATTTCTAATTGAAGAATACAGAGCAAAATGTCATGGTTTTTCCTCCAAACATACATTGCCGTATTGGATGGTACCAATTTGTGGAGGCACTTTTGTTTCCAAAACGTGCACCTTCAGGGATGGGTTAGTCCATCCCTGGCGTCCAATAGCTCACCTCCGGCATCGTCCGTCAGTATATGTATCCCGTGGCTGCAGTGTTCTTTGAAGTAGCTTTGTGTAATTTCATTGTGGAGGACGAAGCGATTGGGTTCTTGGATCATTTTGGGGATGGAGGTTGAAACCTGAATGCCTATGGAAGGGGTTTGGGGTGTGTGTGGGTGTGGGGGAGGATGTACAATTGGAAAAATAATTTATGAATTGGTGGAGACCAAACAATGGGTGGTCGTTGTTGCAAAACAACGTCCTTTTGTTTTTTCATAAACACACGTCTTTTAATTGATTAATTAATTTATTTGTTTATTTACTAAGACATTTAGTCTAGTTATTCTAGTTTTTTTGTGCCGTACGAGTAAAAAATGCAAGGCAGGGAACTTTTCTTTTTTCGATTTTACTGAAGGCAAGATTTCCATGTGGAGCTTCTGCTTGTGAGGTCACCTAATGTGAGATATTCTCGCAAAGGTTACTGGAGTTAATAGGATAATCTTTTTAATTCTACATTCTCACAGTTGCTTTTACCACGCGTAAATATAGCCAACTGTGCAAAAGGGGAGGATTTAAACTTGTGGCTTCCAGAGATCCATCAAGCTGAGGAATGTAGCCCGACATTAGGCTAAAGAAAATTTCAAAGGTGATACTGGGTTCAGTAATGAACAAAGTTTTAACGTTTACATATTTGTTCAAACATGAAATATTATGAAGATGTACTGTTCGGGAGTTTAGCATTTATATTTTGTGCAGGTATGAAATTTGACTAAAATGCATTGTAGGGGGAACTTTAATGTTGAAGAATTCATTCTTTGAATCTCGTTGGAAATCTGATTTTTATAATTATTCCATAGCTAATAGGATGCCGTGGGGGATACAGAAGCGTGGGGACAACCATAATGAAACAGAACAACAACCAAATAGCGGTGTACCTATTAATCGGCATCGGCACTTTTTTTTTAGAATCTGCATCGGCGAGAATCTGTTTTTATTTTTTTTTTCATCTATTCATTTATTTTAGAATCTGCATCATCGGCAAAATATTGCCGATGATGCCGATTCTTAAAAAAAAAAAAAAAAAAAAGTGCCGATTCTTGCAGATGCCGGTTAATCGGCACCCCTACAAGATGGGGTTAAACGGCTCCGCAGCGCCATTTTCAGACTCCACAAATGCCCTCTCCCCTTTTTTATTATTATCTATTCGTTTATTTATTTAACCTGTTCATAAACCAAAGAACAAGTATGCGAGCGCCTTCTCTTTCGTGACTAAAATCGCCCGGCGTTAGAGAGAGAGAGAGAAGAGAAAGATGAGAGAGAGAGCAGCACTGGTGTGAATAGAATACTCTGGCGGCGTCTGGGACAAAAAAAAATTTGTCACCGGGTAAGGAAGTGGGCATTTACTTTAATTTCAACTCATTTCACACGACTTTTCGCCGTGCGCCGCCCACGACACGATGTCGTGCTCTCAAATAACCATAGGTATCTATGAACGCGTTTACATGCGGTCATGGCTGTGCCGTGTGAAAGCGTCCATAGACATCCATGGTTTGAGAGTGTAACTTACGGCGAAGGTACTTGGATTAGGTGACATAAGGGAAGAATGAAGCTTAGCTTGGTTTGTTGGCTTTATTCTGGTGAAGTGCGAGCGTCGACCGGGTCGACCTTGACCGCAAGGCGTTGTGCCTCGATACAAGTACAGAGGAGGACTGGGCCTGGTTACAGGACCAGGCTGTTTATATACAAAGTCGACGTACTGAAAAGTAGCGAAGGTGACGGCCACACAGAAACTGGCTCGGGAGGGACGAGGTTATGCTTTCATAAGGACACATATACACGTAGTACAGGCGTGGTCGTGACTTAGACATGAGTAATGTGAGGTTGAAGTCCAGAAATTCTCACATGCTATAATATTACTCCCTGTCCACCCGCGTACTGTAACGACGATATTATAAGTCAAAGCATCGCGTAGAAGCTCATGTAAGGGAATTAAAGACGCCACAAGAACACGACGTCGTGTCGTGGACAGCAAACGGCGTGCAAATTGACAGAATTCAGGTTAGCACCCCCCTCCCTTCCCCCTTGTTGTGGGGGATTCATTCGTAGCTTCGTTTCATATTCACCCTAGAAACGCTCGCGCGAACACACACACACACACACACACACACACACGCAAAATGTATAATGTCCGTGTGTCGCTGTTAACTCGATAAACGTGTTACTGTGATAATGATTATTATTATTGTAATTGTTATTAATCTTGTTGCTATTATTGCACACACCCGCACACATGCAAGCAAGCAAGCACGCGTACACAAAGTCCATTAGAGCGTTCAATATATGCTCCTATGCAAAGCGGTAAAGATCCACTGGCTCAGAATTGGAGTGGAAAACTATCAAATTTAGTATAACCTTAGATTCACTTTATTAATGTACGAGAGGGTGGTGAGAGAGAGGAGAGGGAAGGGAGAGAGAGAGAGAGAGAGAGAGAGAGAGAGAGAGAGAGAGAGAGAGAGGGGGGGGCGAGAGGAGAGAGAGAGAGAGAGGGGGGGGCGAGAGAAGAGAGGAGTGGAGAGGGAATATGTGTATGGATATAGCGCCAACACGATTACTACGTTTTTTTTTTACTGTATTTATTTATATATTATCTATTTTGTCATTTGTTATATTAATTTATTTTACTAATTTATTTCTTCATCATTCATTTATTTGCTTATTATATATATTTTTTACGTCTTTCTTTTACGAACCGAATATCACTGTTAAGGATTTCTCGTCAAATGTTGTGAATTTGAAAAGGTGGAAGACGACTTCGCCTACATTATTCTAGACTTCCCTAAGTCGACAACTCAACAATGTGTCTAACATTCGTATTCTAGGTTTAACTTCTCTTAGTCCGTCATTCCGCTTCAAAATAGATGACGCAAAGGTGACTTGACATTTGGAGATTCGAGAAAATAAGAGATTGTATCCTAAGTCTTTTGTACTCAAACGTATTAACTTGAGTCGCGTGTGTATGACAGGGGCTTAACTTTGTCCTCATGTGGAATGACCCTCTCGTTCACCAGACCTTAGCCCCCTTGGCTTCTTCTTTATCTGGGGCGTGCTCAAGAGGAGAGGGTATACATACATACATACGTATACCAAGGCTTTTTCCCCCTTACAAGGGAGGTAGCCAAAAGGGAAAAGGCATAAAATAAAAGAGGGTATACTTAGTGAAAATGAAAAGATACGAGACACCTGAAGGAACGCCCGTGGGTGGCCATATTTTACGGACACCTTGTACTCCGTTTGGGTGTTACTTTCCGGCCGATCACCGGAATTGCCTGGACCGGTAGTGGCCCAAGACTACCGGGAATCAGTGAATAAGAACCGGGAGCAACCGACCAACTTCCTCTCAGGCTCCTGCCTGGAACTCCTCCACCCCGGTTATGTTGTGGTTGTGTCTGTGTGTTCTCCCCGTGCTGGGCGCTGCAAATGTGTGCGTGGTCCCACTGTGTGGCAGTGAGTGCATAAGTTTTATGTAATTATTATTATTATTATTGTTATTATTATTATTATTATTATTATTATTATTTATTAAATTTTATTTTTATTTTATTTATTTACTTATTTATTTATTTATTTATTTATTTATTGAGGACTTGATGACATTCTGACGGACCAAAGAAGGTGGTCTCGATGAAAAATAAGAGACACTTCAGGGAATGCCTGAGTGTCCACACATATTCTGTAGAATAGGATGGCGGCAGACAGGAAGGAAGAAAAAGGACCACCCGACGTTATCACACTGGGCTATTTTTCCTCCGACTGTTGGAGCAAAATTGCAGCCCGCAACTTATGGGAAGGAATGTGATATGCTGGGGGGAAAATCCTCCAACATATCAAATGACATTTTATTTATTTATTTTATTTTTATTTATTTTTATTTGATTTATTTATTTTATTACTATTATTTTTATTTTATTTATTTATTTATTTTTATCTTATTGTATTTATTTATTATTATTATCATTTATGTATTTATTTATTATTATTATTATTTATGTATTTATTTTTTATTATTATTATTTATGTATTTATTTTTTATTATTATTATTTATTTTATTTATTTATTTATTTATTTATTTATTTATTTTTTTGAGAAAACAAAATGGAAAAAGTTCTGAAAGTGGACTGTGACCTCGGGGATTGAAGGAAAAATAGCCCAGTGTGATGACCTCTTATGGAAGGGGAGACGTGAGGTCGCCCTGGGAGCGTCGGTAACGAGGAAGCCGAATGACCCAGATTCGGGTCACCACGTTGTTGACCTCGCCAAGCTCCATGTTTCCACAATGACGTTTATCGATCTTCCAGATGGGAGTGGGGAGGCTACGATGGTGAATAAAATCACCTGACGACAGCACGCACGAGCGTTTAAAGTACGACTCTGTAAATGGCTTCCGGGTAAGGTCGTAAAACGTCGCAAAAGTGCTAATCAAGATGGCTTCCTGATAGATCTAAACGGACACTGGAGCATTTTTTTTTCTGTACTATACTCTCAGCGGGCGTTATCACTACATTTTTTCTTGTGTAGTATAGCCTCAGTAGGGACGGTTACTTCGTATTTTTTCCGTAGTATACGCTCAGCTGGGATGATTACTACGTATTTTTCCCGTAGTATACGATCAACGGGCACGTGAACTACATTTTTTTCGTAGTATACGCTCAGCTGACACTCACTTCCTAATTTTTTTTTTTTTTGTAGTATATGTTGGAAATTGACAAGGTAAACTCTATTTTAAGGCCTATGTACACGGTAAAACTGTTCATCAAACCTGGTTTGTCAAACACGTTTGATAAACGTGTTTGACAACCAACTACCCCATTCATACGGCCAAACATCACATGCAAACACTTGTTTGACAAACCGGGTTTGACAAACCGTTTGATCGTGTAAATGGCCCTTTAGGACAGCTCGTACAACGTTTGCCTCGTTATAGGTTGATCAGGCACTTGGACAAAACTCCAACGAGCGAAACTTTGTGTAATCAGTAAAGACTTCGCCCTCACTTTGTGTTTACTTGGATGAAAATGTCAACTGTTGGTGTCTTCGAACACTCTACACTTTATAGTGGTTCCTAGTCTCTCTCTCTCACTGTCTCTCTGTCTCTCTCCCTGTCTCTCCCCTGTATCTCTCCCTCTCCCCTATCTTTCTCCCCGTGTCTCCCTCTCCTTCTTTCTCTCTCTTTCTGTCTCTGTCTCTCTCTCACTTCCCTGTCTTTCTCTCTCCCCCTGTCTCTCTCTCTCTCTCCCTTTATCCCTCTTTCTTCCCCTCTCTTTCCCCCCCTCTCTCTCTCTCTCTCTCTCTCTCTCTCTCTCTCTCTCTCTCTCTCTCTCTCTCTCTCTCTCTCTCTCTCTCTCTCTCTCTCTCTCTCACTCCCCTGTATCTCTCCCTTATCCCTCTTTCTTCCCCTCTCTTTCTCCCCCCTCTCTCTATCTCTATCTCATTCCCCTGTATCTCTCCCTTATCTCTCTTCCCCTCTCTTTCTCCCCCCTCTCTCTCTCTCTCTCTCTCTCTCTCTCTCTCTCTCTCTCTCTCTCTCTCTCTCTCTCTCTCTCTCTCATGCCTGTATCTCTCCCTATCTCCCCTATCTTTCTCACCCTGTGTCTCTCCCCCCCCTCTCCCTCTCTCTTACGGACACCTTATTTCAAAGAGGACAATAAATGCTTGAAGTATCGGTGAAAGCTTTTCTCTGCTGGAGTACGTCTCGCACTCGGGACTTCACGCATGGGAGGGCACGACGCTAACCTCTAAATCAGCAACTCGTGTGTGTGTGTGTGTGTGTGTGTGTGTGTTTGTGTGTGTGTGTTCGTGCGCTTTCTCGCATATACCAACTTAACATTTAATTTACTCGTCTGTGAATATTTTAAAACTCCGAAAAGATCTAAGGTTTTTGCAAAATTTGGAAGAGTCTTGTATGATTTGATGGACAATTTTGTTTCATTTAGTTTATCAACATGGCGTCACGAAATTAAACAATTGTTTAACAATTTAAAATGATCAATTTTTTTCTTTATAACGGGCTGTGATGTTTGCAGATAGTTTTGTTTCGTGTACTTTATTTTGGCCCCTTTATTCTTCTTGTTTTATTATCATTTTTCTACCTTTACTCTTTATTTTTTCTATCTTTACTCTTTATTTTTTCTACCTTTACTCTTTATTTTTTCTACCTTTACTCTTTATTTTTTCTACCTTTACTCTTTATTTTTTCTACCTTTAATCTTTATTTTTTCTACCTTTAATCTTTATTTTTTCTACCCTTACTCTTCTCTTTTCTACCTTTACTCTTTATTTGTTCTACCTTTACTCTTTATTTTTTTCTACCTTTACTCTTTATTTTTTCTACCTTTACTCTTTATTTTTTCTACCTTTACTCTTTATTTTTTTCATACTTTTGGAAATTGAACAGGAATATGCATCAGTCGTTGAGTTAACAATCTGATTGAAGTTTACACATAAACCAAAAGAAGAAATTGATCAATTTAATGAGAATCTGGAAGTCAGTAGAATGTGAGAATTACAGAGAAAAGGCTCACAAAAATTGTATATTTATTTACGCTTAGATTTGTTTGTTTTCTATATTGTACTACCACTACTTGTATTTATCTATTTATCTACGTGTTTATTCTTATATATATATATATATATATATATATATATATATATATATATATATATATATATATATATATTGTTTGTGTTTAGCTGCCAGTAGTTTAAAGTATGGCATCATGTTTAAATTAAGTTAAAATCATTTAAATAATTTTGGTTGTTAATTCCCTGAACCCGGCCGGAAGAAAAAGGCGAAATAATTGGAAACGAAATAACGAAAAGGAAAGATACGAACGTAGTCAAATGAAATACGCGACCAGATCCAATCACGTCTTTGCACCGATGTCCCCAGATGGCGTCGTCGGTCTACGAATGACCTTCGATGACCTCCTTCTTCTTCTTCTTCTTCTTCTTCTTCTTCTTTTTCTTTTTCTTCTCTGTTGTTCTTTTCTCCTCTCTTCTTCTTTCTCCTCTTTTTCACTTCTTCTTTTCCTTCTTCTGTTGCTTCTTCTTCTCCTCCTCCTCCTTTGTTTGTTGTTGTTCTTCTCCTCTCTTCTTCCTCCTCCTCTTTTTACCTTATTCTTATTCTTCTGTATCTTCAGCTTCTTCTTCTTCTTCTCCTCCTCTGTTGTTGTTGTTCTCCTCTCTTCTTCTTCCTCCTCTGTTGTTGTTGTTCTCCTCTCTTCTTCTTCCTCCTCTGTTTTCTCTTCTTCTTCTTCTCTATTTGTTCTTCTTCTTCATGTCCTCTGTTCTTCTTCCTCCTCTTTTTTCCCTTCTTATTCTTCGCGTTCTTCTGCGCGTTCTTCTTCCTCGCGTTCTTCTTTTTCTTGTTTTTCGCGTTCTTGTTCTATGCGTTCTTCTTCTTTTGCTTCTTTTTCTTCTTGTTCTTCTCCTCCTCCTCTATTTGTTGTTGTTCTTCTCTTCTTCCTCCTCTTTTTTCCTTCTTCTTCTTCTTCTTCTTCATCTCCTGCTTCTTTTTCTTCTGCTTCTTCCCCTTGTTGTTGTTCTTCTCCTTCTTCTTCTCCTTCTTCTTCTCCTGCTTCTTTTTCTTCTGCTTCTTCTTCTTCTTGTTCTTCTTCTCCCTCTTCTGCTGCTGCTTCTACTTCCTACTCCTTCTTCTCCTGCTTCTTTTTATTCTGCTTCTTCTTCTTGTTGTTCTTCTTCTCCCTCTTCTGCTGCTGCTTCTACTTCTACTCCTTCTTGTTGTTCTTCTTCTGCTTCTTCTCCTTCTTCTTCTTCTTTTTCTTCTGTTTCTTCCTCTTCTTCTTCTTCCTCTTCTTCTTCTATTCCTTCTGCTTCTTCTTCTTCTCCTCCTTCTTCTCTTTCTTCTTCTTTTTCTTCTTGTCTCTCTCCTTCCCTCTTTTTATTTTATATCTTTTTTAGATTTTTTTCTTATTTCCTTCTACCTTTGTATTTCCCACTTTTTTCTATTTCTTTTTCCTCCTGTTCCTCTTCTATTTGTTCTTTCTCCTCGTCTTCCTCTTCTCTTTGTTCTTCCTCCCCCTCTTCATATTCTTTGTTCTTTCGCCTCCTCTACCACTTCTTTCTTTTCTTCTTCCTCCTCTTCCTATTCTCTTTGTTCTTTCTCCTCCTTTTCCTCTTAAATTTTTCTCTCTTCCTCTTCTCTCTTCCTCTTCCTCCTCTTTCTCTTCTACTTCATCCTCCAAACCTCTTCCTCTTTGTTCTTCCTCCTCCTCCTCCACTTCCTCTTCCTCTATTTGCTCTTTCTCCTCTCCTTCCTCTTTCTTTTTATTTTCTTCAGTTTCTATTTCTTTTCTTTTTCTCAGACTTTTACTTTTCTTCTTCTTCTTCTTCTTCCTCTTCTTCTTCCTCTTCGTCTTCTTCTTCTTCTTCTTCCTCTTCGTCTTCTTCTTCTTCTTCCTCTTCGTCTTCTTCTTCCTCTTCTTCTTCTTCTTCCTCTTCGTCTCGTCTCCTTCCTTCTTATCTTCGTCGTGGCATTTCTATTTACCATTTGTACGAGCTAAGATCCAGTGACATTATTCTCCTACCCCCTCCTCCCCCTCCCCTCCCCTCCCCCCTCCCCCTACCCCCCTCCACCCTCCATCCGGGTGGGTGGATAGTATTGATGACTTTCCCGATACCTTGATCGAAGTGGAAGACTCGAAGTGGACTCGAAGTGGACTCGTCTAGACGCTCCACAAGTCATCGAATCGAAACCCGAAACGAGTTTTCTCGTCGCCAACGAGCCAGGGGCTGCTACGGAGACGAATAAAATCGCCTGACGACAGACGGTGCAAGCGGGAAAAGCACCACACGGAAAGGAAGGAGTGGGGAAGGGGGAGAGGGGTCCATACCATCCCACCACCACCTTGTGGGAAGTGAGAAACCATTGGTAGGGCTGGTCCTGTAAGTTGCGGCAAGACGCTGGGGTTTTACTAGGCCGACATTGGGTCGCCTCCCTACCTGGGCCAGGGTGGTCGGCAACCAACGCAGTAAGCCCGTAATGGGCCCTAGGAATCGAACTCGCGACCGCCTGGTCATGAGTTCGACACGGTATAGTCTGTAGTTCTTCAGAATCTTCCTTTGGTCTTTGGCTGTAGGTCGAGTTACAAGACAAAGGTTATTTGACTCCGTGATTGGCGGTGTCGTAAGTGGCCATATACGGCTGAGGGAATTTCTCCTTTCCCCTCCCCTCAAAAAAAAAAAAAAAAAAAAAAAAAAGAGAGAGAGAGAGAGAGTGGGGTATACTCTTAACTCCATTTTTTTTCCTCTTCCTCCTCTCTTTCCTCCCATTCATGTTCGTATGTCGGAAATTATTTTTTTTATTTACGCCCTTACTAGCGATCAGTGTTCCCTCTAAGCTGTGCGCACATAAAGCTGCATACACAAGATTTTAAAATGATATTAAAATCCATTTAGAAAAAAAGAAATTCCACCCAAACATCAACATATAGATTCTTAAAACACATGATAACTTGCCAACCGTCAAAGCAATATTTCCCTCCTCTCTCTCTCTCTCTCTCTCTTCTAACTCTAGCGCTTCCATTGCAAACGAAATGACGACTTTGGCGCCATGGGTGCGAAACATACTTTCCAAATTAGGCAAAGTTTGCGAACAAGCTAATTTCTGCGCAGACTCACAGCAAAAAATTAGAGAGAACATTGCTAGCGATTCACTTCAGGGGAAGGGATCTTAAGTAGTCTTTGAGTGAACATTTTTGTCGTCTTTATTTATTCTGCCGCCAGGGGATTTTGTGTTGCCAGGGGATTATCTGTCGCCAGGGGATTTTCTGTCGCCAGGGGATTTTTGTCGCCAGGGGCTTTACTGTAGCCGGGAGATTTTCTGTCGCCAGGGGATTTTCTGTCGCCAGGGGATTTTCTGTCGCCAGGGACTTTTCTTTAGCCGGGGGATTTTCTGTCGCCAGGGGATTTTCTGTCGCCGGGCGATTTTCTGTCGCCAGGCGATTTTCTGTCGCCGGGCGATTTCCTGTCGTCAGGCGATTTCCTGTAGCCAGGGGATTTTCTGTCGCCAGGGGATTTTCTGTGGCCAGGGGATTTTCTGTCGCTAGGTGATTACCTGTCGCCAGGCGATTTTATTCAGCCAAGGGAAGGTTCTCTGGTACGATTCAGCCTTGTTTGGACTAAGTCACTTCGTGAGCTTTTCGACGTGTTCGTTTCTTCTGGCTGCCGCCTGACGATTTTATTAAATCGGGGGAAGATCTTTATGTACTATAAAGCTTAAGTCATAAGTATGGATCGTGATGATTTTATTTATTTGTATATTCAATTGTTATATATTATTAACTTGATATGTATGTTCTTGTTTTTTGTTTAGTATATATTCTCCTGCATTATTTCTGGATAAGAAAATAAACTAAAATACATAAACATACATATTAAGTTAATGATATATAACAAATAAATAAAACCATTATAATGTTTCACGATCTATGCTTATGAGGGGTGGTCGCCGATTTAATGAAGCGACCTTGCTGTGGATGTGCTGTGTCTTGCGACACTGCTTCTGACCCAGAGCAGTGGACAAGATACAGGGATGACCCGTAATCCAGGAGGTGTCAAGGTAAGAGGGATGGAAGAGGGTAGAGGGGAGTGGAGTATGTAGGGGATGGAATGGATGGAGTGATTTCTATGTCTTTGTTTTTTGGCTACCTCCCTTGTAAGGGGAAAAAAGCCTTTGGTGTATGTACAGAACATAAGAATGAAGGAGACTGCAAGAGACCATAAGGCCTACACTAGGCAGCTCCGTATCCATCACCACCTGTCACCCCCATCCATAAAGTTGTCTAATCGTTTCTTAAAACAACAGATAGTTTCAGCGCTTACTACATTGTTACTAAGTTCATTCCATTCGTCGACCACCCTATTAGTAAACCAATTCTTGCCTATTTCCTTTTTAAATCTAAATTTGTCCAGTTTATAACCATTACTGCGAGTGCTACCCTGTTGTTTTAATATGATGACCTTGTTTGCATCACTCTTGTTAAAGCCTTTGATCCACTTGAATAACCTTTATTAGATCACCCCACACTCTGCGTCTTTCCAGAGTGTAAGTTAAGGTGCCTAAGCCTCTCTTCGTAAGGCAAATTTCTGAGTCCATGTATCATGTATGTGTATATTCTTATGTGAAGATACATTTCTTGATGTGATATGAGGGAACTCACTGATACATTGTTTCCCAAAGTTTTCCAATAGGTTGCCCCTTTCAGTATTACCAAATCCACCGTGACTCCCACCTCTGTAAGCCTTCTGGAAGCGTACCAGCTCTTTATATCGCTGATACATTATTTAGAACTTTATTAATCACAGCATAGAGAAATAACAAAAAAATATATGTTATTGTTTATCAATGTTAATTGACAAGGATTGATCTGATAATATGTTTTAATGATTTTTTTTTATACAAGCAAATCAATATGTGGGTCTGTTTTAAGAAACGGTTAGAGGCCTCAATGGATGGGGATGACAGGTGGAAATAGACATGTAACTGCCTAGTGTAGGCCTTATGGTCTCTTGCAGTCTCCTTCAGATAAAGGCTCACGACCCCTTTTGGGGGTCACGACCCACATTTTGGGAGCTCTTGGTCTAATAATAGTTCTCTTTTTTACCCACAGGTGTCGTCGTGATCTCGCTCGCCCATGGCCTCGGGACTACCTCTCCTCCGCCACCTCTTCCGCCACCACCACTACCACCACCACCACCAACACCAACACCTCCGACCCAACCAATACAACCTTTACCACCAACACCGCAACCTCCACCACTACCACCACCACCGCCAGCACCTCTACCACCCTCACCACCACTACTACTACCGCTATCACCATCATCCTCTGCCCATACTTGTACTATCACCACTTTCACCACCACCCAACGCCCTCGCTGCCCCTCGATCTAGGTCCAACGGTGACAGAGCTCTCTCCGTCTGTAACTTCGATAGATGAGGAACCTGAGACGGGGTTCTCGAAGTAGGTAGCGCAGTTCGAAGACTTCGTTAGCCTCGCTCTTCCGAGTCGTCTCTTCTGTGGTCTCTCGTATTTTTATTTTTTTTAATTTTTAGTTTTCTTTTGAATAGAAGGTATATTTAGGTTATTTATTTTATTGCCCTGCCCGTTAGGAATTTCCTCGGCTGCTCGGAGACTTCTTCGGCGATTTTTATTTTGCGTTGGTAACAGGAGAACGGGAATCGTTGAAAGACTTACGCCCCGGACTTACTAGAATGCAAGAACCTTCCTTGGGTTTCAAAGTCTTTAGGGTTGTCTTTTGATTACTTTCCCCCCTCTGTGGAAACCCCACTAACTTCCCGTCTCCCGTTTTCTTCCTCACACGTGTGGATACCACTCCACTGCCCTTCCTACCTCGCTTCTTCGAGGAGACGGTCCCTCCATTAACCCCAAGACTCCTCGACCTCCTGAGTGACGGAAACTTCTTGGCCTCAGAAACTCCCGAAGTCTCCCGGTGACTTAGATTCTCACCCCCGCCTCGTCGATTTTCCGGTCTTGCCGAGGTAGTGACCCGTTCGAAACATCACATTAACAACACAACAACAGCAAAAGAAACACGAGTAACATTAACAGTGTAACAATAACCAAAACGAAAACACCCAAAAAGAAACACTCAACAAAACCCTCTCCCCGACGACCTAGGCTTCTCTTAAAGGCTTCTCTCTCTCGAAGTCCTTGAAAGACGCCCCCGAAGTTGTCTGACGGACCTGCAAGTACCTCGCACAACGCCGGAGCACCCGGGACCTTTCTCACGAAGTCATAAGTTCCACCGGAAGCCACTTCGCTTACGTTATATTCAGTTAAAAACTGAAATTCGTCTCATAGTTCTTGACCAACCAGTCGCCCGTCCCAGTAACTAGACGACCCCAGCTTTGTCTTGTGCATCCCCAGCAAGCCCAGTCCCCCTCCAAGCTCGTCCTCCAGGCAAGGGAAAGACCGTCAGGTCGAACCGAAATAGACTCGTTTTGTGTGGAAGTCGTAGCTTAAAGTTATATTGTAATGCCAAGGTTTAAGTCTAAGCCGGGGAGAGTTTAATCTCGTTCGCAAAGAGCAAACGGTAAATGGTACTTAGTCATCTGCAGGAAAATCTGTAGCAGCACCGAAAAACGCCTTGAAGGAGAAGAATCGACGCTGTATTTTTTCATTATTATTAAATACGGTCAAATACTTGTGATATCACGTACCTCAATCCTTCGAGACACCCTCCCCCCCACACACACCCCTCCCACGACCTGCCGGGTCAAAAGAGAGATAGAGAGTGGGTTCCCGGAGCACAAGAGAAAGAGAGCAAAAGAGGAGTGTGGGTTGCCAACACACGCTTATCTGCATCTAACGTCCCCCTTTTAGTTCTTCGTGTACTCGAACTCGAGAACGAGCCCACACGAAGACTCCTCGAAGTCCTCATGAACTGGAAGCCTTCTTCGTGTCCAAGAACACAGACCCTGAGACGCGGTTGAAGAAGTACCCGAACACAAGAGGATCATCTATATGTATGAGCGTCTTATAGATTACATAGATATATACATATATATGCATACTCTCTGTATATATGTATATATGTTAATATATAATAGCACTTAAAAAGGAAGATTGTAAGTAGCTCTGTAATCAAAATAACCGTTGGTGAGGATTATCAGGTTTACAATCAAAAGAGTAGGAGTGGTTATGCTTCGAGAAGAGTCTGTACAATAGTGCCATTACGTCGACAACACCTAGAACCTAGTCTCCATCCACTTCCACCCTCTTCACCTCCTCCTCCTTCTCTTCCACCTCCTTGACCTCCTTCTCTTCCTCTTCTTCCAACTCGTTTTTACCTTCCTCTCTCTCCCTTTCTCCGTCTTTTCTTAATTTTTCTTCCTTCCGCTTATCTTTTCCCTTCGCTTTACATTTATTTCTTCGTCTTTTTTTTTTAATTCTTACGTGCACCTTTTCAAGCGTTCGTGTCTAGTACACTAACTCGTAACGCGCGCGCACACACACACACACACACACACACACACACACACACACACACACACACCACCACCACCACCACCACTACCACCACCACTACCACCACCAACTACCTACTACCACTATTATAACTAGGACTACTAGTATTGCCAACTAGTAAGTCTTTCTGCTTGCATACTAAACACTCGTAACCAAGTCATCATATCTAAACTCCTTTCGTACTGAGCGACAGCTGTAGACCAGCGAGACGGGAGTTCGTGAGTGCAATAACTAGTTCCTCCAGTCTCAAAGGTTCTTTCTTTGGTTTCGCTAAAGACCACAGTCCAACCCGTAACAAATCTTAAACCCTCTTAAGTTAATATAGAGTAGAGTCCTCCTTAAGCAAACATACCCAAGAATCACAATCAGTTGTTAGGACGAGAACGAAACTAGATCTTCGAGTTCGTGGGCGGCCTGTCTCGAGGAACAGTCGCAGGGGCTTCCTCTCCCCACCCCCACCCTTCCCCCAAAAAAATAAACAAGTAGATAACAACAGTACCGGTAGCGTCCTTGACAACCAGAAATCCAGCCACCATATCTGTGGTGTCACAGACCTTCAAAGCCAGTAGAGCTGCAGATAGACAAGGCACTGCCATCATAACACAAGCATTTCCATCACACTCAACCACAACCATGGTCCGAGCCTCCTTTCGATCCGACTCCAGATCAGGTGAGTGACGTAATAAATCTGTACTTCCTCTGGCTTTTGTTTGTGTGTGTGTGTGTGTATATATATATATATATATATATATATATATATATATATATATATGCAAAGCAATCACATAAACGTGTGATAAACTACATCTGCCGAAACCACTGGGAAGATGAAAAAACGGTGACCGAACGTTTTCGTCTATTAAGACATTTTCAAGATGTCTTAATAAACGAAAACATTCGGTCACCGTTTTTTTCTCATTTCCTAGTGGTTTCGGCATATATACATATATTTGTGTATTATGTTTTTGCATGCTGCTGATATTACTTGTACGAAATTCCAAATTAGCACACGAATCATCTGCATACGAAAGAAAATTTACAAACCATTCCAAAGGTCTGAGAAGAGGCCAATGAAAACCATCCCAGTGAACTGTAAATTGAGGCATAAAAGTTGAAATAACCAAAAGCATGTCTACAGATTATTTGGAAAAGTTGAATCAAAGGTAACGAGTAGAAAAGGAACTTGGTGTCACGAAAACAGAAAGTTTGAATCTGTTAGTGTGATCCTTTGACTTGGGAAGTCGTTATCGCCATTGAATTACGTGGGTCATTAGTGCTCCCATATTCGTCATATGTGATCTTCAAGTTTTATTAAAATTGTCGACAGGTTGGAAAATTTACATCAGTGATCCACGAAACTAATAAGCAAAAATGAGGAACAAATCTTACGAAAATGGCTTAAAACATGAGAACCCATTTTTCCGAAAAGTGGTAAAACTCGGGAGAGAGGGGAGGGGGAGGGGGTTGGGGGGAGGAAGCTTGATGCAGGTCATGATTTTTTAAAGGGATTAGATAGCATTAGAACGGAGAATATTTCCACACTGAATGCCAGCCCGATCAGAAATAATGCACTTGTGCGTGCGGTGCATTAAGAAAAATAGGTGGAGACAATCCCGCCAATCGCGTAGTCGCCGCCTGGAATGAATTGTCATGATTAATAACGAAAGTCATAATAATCTATTTGATTGATAAAATTCAAGAATTAGTGGCTATGATGGTATAGTTTCTAGTGGTAAATTGTTGTTTTGGAGTGCATTGTAATTCGTCTCAAGTGAACGTGTTCTCTATACGTCTCATTGACGTGGCTTCCAGCTGAGAACCACTTTTGAACAAAGATTCAAAGATTCTCCGCTAGGGGTCCACGGACACCAGGGCCCCAGAAAAATTCATAGTAGGATCAACAAACCTAGTGGGAGTTAGTGGTTATTTAGCGATTTAACTCAGTGAGAAGGTGACCTCCAGGAGGCCAAGCAACAGCATTACATAAGTGAGGAAACCGGTCGAGAACCCATTTCCGTCTCAGGTTGCGAGAAGCCGGCGCGGTGGCTTTCTTGTGCAACAATGTGGTTGCATGACGAAACCGGTTCCTGTACATGACGGGCGTGTCAACATCTCTTTCAGTGTGCTCTTGCGTGACTCTATTACCTTAGATATAATAGGCGACTCTTGTTGCCAGGGTCCCTTGTTTTAACGGAGGAGTGAGGAGACTGAAGGATGGTTCCGTTTAGTGTAATGGCTCGACTTATGTAGCGCTGTGCCTTAGCGGCAGAATGAAAGCCTATTTTTTCTGCCTTTTTTTTTTTTTAATTACAGTTTCACTTTTAAACGTCTATATGGTGATTTTTTTTACTAGAGCACCGCATTTCCCCTTTGTACGTTCACGCTGGTTTTTTTTCCACACTAAAATTTTATTTGTAATGTTTGAGCCTACCATCTTTGCTGCTTTGGACATTTTCTAGCGGCGCTGTATGGCCATGAAGTTGCGGTGCAAAAAAATTAGATAAATAAATAATAATAATTAATAATAATAATGATAATAATAATAATAATAAATAGATAAATAAAAATGGTGACATGGTACCAAATATCTTCGGAGAATCATTGAGTATCGTTAGAAAGACTATATGCAACTACTCCATAAGACTTGGTCTCGGCCTATTACCAGAATAATTCGGGGATGTCAGTTCCTGATATATTTATATGGGGACGTGGTACGTTTTCATTATATTGACCCCGCTTACAGGATCATCTCCACAAGAGAGAACCCTCGATAGAGGACCCAGGCATATGGATCGAACCCTCCAACAGTTGTTTCGGAATGGGAAGGATGCCTGCATGGAAGCTTGCTGGGATTAGTGTACGAGTGAGGTGACCCGTCACCCGGCGTGTGCTCTCAGTTGTGTGTGTGTGTTATGCGCGTGTGCGTGCGTACGTGTATGCGTGTGTGCGTGCGTGAGTGTATAAGAGTACGGAACACATGTGAAGAACACGCTTCTTATGAACACTGAATTCAATGAGGAAGTGTACAGTACAAGGTCCATAACGTAATCTCAATCCAAAACAGTCTATTGTAAATGTTTGCCAAATTTCATAACAGACAACTTTGAGTAAAAATAAATAATATAGTTCCCCCTTTGGGAACCACAGAGCACGGAGTCCATTTCATCTACAGAGAATTTGTGACCCAGAAAAATGAACGATAAAAAAAAAAAAAAAATACACTGCTTGGATGTTTTAATCGTTCTGGTTTATATTTAAGGATTTCAGAGGGATTACCGAGCGTTTGACAAAGCCTTGCCCTTTATATATCGGAAGTTATCGCTCTGTGGGGAAAGGTTAGATCTGAATGATTTATAGTAAAACAAATGTCTTGTTGGATCTATACAACGGCTCGTGAATTTGAAATAAAGGAACAATGTGAACAAGTTATAGAATGATAGCCACAATAGTGACAGACCCTTTATTCCATTATTCATTCATTCTATTTATTTTTTATATTGTCTTTTTGTTTCCATTTGTTTGCTTATTTATCTTTATTTTTGTCCAGGTTCTGATCATTGGCTGAAAAAATACCTTGCAACGTCAACAAAATAAAAATCTCTAATACTCGTTATTGAATGGAAGTTTTGCTATCAATAACCAGAACGTATTTCGTTGTTTCGTTAACAATCATACATTTCCTTAATGTCTCTTTAAGATGTTTGATTCTTGCAAGCTTATTATGAATGACATTTGTTTTGTTTTATGTCACAAAAAATATGTTTTTTACGTGGAGCCCCTTGGACATTGCAGTGTTGTTGGCGGTACTGATCTAAGGTGGTGGCACACTAGGCTAGCATGCTACTTGCTTTTGCTACTTGGTTTGAGTAGAAAGGACTTGGGTTACAATATTCTAAATCTTGCGTAAGAACATCTCGACAAAATGTGTCTAACATTCGTAGTCTAGGTTTACCTTCTCTTAGTTCCTCAATTAACTTCTCATTATGTGACGCAAGAGTGATTTGACATTTTGGAAAATTTGAAGAAGAAAAAAAAATAGATCGTAGCCAAAGCCGTTTCTGCTCAAACGAAGTAGCATAAGCAAGTAGCATGCTAGCGAGACATGCCCAGTGTGCCGCCACCTTTTCACCAGGGGTACCACGGAGATGAATAAAACCGCCTGGCGGCAGCTGGAGCCAAGAGTATAAAGTGCCACCCGGAATGCAAGTGGGATAACGATGTTCCTCTGTGTCCACACGTGGATTTAATCACAAACTCTGTTTACATCCAAAACTGGAAGAAGCATCGGGTACAGATGCCCACTGTTGGCAAAAGTGTGAAATTGTTTACATTTAATCCAAACAAACACCTGTGAATTTTGGCTCTGATAAGGCGAATGATAGTTCTTGCGTGTGTGTGTGTGCGTGTGTGTGTGTGTGTGTGTGTGTGTGTGTGTGTGTGTGTGTGTGTGCGTGTACGTACATGTACGTGTTTTTGTCCATGCTCAATGAGCCAGTTTAAACGCTCATTGTGTGTGTGTACGTACGTGTTTACATTTTGTGTGTGTGTGTGTGTGTGTGTGCGTGTGTGTGTGTGTGTGTGTGTGTGTGTGTGTGTGTGTGTGATTCACCTTGGTTTGGTCTTTGGATCACGTGTTGGACTCGTGATCGAAAGCTATTTCCCTCCCAGAAGAGAGCTTAGATCTCGTATGACCGATCTATGGGTAATGCTATGACCTTACACGCACACACACACACCCAACTCCCCGCCCACAAGAGTCGGAGTAACGACTCGAAGCGCAGCGATACTGAAATAATTTCAGCCCTGGGCAGGAACCGAACCAGGTACCACCGGCACCACCGCACTGGCATCTAGTACTCTACCAACCGCGCCACCGAGTCGTGTGTGTGTGTGTGTGTGTGTGTGTGTGTGTGTGTGTGTACGCGCTTGCTTTTATGCATGTGTGTATGTATGTCATCCCGTAAGAGAAGGCAATTATGCTTTGCTTCCTGGAGAGGATAATGGACCCGAGGCGAATGCCGAGGGATCTTCAAGAAGGTCGTAAGCACCATGAGAAATTGATTAGAGAGAGAGAGAGAGAGGGAAGTGGGGGCGAGACAGGGAGGGAAGGGGAAGACAGGGAAGAAGGGAGGGGCAACAGAGGGAGGGAGTATGGGAGAGAGAGAGAGAGAAGGAGGGAGGTTGGGAGAGAGAGAGAAGGTGGGGGGAGAGAGGGAGGGAAGGGGGGGCGAGACAGAGAGGGAAGGGCGAGAGAGTGAGGAAGGGAAAGGGAAGAAAGGGAGGGAGGAAGGGGCGACAGAGGGAGGGAGGATGGGAGAGAGAGAGAGAGAGAGAGGGAGGATGGGATAAAGGGAGAGAGGGGGTAGAGAGAAGTGGAGGGGCGAGAGAGGGGGATGGGTGAGAAAGAGAGAGGGAGGATGGGAGAGGGGAAGAGAGAGGAGGGAGGATGGGAGAGAGAAGGGCGGAGGAAAAGAGAGAGAGAGAGAGATTGGGGGGGGGGTGAACAGAGTGACAAGTGAAGAGAAGACCTTTACAGCGGGTCCCAGAGGCTCAATAGTCGTCAACGGATCCAACAACGACAGAGAGGTCCATTGTGATGCATTTGCCAAGACTCGGCGGTGACGTAACGTCTTCAAGGTCTCGTGATGGCCCACAGCACCTTCTGGGAGGATACCAAGGAGCAGCGGCTTGGGGTAGGTGGGTTGGGTGGGGGATGGGGGAAATTTTTTTTTTTTTTTTTTTTTTTTTGTAAGACTACAAACGAGAAATCCTAATCTGACCGGAATTTATGAGATCCAAATTCAGTTCGTCTTCAACCTTTCCGGGTCCACTGCCGAACAGAGTTCTCTCCTAAACGCCCTTCGTGAGTTACATGACAGCGTAGCCTTTACCTTTACTCCAGCGAAGTTGTCCCTCCCGCCCATATGTCCGGTCTTCCCGACTCTTCTTGAGAGCGAGAGAGAAAGCGAGAGAAAGAGAGGGAGAGAGAGAGAGAGAGAGAGAGATGGGGGGTAGGGGCAGCTACTGGCCACTCGCCGATCTCCTCAGTTGGAGTAGGTGGTTTGGAGGGGGTGTAGGCTTTAGTCTCAGGCATTGGGGTTGGGCCATGCTCGAAGGCCGGGATACCTCCCCTCCTCTTCCTCTCCTACATACTCGGGAGCTCGACCCCGGCTCTGTTGTCATGGCAACGAAGGCGTAATGGAGAGAGGAGGAGGGGGAGGGGGAGGAAGAGGGTCGTGTCATTTGAAGAGTTGAGTCACGAAGAGGACGACAACAGGTGAGGGGAGGTCGTGGGTTTACAAGACTCGAACTCTGGCACTCGTCCACTTTGTATCAAGGAAGAACTTGAGGCTTCTCTTTCATGTGAAGAAAATCTTGCGAGACGCAGATGGTGGTGGCATACTAGGCATTTCTCGCTAGCATGCTACTTGTTTTTGCTACTTAATTTGAGTAAAAACGACTTCGGTCATGATCTTTTGTTTTTAAAATTTCCAAATGTCTAATTACTTTTACGCCATATAGTGAGAAGCAGAATGACGAACTAGGAGAAGTTATATCTAGAAGACGAATGCTAGACACACATTGTTGAGATGTTCTTATTACGGAAGTCTAGAATGTTGCAACCGAAGTCGTTTCTACTCAAACCAAGCAAAAGCAAGTAGCATGCTAGCCTAGTGTGCCGCCACCTCTATTCCTTCAATTCACGAGAAGATCTGGAATATTTTATTATTTATTATTATTTATATTATTATAATTTTTATTTATTTTTCTTTTATTTATCATTATTATTATTATTATTATTATTATTATTATTTTTTATTTATTTTTTTTATTCTCAGTAGAATTAGTAATAATAAATTGGTATGGTTATTGATATTACTGTTCTGATTCTTTTATTATTGTTATCAAATATTTTATTATCTTTCCTTGGATATTGTTATTATTGTCAGTAGAATTAGTAATATTAAATTGGTATGGTTATTAAAAGTGCTGTTGTTCTGATTCCTTTATTATTATTATCTAATATTTTATTATCTTTGGATATTGTTATTATTGTCGATAGAATTAGTAAAATTAAATTGGTATGGTTATTGATAATACCGTTATTTTGATTCCTTTATTATTGTTATCTAATATTTTATTATCTATGGTTGGATATTGTTATTATTGCCAGTAGAATTAGTAGTATTAGATTGGTATGTTTATTAATAGTATTGTTCTGATTCCTTTATTATTGTAATTTAATGTTTTATTATCTTTGGATATTATCATTGTCGATAGAATTAGTAATATTAAATTGGTATGGTTATTAATTGTACTGTTGTTCTGATTCCTTTATTATTGTTATCTCATATTTTATTATTTTTTATATTTTACTTGTTTGTTATCTTATTTTTTCAAGAGAAGTTGAGAGAGTGTGGGTTAACGTATATACGTCTTCTGTAGGCCAGGTATACTTAGTTAAGTTAACTAAAGTTGGTTTGCTAAACTTACATCAGTTTATCCCTGGAGTGACTTAGGTTTAGTTGGAATTTGGGTTAACGTGATTAGATAGGTTTCATGTAATTAGGTTAAGCGGGTTAAATGCCGTTAGACTAGCGTTTCCCAACCTTTACCGACCATAGCAGCACCCCCTGTGGTCAAATCTCCAAATATCAAATTATCTTCCCGTCATATAACGCAAAACTGATTGATGAAATATGGAATCGTGAATCTATACGAATGTTAGACATAATCTTGAAATGTTCTTAGAAAAGTCTAGATTTCTTTGAGCGAAGTCATATGATAGTTATTCAAATGGAGGTTGGAGGAAGCTCGTCGGAGGAAAAATAGCTCAGTGTGATAACCCATTTAGCTAGGGTTAGATCAGAGGTGGGGAACCTGCGGCCTTCCGGGCCATCAAGTGCGGCCTTCTGCGGCCTTTGATATACATATTATTTTTTTTTTTAAAAGACCTTGAATATTTCTTAAGTCTGAAATCATTATACACCTGAAACTTATAATATAATAAAAGGGGTAAAAAAAAAAAAATCAGTGCGGCCTTTATGTGGGACGATGAATTGTAAGTTGGTCTTCATGCACAAAAAGGTTCCCCACCCCTGGGTTAGATGAACGTAGGTTATATTTAGTCACGTCAGATCAGATTGGGTCAGGGCAAGAGAAGGGCGGGGGGATGGATGTCATCCAGCCACGGATAATGAAACAATTTTATTCGTAGTGAACGCTAAGATGACGGTAGTTCTTCTTCGTTTTTTTTTTTTTTTTTTTTTTTTTTTTTTTTTTTCTTTTACGGCCTCAAAAGACGCCTTTGTTCAGCTCGGGCTCTCTTGACTTACACTCTAACAATGAGAGTCTCCTCTCTCTTTCTCCCTTTCTCCATCTTTCTCTTCGCCTCTTTCTTTCTCTTGCTACTTTCTCCTCTCCCTCCCTCACTGTCTCTCCCCTCACTCTTTTTCTCCTCTCTCTCTCTCTGTGTCTCTCCTCTCCTCTGCTCTCTCCTCTCCCTCCCTCACTCTCTTTTTCACCTCTCTCTCTCGCCCTCACTCTTTCTCTCTCTATCTCTTTCTTTCAGCAAGAGATATTTGGGGGAACACAGTCCTTTTTTTTTTTCTTTTTTTTTCTAAAGGAGTGAAATATGTATTGGTTCTGCGTCCGAAGGTAGTGTCACTGGGACTGAAGGGCTTCTGGAAAGGTCTGCCTGCCCGAAAGGTCAAGGCCTTGGGAGTGGAGGACCTTGAAGGAGGAGCCAAGCTACCAGCGGCGACGGCGTCGCTGGCGACAGAATAAGTATGCAAGTGCCAGCTGCCAACGAGTCTATCAAGAGGAACACCAGGTGCGGATGGAGCCTTCATTGTATTAGTACGACACTTCGCTTGTTAGGTCTTTGTTGGGAACTTGATAAAGCTTTAATAAGTGCTGATAAAGCTTTTAAACAAGTGCTGATAAAGCTTCAACAAGTGCTCATAAAGCTTTAACTAGTGCTGATAAAACTTTAACAAGTGCTGATAAAGCTTTAACAAGTGCTAATAAGCTTTAACAAGTGCTGATAAAGCTTTAACAAGTGCTAATAAGCTTTAACAAGTGCTGATAAAGCTTTAACAAGTGCTGATAAGGCTTTAACAAGTGATGATAGAGCTTTAACAAGTGCTGATAAAGCTTTAACAAGTGCTGATAAAGCTTTAACAAGTGCTGATAAAGCTTTAACAAGTGCTGATAAAGCTTTAACAAGTGCTGATAAAGCTTTAACAAGTGCTGATAAAGCTTCAACAAGTGCTGATAAAGCTTCAACAAGTGCTGATAAAGCTTTAACAAGTGCTGATAAAGCTTTAACAAGTGCTGATAAAGCTTTAACAAGTGCTGATAAAGCTTTAACAAGTGCTGATAAAGCTTTAACAAGTGCTGATAAAGGCTCCATTCTTAAATTGTGTTTCTTTTGATAGACCGAATAGTTGTTAATGTTTGAAAGACTGATATACAGTGAATATGATAGGTGGTGGCACATTAGGCATTTCTCGCTAGCATGCTACTTGCTTTTTGCTACTTCGTTTGAGTAGAGACGACTTCGGTAACTATCTTCTGATTTTCAAATTTCCAAATGTCAAATTAATCTTGCGTCATGTAGTGAGTAGCTGAACGACGAACTAAGAGTAGTTAAACTAGACAAATGTTGAGATGTTCTTACGAAAGTCTTAAAATATTGTAACCCAAACGACGTAGCAAAAGCAAGTAGCATGCTAGCCTAGTGTGCTGCCATCTTTACGGACAATTTAGGAACATCTTTAAGCGCCAGTGTCACATTGAGGCCAAAGATTAAAGAAAGATGCTCAGAAAACTTTTGATACGGAAGGACGAGGGAAGAAATAATTGTCAATAAGAGAAACATTGACAATATTATTATTGTTGGAAAGTATTGACAATACAAGAGTCCCGTTTTTATCAGAACTGTGAGGAAGGAGGGAGGTAAGGGTCATTTTGTTTATTGACTTTGGTACAATTATGACCTCTATGGATTTCGCTCTGAACGATGTTATGATGTCTCTTCGGTCGGAGTTTAGTTCTGTGCTGGGCTGACTCCATAATTTTGCTCAGTTGTGTCTTGTGTCAGTTGTTTTCTGCCTCTCGAGACTTGATTTGATTCAGCCTAATGTAGAAACTCTTCAGTTAAAAAGGAGTTTTGACGGATCGATGACCTTGATGGATGGGTATCGGATCCGACTCCACTCAATACGCTGACCGTAACAGAATCAGCTTAACAGAATATCATAAGAATAGAAGAGACTGCAAGAGGCCTACTACTAGGCAGTTCCATATCCTTTGCCACCTGTCATCCCTACCCATAGATTATTTAATCTTCTTTCTTAAAATCACCAATTGTTTCAGCGCAGACTACATGTTTACTGAGTGGGAGAGATGAAATAGGTCGGTTCGTGAGAAAACTTGGATATAATACAGGGGACCCAAGAGAGCTGGGATGAAAGGGGTTGTGATAATGTCGTGTTGTCTAATGAATAGGAGAAGGAAGAGAAGAATTTTTTAATTGTTAAGATGGAATGTGGGAGGGTTGGGGGAGGGGATTCAGCCGACGATAGTGAGGAGGAGGAAAGGGGAAGGGGAGGATGTTGGGTCCCAAGGAAGGGGATGCTTATTAATGTAGACTCGTAGAATCTGACATTTCGTCGACACCAGGAAGTTGGGTCGCTTTTCAAGGTTGCGTCGGTAAGGTTGGCACCCCTGTAGAGACTCGTTTTCTTTTGTTTCGAAACATTTTCGTGTGGCAACTCGGGAATTATATAATTGTGTCGTTTGTAATTATGTTGTGAAAATTCGTATTTTTTTTGTGTGGTCGGTTAAAGATTTATCTGTTTGTGATCGGAGGGCGGTTATTGTGGTATTGGTTTTGGTAGTAGCGTGATGAGTTATGGTGATTTATTGTGAATTATCCTTTTGCTACAACGACGTCTTTTGTATATGTTGTCCTGCGAAGCACTTTGGTCTGTACAAAGGAATGATGTATCGGTGATTGGGTCGCGCAGTGCTAACGAATGAAAAACACACGCACACACACACACACACACACACACACACACACACACACACACACACATACACACACACATACACACACACACACACACACGCACACGTACATACACACACACACATATTGTATGCAAGTACCTGTACCCTAAATAGTAGTTTGAAATGTGAGGTGTGTGTGTGTATTTACCTAGTTTTACCTAGTTGTATTTTACGGGAATGGGAGCTATGCTCGTGGGGTACCGTCTTCATATCTCATTTTATCTAAACTATTTTTAAATTCATGTATTGTTTTTGCACACACCACTTTCTCATCTAACTTGTTCCAACTGTCTATTACTCTGTGAGGAAAGCTGTTCTTTTTCAAATCTCTTCTATAGCTGTCTTTGTGTGTGTGTGTGCGTGTGTGTGTGTGTGTGTATGTGTGTGTGTGCGTGTGTGTGTGTGTGTGTGTATGTGTGTGTGTGTTTATGCGGGTATGCTTGCGCGCGTGCTCTCATACACACGCATATATACACACGCATACATGTATACATACATACATACACACACATACGTGCACACACATACATACACATACACACACTCACATGCATAGATAGAGTACATACACTCACATACGTACACACACACAAACACACACACACACACACACACACACACACACACACACACACACAACCCTCTCATTAATTTGGCGATTAATGTCGAACAACGAAGGTTATATGATGTGAACAGATTATTACCAACCCCCGAGACGGTTCACCAGCGTTTCTGTCCTGACGGACAAGATGGCGCGTAACGTGAGACAGCTCGTGTGTGTCGGTGACAAGGGAGAAGGTCAGGGTAGGTGTTGCTTTAGTCGGGGGAGACGATAAAAGTTCGAAACATCTGATGCTGAAATCGAGCAAAGGCAAAATTCAGCAGGAATAAAACTCTTGACATTTGGATATCGTTTATGTACTAATAACTTACAGCTTTTTTTTTTTTTTTTGAGTGGTTGGATTAAGTTGTTTGCGAATCCATTAGTCCTCAACACACTGAATGTCATTGTCTTTATTTTATTTATTTATTTATTTATTTTATTTTTTTTATCTTTTTGATACGTTTTTACCAACAGGCTACTTTATCCATCTCAGTGTCACTCCTTTGCTAGTATCAAACAATTTTGTAGCAGATGTCACTTTTCATTTGATTATGGCAGTGGTTCCCAAACTTTTTCAACTTGTTACCCAGTGTGCTCATTGTATTTGAACATTGTGCATCTTTAATGACAATTGCCAAAGATGTGGAGAACGTCAGTGTGATAGATGGAGTTGCATCCTCGAAGCTCGTTGAGGAATTCTTGGCTTTTTGATTTTCAGAATTATAATTTTTTTTCTGTCACTCCTCTATTCCCCCCGAAATTTTTTAAAATTACCCCCCAGGGAGTAACTTACCCCCAGTTTGGGAACCACTGGTTTATGGCAACCTTAGGTAGGGCCCTTGTTTTGGGGGTGGGTAGCATATGCCCGGTTTCTCTCTCTCTCTCTCTCTCTCTCGAAGTTCGGGAGTGAAGAATCACTCCCACGGGCTTTGTTTGAGCTCGTGGGAAAAAAATTCTAGCTTGGATTTGCCGCCCACAAGGCTGACAAAATAATCATAATAATAAGAGGTCAAAGAAGCCCGTAATATTTGACCATACTCGACGATTTTTGCGTTAGAAACAACAAAATATGAAACATTTCCCCTTATCATTTCTGCAGTAAGGTACATTAAATACAAATTCTAAAATGTGTGAAATTATTTCGCAAGCCAATACTTAAAATGTCTACGTGAGAAAATGATTAAGTTTGACTCAAAATATCTACATTTTCTGTTCCCTTTGCTTACTCGTTTTCAGTTGATTTGCATCACTGAGGACTTCCCACGGGGACGCCGCTTAGGCATGTAAAGGCTCTGTCCTTCGGTGGCAATGAGAGAGTTTAGCCGTTCGGAAATTTTCAGAGGAACGCTAGTAGGAGCAGAATTGGTAAAAAAAGGAGAGAAGGAGAACGTGTGAGGGGTAACTTTAGCATATTTGCACGATATGTTTCTCCTCTCTTTCTCTCACTCTCTCACTCTCTTTCTCTCTCTTTCTGTCTGTCTGTCTGCCTCTCTCCTTTAACTCTCTCTCTCTCGCTCATCTCCTCTCCTTTCCTCTCTCTCTCTCTCTCGCTCATCTCCTCTCTCTCTCTCGCTCATCTCCTCTCCTCTCTCTCTCTCTCTCTCCTCTCCCCTCCCCTCTCTTCTCCCCTCCCCTCTCTTCTCCCCTCTTTCCTCTCCCCCCTCTCTCTCTTTCTCTCTCGCTCTCTCTGTCTCTCTCTCTCGTATTTTTAGTTCCTTGTCCTGACAGAACAAAATCTTCTTTACAGCACTAGATATCTAAAGAGCGTCATCTGAGTGAAGCGGTTACCAGCGAGGGGCAACGTTATGTCATCTGAAGAGTGAAGTCGTAGTTTGCCTTACTGGCTTTCGTCATGTGGGAGGAGGCGTTTTTTTTTTTTTTTTTTTTTTTTTTTTTTTTTTTGTCGAGGTAGTGAGAGGGAAGGGACGTTAATTGGGTTGTAAATGAGTATGAAGTGGGCAAAGGATAAAGGTCTCTTGGGATCTCTCTTGGCCCTCGGGTTGTGCAGTTTTCTGCTTAATCTTTGCCCGGGGTAGGACTTGCGTAACGCGCGCGCACACACAACACACACACACACACACACACACACACACACACACACACACACACACACACACACACACATGCGTACACATACACACAGACACACGCACACACACACACACACACACACACACACCTCGTGGCGCGGTTGGTAGAGTTCCCAGCTGCTACTACGGAGGTACGAATTCGAATCCCGCCCAGGGCTGAAGTAATTTCAGTACGGCTGCGCTGCGGGTTGTTACTCGAACTCTCGTGGGCGGGGAGTTTGGGGTGTATGTGTTCGTGTAAAGGTCACAGCATTACCCATATATAGGTCATACGAGCTCTGAGCTTTCATCCGGGAGGGAAATAGCTGCCAATCACGACTCCAGCACGTGATCCAAGACCGTGGTGAATCACACACATACATGCACACACACACACAAACACACACACACACACACACACGTACACGTACGTGTATTGTGTGCAAGTATATGTACAGTAAATAATAGTTTAAAACGTGAGATGTGTGTGTGTGTGTGATTCACAACCATGGTCTTGGACCACGTGTTGGTCTCGTGATCGACAGCTATTTCCCTTCCGGAAGAGAGCTCAGAGCTCATATATGACCAATCTATGGGTAATGCTGTGACCTTACACGCACACACACACCTAACTCCCTGCCTACGAGAATCGGGGTAACGACTCGCAGCGCAGCGTTACTGAATCTATTTCAGCCCTGGTCGGGATTCGAACCCGGACCGCCGTAGTGGCAGCCGCGAACACTACTACCGTGCAATTGTGTGTGTGTTCGTTTATGCGTGTATGCTTGCGTGAGTGCTCAGTATTATCTTAGTTATTCAGTAGCTGAATATATATATATATTATATATATGATTATATATATATATATATATACATATATATATATATGCAAAGTAGACCACTTGGAAAAAGGAAACTAACGAAGCAGAGCGCTTTCGTATATTACATCTTCAGTGCAACAAGTCTTGTTCTTGCACTGAAGATGTAATATACGAAAGCGCTCTGCTGCGTTAGTTTCTTCTTTCCAAGTGGTCTACTTTGCATAAGTGAACACACGTACCCGTGTTCTTATTAGCATATGCATATATATATATATATATATACAAGCCCCTGGCTTCGCCAGCCCGGCTGCGCCGGGGGGCTTGGCCTGCGGCGCACCTCGCTTCGCTCGCGGGGGGCTACGCCCCACCTTCAAAGGCTATAAAATAAACAACTGTAAATTATTCACCTCTTTTATTTTCGTCATTTTTGTTTTTTAGAAGAATATTTTTATTTAGACTTACGCCCACGTGTTTTTAGTCTATATTTTGGTGGAGTCCCGTAGATCCGCTCGAGTCCTCAAGATCCGCTCGAGTCCCAAAGATCCGCTCGAGCCCTCAAGATCCGCTCGAGTCCCAAAGATCCGCTCAAGTCCTCTAGATCCGCTCGAGTCCCAAAGATCCGCTCGAGTCCTCTAGATCCGCTCGAGTCTCAAAGATCCGTTCGAGTCCTCTAGATCCGCTCGAGTCCCGCGACCGCGTATATGCGATTTATACCCTTACAGGGATGGCCCGTGTCACGGGGTCCGTCATTGTAATCTTTTTGCCGGATCCCCGTTCAAATCGGTTAGGGACGTCGTGACATTGAAACATTTTGGAGAATTTTATTTTTTCGTCCCGCTCTCAGCCAATCAGCCGTCTCCGTTGCCGTGACGTCATCACTCTCTCAGCCAATCAGCGAGTTGAAACTCACCCAGGAATTTGCAAAGAATATTTTTAGGACAAAGTGTCACCGTAATACCACCTTTCCCCGACGTCCACAGCGTTTTTTAGAAGAATATTTTTATTTAGAAGAAGAAGAAGCAGAAGAAGAAGAACGCGAAGAAGAAGAACGCGAAGAAGAACGCGAAGAAGAAGAACGCGAAGAAGAAGGAGAAGAAGAAGGAGAGGAAGAGGAAGAAGAAGAAGAAGAAGAAGAACGCGAAGAAGAAGAAAAAGAACGCGAAGAAGAAGAAAAAGAACGCGAAGACGAAGAAGAAGAAGAACGCGAAGACGAAGAAGAACGCGAAGAAGAGGAGGAAGAAGAAGAACGTGAAGAAGAAGAAGAAGAACGCGAAGAAGAGAGAGAATACCACCTGACCCCGACTTACCCAAGCGCTTTTTCAAGAATATTTTTAGGACAAAGTGTCACCGAAATATCACCAGTCCCCAACTTCCACAGCGTTTTTTAGAAGAATATATATATATACTGTATATATATATATATATATATATATATATATATATACATATATATATATATATATTGTGTGTGTGTGTGTGTGTGTACAGTATACATATTTTCTGGTACTAATTTTTATACAGGCGGAACAAGCGCATGAACGCGTTCAAATGAAAAATGACATTCATACGAATAGTATAAGTTGTAATACACGCGTACATTAAGAAACGCGAGTGGCTTGTGATTAAGTGCCGAGGTTCTCACTAGGTAAAGAGAAGCATGAAGTTGCAGGGTGGTAAATGTATATATATATATATATATATATATATATATATATATATATATATATATATGCAAAACAAATCACTAAACACTTGTGATAACAAAACTTGCAGAAACCACTTGGAAAATAAAAAGAAATGAATACCGAACGTTTTCGTCTATTCAAGACATCATCAGGGTACAAATAATGTTTCTTTGTACCCTGATGATATCTTGAATAGACGAAAACGTTTGGTATTCATTTCTTTTATTTTCCAAGTTGTTTCTGAAAAATATAGGTGTGTGTGTCTGTGTACCGAGGGTCAAAGGTTAAAATATTGACCTCGTTTGACCCCTATGACCTCTCAGACCTCTGACCATTGACGTCAGTCGTCATCGGCACAAAGCTTCAACCCTTTGCTGACGTCATGGCCACATGTTTTTGTCGAAGTAGACTTTCTTTCTTGCTGGTTGGTTGGTCATCCTTAATGTCCTCCCAGCTGCCGTCGATGGGTTCTGGCTGCCGGCAGGCGATTTTATTCAGATGTGGGTAATTCCAGGGGGAGCGGAATTGCCCGGTTTTAGCCAGAATAGAATATATAAGTTGTAGATTGATCAATGGAAGAGTTTAGTGATGTACGTGTAGCTTCTGTTTGCTTGTGGTTGTCATTTTGCAGTTTTGTTTATTTTTATTTATTTATTTTTTTCATTGCATATGTTGTTGTTATTGTTATCCTTATTATTATTATTATTATTACTATTATTATTACTATTGTTTTAGAATATTGATTTTAATTTATTTGATGAATTTACTTAATATATATTTTACTTATATTTACTTATTCGTTTATTTACTTTTATTTATTTATTTATTTGTTTTATTTATTCATTAACGGTTGACCTGGATGTGTCTGTTGAAACTCGAGATAAGACAGATGATTTGTGTCATCACTTACATTGTAATGGCTTTAGGAGGGGGAGGAGGAGGAGAGAGGAAGAGGAGGAGGAGGAGAAGGAAGCACTCCTCAGTACAGCCGGGTACTTGGTTTTTCAAGTTACAAATTACGTTTGAGATAGAGTTCTTCATCATGATATATTTGCGACGATTAATGTTGGCGTCTTACGTAGACATAAATTTCACTTTGGTTAAATATAGACTTGCTGGAGGAGTCGGTGACGTGTTGGCGTGTCAAGTAATTTAATGTGAGAATGATTAATTACGCAAGTGATCGTATATTATGTGACGCGTCATTTCTTCTGGAAGTGGTACAGCTAACTCGCTGTCCGAGCAGTTCAGAACGTCGCTATTCGCAGTTCGAGCCCTCCCACCAGCGAGTTGGACCAATGGGTACAGTTCATTAAAATGCCACGGTACAAAGTCCTCTGAAAGGGGCACCATCCTAGCCTCCTAATAAGGGGAATTTGCGACGGTTGATCGAATCATCATTGGTGTTCTCAGTAATAACAGAGAACACCTGATGGAACAGGCGATGTGCTGAACATGTTCTGAACAGGTGGTACAGATGGTAGAACCTCGTCAGTAGTGTGTGTGCGTGTGTGTTTGTGTGATTCACCATGGTCTTGGATCACGTGTTGGACTCGTGATCGACAGCTATTTCCCTTCCGGAAGAGAGCTCAGGGCTCATATATGACCGATCTATGGGTAATGCTGTGACCTTACACGCACACACACACAACTCCCCGCCCATGAGAATTGGAGTAACGACTCGCAGCGCAGCGATACTGAAATTATTTCAGCTCTGGGCGGGATTCGAACCCGGGCCGCCGTAGTGGCGGCCGGGAACTCTACCTCTGCGCCACGAGTCGAGTGTGCGTGTGTGTGTGTGTGTGTGTGAGAGAGAGAGAGAGAGAGAGAGAGAGAGAGAGAGAGAGAGAGAAGTAAGCCTTAGGTTTTGAGGTCGCGACAAAATGTAACTCAAACTCTCCATTTTTGTTTCATATTTCTACTAAAGAATAAAATATCTTTTCGAACGAATCTGTAGGTTGCCATGTTGGATTGCTGGCCCGAGTGCCGTACTCTGCACCTCTGGGGGGAAAGTCCGTGAAAATAGCAGCCGAATATTTTCAGTCTCTCTCTCTCTCTCTCTCTCTCTCTCTCTCTCTCTCTATCCTTCATCTCTCTATCCTTCATCTCTCTATCCTTCCTCTCTCTCCTCTCTCTCTCTCTCTCTCTCTCTCTCTCTCTCTCTCTCTCTCTCTCTCTCTCTCTCTCTCTCTCTCTCCTTCCTCTCTCTCTCCTTCCTCTCTCTCTCTCCTTCCTCTCTCTCTCTCTCTCTCTCGCTTTATCTCCTTCCTCTCTCTCTCTCTCTCTCTCTCTCTCTCTCTCTCTCTCTCTCTCCTTCCTCTCTCTCTCTCTCTCTCTCTCTCTCTCTCTCTCTCTCTCTCTATCTCTCTCCTTCCTCTCTCTCTCTCTCGCTTTCTCTCTCTCTCTCTCTCTCTCTCTCTCTCTCTCTCTCTCTCTCTCTCTCTCTATGTACAAGTAAAGTAAGAGGAGCATAACGCTAATGAAGATGTGAATATCACTAATGAAGGCGTGTTAATATTGCCAATTAAGGAGAAGAAATCGCCAATTAAGGCGACGAAATCGCCGTCTGGTTGTAAACATGATGATAATGCAAAGGCAGTGCAATGTAGTTCAGTTCGAAGCTCTAAGATTCGTTTAGATAAACACATAAGCAAGATGCTGTAATGCCTGCCAGTCTTTTTTATTTTTATTTTATTTGTTTGTTATTATTTGTCTGGTTTATTATTATTATTTCTTTGATTCTAATTTATTATTAGTTATCTGTCAATTTAATATTATTTACTATTTACCTGTTTGTTTATTATTTAACTATACATATGCATTTATTTATTTTAGTTATTATTATTTATATTATTATAAGTAAGGTGATGAGATGTACAAGGGGTGAAAGTGGCAGTAGACTGGAAGTGAACATTAAGGGAGAGCGACTGGAGGAAGTGGATAGTTTTAGATACTTGGGTGCAAGTGTAGCAGGAAAAGGTGGAGTGAAGGTGGAGGTAGAATGTAGATTGAGAGAAGCGAGTAAATGCCTTGGTAGAGTGTAATGAGGAATAGACATTTGGGAATGGATGCGAAGAGGAGACTGTATGAAGGAGTGATTGTGCCAACAGCACTGTATGGGGCAGAAACGTGGAACATAAGAGAAGAAGAGAGAAGGAGTTTGAATGTGTTTGAGATGAGGTGTCTGAGAAGTATGGTGGGGGTTACTAGGCTGGTTAGAGTGAGAAATGAGGAGGTGAGGAGGAGAACAGGGGTGAAAAAGGATTTGGGAGATAGGGTTGATGAAAGAATATTAGGATGGTTTGGACACATGGAAAGAATGATTGAAGAAAGACTAGTAAAAGAGGTATGGAAGGCAGATGTGGAGGGAGTGAACATGAGGGGACGTCCTAGGATGAGGTGGATGGATGGGGTGAAGGGGGCTTTGGGGAAGAGGGGAATGTCTGTTGAGGAAGGAAGGGAGAGGACGGAAGACAGAGGTGAGTGGAGAGTGGTTGTATATGGATGATGTTGTGACTGCATGAGGAGGAATGGGCGGGGGGGTGGGGGGGTAGTATGTGTGAGTAAATTTTGACGCAGCCCGAAGGGATTTCTCCCCGTCCTCTCCTTATATGCAAAGGGGGACGGAGAGGGGGGGTCGCCGATTAAATGAAGCGGCCTTGCTGTGGATGTACTGTGTCTTGCGACACTGCTTCTGACCCAGGGCGGTGGGCAGGGTGCAGGGATGACCCGTCATCCAGGAGGTGCTCAGATGAGAGGGAGGGTGGGAGGGGTGTGGAGTGTATTTAGGGATGAAATGGGTGGGAGTGTTTTTATGCCTTTCCCTTTTTGGCTACCTCCCTTGGAAGGGGGAAGAAGCCTTGGTATATGTATGTATGTAATTTTTTATTTATCATTACTATATATATTTTTCCGCATCCGACCTAGTTATGGACCAAAAGGTCTCCTGTCGGCATGCTCCGCCTTCGTAATCCTTTGTGATGTCGTCATCATTATAGCGGGATTCTGAAAAACCCAAAAAATATTTTTGCACAACCTCATCCAAACTAGAATAACACAGTCTATCCTGACCTATCATGATCAAAAACCCTTGATGACTTTTATAAAGGCGATGATGATGATAATGATAATGACAGAAATCTTGATGATTATAATGATAGAAATCTTGATAATGATGACAGAAAGGTTTATATTTAGTGACAATAATAATTACAGCGATAACGATAATAATATTTAGTATTATATATGTATGTGCTCTATATGTATTGTGTGTGATTCACCATTGTCTTGGATCACGTGTTGGACTCGTGATCGACAGCTATTTCCCTTCCGAAAGAGAGCTCAGAGCTCATAAATGACCGATCTATGGGTAATGCTGTGACCTTTGCACGCGCACACACCCCAAACTCCCCGCCCACGGGAGTTGGAGTGCCGACTCGCAGCGCATCGATACTGAAATTATTTCATCCCCGGTCAGGATTCGAACCAGGACCGCCGTAATGGCGGCCGGGAACTCAAGCCACTGCGCCATCGAGTCGTGTGTGGGTGTGTGTATATGTTTGTGCAAAAAACTATACAACAACAACGACAACAACAACAAAGGAAGCTCTGTTTGTCTAGTCGGTTCGAATCCAGATAGCCTGTGGGTCATATTGAAGTTCTCCGCGATAGAGGACGCGATCCACACAGGTATCTGGATAAATCTTCGACGCAAAATCACTCCTGTTCATTTGAACTTGTCGTAGTGGTCAGATACAAACATTTCTCTTGACGTTGTAGAAAACTCGGCGAAATTCGCGTGTTAGAATTAAAGTTAGGAAACGTGGATAAATTCTTAATGCGCTGAAATCTAGGAGCCCCAAAATTTGGTACTAAGGAATACAAGTGAAATAAAATCTCTGTCAAGTGAAGAATAATGAAAGGCCGATTAGTTAATGGAGGGCATTGGTCCATAGAGGGTAGTGGGAGAAGAAATGGTATTGAGAGTTCTTTTCGAATGGGAAATCCTCTTTTACTTTATTGTTACGCTGGATTGCTTAGTGGAACCCATATTCTAGATGTGGTTGTCTCTCCACTTCTCTTTCTCCCCTTCTTCCTTCCTTCTTCGTTCTTCTTCTTCTTCTTTCTTCTTCTTTATTCTTCCTTCCTTTTCCTTCTTCTTTCTTCTTTATTCTTCCTATTTCCTTCTTCTTTATTCTTCTTTCTTCCCTCTTCCTTCTTCTTCTTC
This sequence comes from Oratosquilla oratoria, assembly GCF_046742065.1. Classification (NCBI taxonomy): domain Eukaryota; kingdom Metazoa; phylum Arthropoda; class Malacostraca; order Stomatopoda; family Squillidae; genus Oratosquilla; species Oratosquilla oratoria. The sequence goes on along the minus strand of NC_134795.1, from coordinate 64,622,800 downwards.
CCTCTTCCTTCTTCCTTCCCACCTCCCTCTACCTTCCTTGTTATTTATTATTCTTCTTCTTTCTTCTTCCTATTTCCTTCCTTCTTCTACCCTCTTTCTTCCTTTTTTTTATTGTTTCTTCTTCTCCAGCTCTTTTTTCTGCCCATTTCTTCCTTTTAATTCTTTTTCTTTTCTTTCCTTATCATCATCCTCCTAGCCCACGCCAGGGAATTGGGCGTAGTTGAAAGGAACTCGTGTATTCACTCACGTGTACACGCACACACACACGCACACACACACGCACGCACACACACACACACACACACACACACACACACACACACACACACACACACACACACACACACACTCATGCACGCACTCACGCATGCACGGAGGTCCTGAGTAGTATCCAGTGAACTGAAGTGGATTTAGGAAACTTGAGAAGGCCAGTGAGCCTCACAAGTAGAATAACGTGAAAGAGAATCGAGGAAGAATTACAAGGCTTGTACTGACGAAGAGGAGGAGGAGGAGAAGGAGGAGGAGGACGTGGTGGCGCTGCTTGGGATCGTCGTCGTCGTCGTTGTTGTCGTCATCATCGTCGTCGTTGTCGTCATTGTTGTCGTTGTCGCTGTCGTCGTCGTCGTCGTTGTTGTCGTTGTCGTCGTCGTCGTTGTTGTCGCTGTCGTCGTCATCATTTTCATTGTTGTTGTTGTCGCTGTCGTCGTCGTTGTTGTCGTTGTCGTCGATGTTGTCGCTGTCGTCGTCGTCGTCGTCATCATTTTCATTGTTGTCGTTGTATTGTCGCTGTCGTCGTCGTTGTTGTCGTTGTTGTCGATGTCGTCGTTGTTGTCGTTGTCGTCGTCATCGTGTGAATGGTGGTGTTTCGGATTGTCGTGGTGGTGTTTGTGGTATAATAGTGGTGACGGTGTTAGTAGTGGTGGGTTTGGTGGTGGTACGAGTGGAAAGGGTAGCTGTTGTTGTTGTTGTTGTCGTTCCCTAGACTGTCTGTCCGAGCAGTCCCGTCTCCCCAAGGAATGTCACAGCCGAAACTGGGTTTTCCCACAAATCCTTTATAGAGTGTATGTTGTGTTGTTTGCGTGCATGATTGTGTATAATGCAGTCTTCCATTATGTGTTGTATGGTATGGGGTGAAGTGTTACATCCTGGGCAGCTGTTCACTGCGGTTATCCAGCCTCTTCTGGTAGCTTAGAAGTGCTGGGTGGTGGCCGCACCGCAGTCTGGCCAGGTGGACTCTGTCCTTTCGTGGGAGAGAGGATTCAGAAGGGTGGATATCAGGGGGTCTGGCATGCAGCAGTGTGTTAATGGAGCGGTGAGTGATATGATTATGAATATGTTTCCGGAGGCTGGTATTTGGTGGTTGTGGAGGAAGAGAAGAGAGTATCTGTGTGTGATACAGGTCTTTGGGTGTTGTTTTAATGTTTCTTGGTGTGTGGGTGTTCTGCTATGTAGTGTAGCGGGTGTGATGTGTTTGTGGTGGCTGCGGCAAGTGTTTGTGTGCCTCTCATGTGGAGGTGGTCCTTGACTTTGAGGACTTTTGTTTCATGGTGTAAATGGTCTGTAGGTGTTGTATTTGTGCAGCCTGTAATTGTGCCGCCGTTTGGTCCCAACTCTTGGGGTTGGGGGGGGGGGGTCCCACGACGTAGACGCTGCGGCTCCAGGACCAGGGTAGCTGTTGATGGTGGTGGTGGTGGTGGTGATGTTAGTAGTTGGTGTGGTGATTATTGTGGTTATGGTGACAGGAACAGTGGTGGTGAGGAATGATTTGCTTGATGGCATCGGTGGTAGTGATGATGGCATTAGTGATGGTGGAGGAGGAGGAGGAAGAGGAGATGGAGGAGGAGGTGGAGGAGGAGTAAGAGGAGATGGAAGAGGAGGAAGAGAAGATGGAAGAGGAGGTGGAGGAGGAGGAAGAGGAGGAGGCCGAGGAAGAGGAGGTGGAGGAGGAGGACGAGGAGGAGGCCGAGGAAGAGGAGGAAGTTACCGCACCATTGAGGCAAACCTTGGAAGACAGTTCCTAGGATTGAGAAACTAATGTGGCTTCCTTGTTCTATCTCCTCCTCCTCCTCCCTTCCTCTCGCTTCCTCTCCCTTCCTCTCCCTCCTCTCCCTGCCCCTCTCTTTCTCTCCCTTCCTTTCCCTTCCTCTCCCTTCCTATCTCTTTCTCTCTCTTCCTCTTCCTTCCTCTCCCTCCTCTCCCTACCCCTCTCTTTCTCTCCCTTCCTCTCCCTTCCTATCTCTTTCTCTCCCTTCCTCTCCCTTCCTCTCCCTTCCTCTCTCTTCCTCTCCCTTCCTCTCCCTCCCCTTTCTACACTCTTCTCTCTCCCACCTTTACCACCTCTTCTTCCTCTCTCTCCTCTCTCTTCTTTCACCTTTGCCACCTCTTCTTCATCTTCCTCTTTCCCCTTCTCTCTTTCCTCTCCCACCTCTTCCTCCTTTTTCCCATCTCCTTCCTCCCTCTCCCTCCTCCCTCTCCCTCCTTTCCTTCTTCTCCCTTCTTTCCTTCTTCTCCCTCCTCTCCCTCTTCTTCCCCTCCTCTCTCTCTTCTTTCCCTCCTCTCCCTCTGCTTCCCCTCCTCTCTCTCTCTCCTTTCCCTCCTCTCCCTCTCCTTCCCCTCCTCTCTCTCCTTTCCCTCCTCTCTCTCTCTCCTTCCCCTCATCTCTCTCCTTTCCCTCCTCTCCCTCTTCTTCCCCTCCTCCCTCGCCTTTCCCTCCTCTCTCTCTTCTTCCCCTCCTCTCTCTCCTTTCCCTCCTCTCCCTCTTCTTCCCCTCCTCCCTCTCCGTTCCCTCCTCTCTCTCTTTTCCCTCCTCTCCTTCTTCTTCCCCTCCTCTCTCTCCCTTCCCCCTCTCCTTTCCCTCCTCTCTCTCCTTCTCCTCCTCTCTCCCTTCCTTTCTCTCTTTTCCCTCGTTCTTTTCTCCCACCTTTACCCTCGTCCCCATCATTTCCCGTCCTATCTATCCCAACCCTGCATTCTCACACTCTCCCTTCCCTCCCTACTCTCCCTACTCTCCTCTCTCTTCCATATCTCCTCTCATTCCGTCCTCTCCCCTCTCGCTCCGCTCCATTTTTTCTCCTTCTCCCCTCTCCTTCCTCTCTCTCCATTGCTCTCTCCCCTTCCCTGCCTCTCTTTTCCTCCCCTTCCTCCCTCCCTCCCACTCCCCCTCCCCCTACCCCTCCTTCCTCCTTTATCCCCTCCCTCTTGTAATTTCTCTCCCTCTATTCCCTATAGACATTTGTATGTGTGTGTGTGTGCATGTATGTATGCATGTGTGTGTATATGTGTATATATATATATATATATGTGTGTGTGTGTGTGCTATCTCAGTAATACAATTATCCTTGATCGACATATATATATATGTATATATATATATATATATATATATATATATATATATATATACATATGTATATATATATATACTGTATATATATATTATATATATATATATATATATTGTGTGTGTGTGTGTGTGTGTGTGTGTGTGTGTGTGTGTGTGTGTGTGTGTGTGTGTGTATTCTCCACCCAGTAAAGCGGCGAACTTTGCCTTGGAAGAAATTGTAAGAGTTCCAGCATTTGAGAGGTGTAGACCCTCTTCACACTTACGGTGTGAACCGCCGCAGTTTAAACCGCGGCGGTTCATTAAACATCTAAGTCAGTGAAGGCGTTCACACGCAATCGCATAGTTTTTCCTTGACTATGCGGTACCCCCGCGGTTTACGCGCGGTTCAAACCGCTAGTGTGAACAGGATCTTAACGTTTGTTATTGTATGATTAAATTCATTCATATCAGCGCTTCTCTCCGGATAAGCGGAATTGTAGAGGTGGTAAAGCCTTCTTTACATGAGGCAAGTAGAGAGGCAAGTCAAGTGTGCAAGTTACTTGAACTGGAGAGGAAAGCGTGCAAGTAGATGTTCACACAGGCCACTTTGCCACTGACTTGGCCTGTGTGAACAACTACTTGCTCGGTTTCTTCTCCAGTTCAAGTAACTTGCACACTTGACTTGCCTCTCAACTTGCCCCGTGTAAACGAGGGTTAAAGGAGAGAGAGTTGAGGAAGGAAGGTAGCAGAACAGAAGGATGATGAAGTTTCAAGTCATCAACATTCGAGTTACAAAATTATTATTACAATAATCATGTTACAAAATTATGATTACAAAATTATGTTACAAAATTGTTACAAAATCACAAAAAAGTTACAAAACCATTACAAAATTACAAACTTTTTTACAAAATTGTTACAAAATGGTTACTACAAAATTACAAAAACATGTTACAAAATTATGTTACTAAATTTTGTTATGTATTACAAAAGTCATTCGGATTCGTCACATGCGTAAAAGGGTGCGGAGAGGAGGAGATTAAGACATTTGAGATCAGGAAAAGTCGTGTGATAGTTAACTAGGTTCTTCATCAGTCTTTCCCAGAGATGGTTAGAATAGCCTGGCGTCAGCCTGAATATAAGAAAAGGAATCGCGTGGAGGAGGAAGAGGAGGAGGAGGAGAAGGAGGAGGAAGGAAAGCTTCTATTTGTGGATATTGCTGACGTAATGTGCGAGACAGTAAGCAACGACACTCGTTTCAAAATCTGTTTTCGTCTTTTGAGATAAAAACACAAATCACCTTTCTTTATTTCTCTTTCTTTTTTCTTTCTTTTTCTCTTTTCTTTCTTTCTCTTTATTTTTTCTTTCTAGCTATTCCTGAGCTCTACAAGTGAAAGAGAAAAAAGGACACTTGAGTGTTTGAGACTTAGGCTTACGACAATTGGGATTTAGGCTTACGAATGGAATGCTTCCGTGTCGTGAGTGCAGTGACCTCTCTGAATATTATTTATTTATTTATTTATTTATTATTTATTTATTTATTTATGTAAATAGAGCGAGGCATACGTTTTTGGAGCGTGATATTATACTATATATACTGTATATGATATACTATACATACTGTGACATACTGTATATGTGGCATACTGTATATACTGTATAGGTATGCATGCATATATATATATAATATATATATATATATATATATATTTGTGTGCGTGTGTACGTACGAATATATATGTATAAATAAAGATTATAATTGCATTATGCACAAGAGCATTCTTAGTGTATTTATAAACAAAATTGTCACACATGGTAAAATTACCTTGCATCAGTTCATGGTAGGATTGGCTCGGCTTCATACGTAATGATTTCGGGAATATTTTTTAAGAGTCCAGGGCTTTTTCCTCAGCTATAAATAAGTAATATTACAAAGGATTACAAAGGCGGAGCATGTCGACAGGAGACCTTTTGGTCCATAACTAGGTCGGATGCGGAAAAAATTATAATAATGATAAATAGATCAAAATAAATGAATGAAAATTATAATAATATACATAACCTTGCATCAGTTCATGGTAAGATTGGCTTAACTAAAATCAAAATTCAAACAAGTTACTCTGAGAGTTAAAGATCCGTGTGGATAGGCAATATATGTCTTAACGATAACATGTACTAGCCATGCATGTCTGTCGACAGACATCCTTGAGGATTCTTTTCTTAGAATAAAGACATTCAGCATTCCTGTTCTTCACTTGGACACTGTCTTTCCTTCTCTCTCTCTCTCTCTCTCTCTCTCTTCTCTCTTTTCTCTCTTTCTCGCGTGGCTTGTTTTTCGTCCTTGTTTTTATGTCGAGCGTTGTCTCCTCGTCCTCTCTTTCACTCTTTATCTCCCCCTTTCTCTTTCTATGTGTATCTCTATCTCTGTCTTTATCTATTTTTATCTCTATTTCTTTTTCTCTTTATCTTTCTATTTATTTTCTCTTTACTTTCTCTTTTTTATCATTCTCTTTATTTTCTCTTTATATTCTTTTTCTCGTCCTTTCTGTCTCTCCCTGTCTCTCTCCGATTTGGATTGAAGTCCTGAGAGACGAAAAACCACAGACCTGACATACGAGTTCATTCTTTGGTACTGCCTCTTATCCTTTTATACTTCTTTTATCATGTTTCATTGAGTTCTGAGTCCGCAAATTATGCTTCCGGGTCGAGGACATACTTAGACTCCAATCCGCAAATAAAATATTATCCCTTGCAACGAAAGATCTGACAGCCCGGCATTCAACTGTAATTGGATAGGACAGTGGTAGCAGTAGTGTTAGTTCATCTTCTGCCCTGTTTTCTTAACTGTAGCGTAGTATAGTAAACACAAACAGCCTCGTTAGGGCCAGTAGGCCTGCTGTTGTTGTTCTTCCTTTGTGTTCCTTTGTGTGTGTGACATCGGCGAGGCAAAAACTCAGTCGGAGTTGCATGTTCACGATCTTGCATTTTGTAGGGGATTGGGTGGAGCCGGTGCTACAGTTACAGAACTTGTAGTAGTGACCCCCCACCCCCCCACTCGCACAAAAACAGAAATAAATAAATAAATAATGACAGACTTTCGGAGACTTTGGCGTAGCGTCGACCTCGATTCGGTCGGCCAGGTGCCCTCCGGGTCTTTTCCACAAAGTCACGGCGCGGCGAAGAACGAGAAATGGACGCCATTCTTAATGCAAGCGCTGAAATTCTGATCTCTCTCTCTCTCTCCCTCTCCCTCCCTCCCTCCCTCTGTGTGTCTGTCTGTCGGTCTTTTTTCTATCTGTCTGCCTCTCTCTCTCTCTCTCTCTCTCTCTCTCTCTCTCTCTCTCTCTCTCTCTCTCCATGTGTCTGTCTGTCGGTCTTCCTTCTCTCTCTCTCTCTCTCTCTCTCCCTCTGTGTGTCTGTTGGTCTTCCTTCCATCTGTCTGCCTCTCTCCCTCCCTCCCTTTCTCTCTCTCTCTCTCTCTCTCTCTCTCTCTCTCTCTCTGTCAGTCCTCTTTCTGTCTGTCTGTCTCTCTCTCTCCTATTCTGTCTACCCCCTCTCTCTATTTATCTCTATTTCCGTTAGTTTCGTTTCCCCTTTTCCGCTTTCCGGCACACTCCCTCTTCTAGTACCTCTCATGCACGCATCGTGTGTCCATTGTCTCTTCTTCGTCCGTTTTCTTTTTCTTCTTCTTCTTCCTGTCTGGCGTCGACGGCGTCCCGTCCCCGCCTCACCTCTGCATCCACTGCAATTCTTCCTTATGTATTTATCCTCGCTGTCTTTTTCTTTCTCTTTCTTTGTTACACATCTCTCCCGCTTCAGTACGTGTACGTGTGTGTATTTACCTAGTTGTATTTTGCGGGAAGGGAGCTATGCTCGTAGTGACCCGCAGTTGTATATTTCCGTATCCAGTTCTTTCTTAAAATCATGTGTAGTTTTAGCAGTCACTGTTTCCTCGTTCAATTTGTTCTATGTATCTATTACTCTGTGTGGAAAGCTGTTTTTTTTTCAGATCTCTTCTGTGATTATCTTTCTTAAGTTTCTTCTCGTGTCCTCTTGTATTTCTTCTGTCCCATTTTAGTAGGTGTGTGTGTGTGTGTGTGTGTGTGTGTGTGTGTACACGTGTTGTAGATGGTCACTGCTCTTCTCCTGTGTAATACTTTAATCTTGTGTTGGACAGAGTCCAGGCTCTGCCCTCTACTGTTTCAACACTTTTCCCGTAAACTTGACCGCACACAGAACATTCCAGTGCTGACGACTCTCCGTCCAGTCTTTCCAGGACATTTCTCTGGCGACCGTCGCGAGCTCAAACTTCAGGGAAGAAGTCTGCAGAACTCAGAACTTTCGTTTGTTGTTGTCGTTCTTCCGCAGACTGCCTGGCCGAGCAGCAGTTTGTCTCCCTGAGGAACGCCACTACTGGAAACGTTGCTTTCCGCCACAGATCCTTTATACAGTGTATATTGTGTTCTTGGCGCGTGTGGTTGTGTACAATACAGTCTTCCATAATGTGCTGTATAATGTGGCTTTCTTTTGTTCCTGATGGGGGTAGGGGGGGGCTGGAAACGTCTCGTGTGATTGCATGGGGTCAAGACTTGGATGCCTTTGTCAAGGAGCTAGATTGTTAATAACTGTAGGCAGTTATGAACGTGGATATGTATATATATATATATATATATACATATATATATATATATATATATATATATATATATAATTTTCTTTAGTTCGTGTTTTTTTTTTTTTTTTTTTTTTTTTTTTCTGACGTAACCATTCCCGGTGACATTTTCCGGTTGAGCGAGTCACAGCTTGTAACACCTCAGGTGTTCTTCAACACCTTATATATATAATAAGAGGTGAAGCCCTTTTCGGGGGAGTATACGTCGTACCTTGCTGTCTTACAATTTTCACTTTGTATTTTCACGAAAACAGAATTTCAGCAGACTGAGAGAATAAAGAGAGAGAGAGAGAGATACAGCGAAGAGAGAACCTCCCTTAATTTTTTTTATTATTTGTCTGTTTGTTCATTATTATTTGCTTGATTCTCATTTATTATTAGTTATATGTGAATTTATTATTTACTATTTACCTGTTTGTTTATTATTTAAATATACCTATGCATTTATTTGGTTTATTATTATTTAGTTTATTATAGTTTTTATTCATTTATTTATTTATCATTATAATTTTTTCGAATCCGACCTTGATATGGACCAAAAGGTCTCCTGTCGGCATGCTCCGCCTTTGTAATCCTTCCTTTGTAAACGGAGTATAGCACACACACCTGGAAAAGTTAAATTTTTATTTTGACAAACCAACATAAAAGATTAAGGTGTATAAACTTGTTCCACTTGCTGACCTTATACGAGTGTTCTGTGTGCTCCGGCATAGACTACGCATCTTACATTACAAAGGAAGAGCATGTCGACCTTTTGGTCCATAAGTAAGCCGTGTGCAGTAGCTATTCGCCCAAGACTTCTTTGTGAGGTGGAGTTCTCAAGGTCACTTGGAGTATTAACTCCTCTCGCTAGTTGGATTTAAACCATTCACTACTAGTTATCCGCGAGGAGCTAAGATGAGATGGAAGTAAATGGGTGGAGTGGGTGGGAGTAGAGTGGAGTGGGTGGGACTGGACTGGGGTGGAGTGGGTGGGACTGGAGTGGGTGGGACTGGACTGGGGTGGAGTGGGTGGGACTGGACTGGGGTGGAGTGGGTGGGACTGGAGTGGGCGGGACTGGGGTGGAGTGGAGTAAAGTGGGTGGTACTGGACTGGGGTGGAGTGGGTGGGATTGGAGTGGACTAGAGTGGGTAGGACTGGAGTGGAGTATAGTGGGTGGGACTGGACTGGGGTGGAGTGGGTGGGACTGGAATGGAGTAGAGTGGGTGGAATTGGACTGGATTGGAGTACAGTGGGTGGGACTGGAGTGGAGTAGAGTGGGTGGGATTG
>NC_134795.1:64591037-64608537 GCF_046742065.1 Oratosquilla oratoria | reverse complement strand
CTTTCTCTCTCTCTCTCTCTCTCTCTCTCTCTCTCTCTCTCTCTCTCTCTCTCTCATTTTCACTGTGTCAGTGAAATGAGAACCTTGACTACGCAATATAGCTTGATTTTTTTTTCTTTAGAAAAAAAGAGAGAATATTTTATTGTAAGGCCACTTCCGCACATGGAAATCCTTGGAATACCCAACAAGGAAAAATAGATTTGCATCGCACCGATACGTCGCGGGTCAGGGTCGAGTGAGAGAGAGAGAGAGAGAGAGAGAGAGAGAGAGAGAGAGAGAGAGAGAGAGAGAGAGAGAGAGAGAGAGAGATAGATAGATGGTGGAACTGTTCGAGCCTCGCCAGAATAAAATCTGTAAAGGATATCATCCAAGCAAAAATATTGTTTTCATTATCGACATATTTCCATGTTGGAAGGCAGACGACAACATACACATTTTTTATTTTTATTTTATTTATTTTATTATTATCATTATTAATTTTTTTTTTATCAAATGCCTCCCGTGCAATGCGTGCTTTTGTCATTTACACAGAATTAGAGTGAAGTAAGACGTGTCTAATCCGTGACAAACGGTTACGCTTACCCCCGTCGTGCAGTTGTTGCATGATTTTTAGTAACGCCCCTTATAGTTATGCAACTATGCATGAATCACTCACACACACACAACCCGCCTCTCTCTCTGTACAGACGGAGAAGGAAATGCTTAGACATTTTAGGTAATTTTAGTTTTTTGCACCATGTTCCGGTAGCTTTAAGAGACTGGAAGAGACCATAAGGCCTACACTGGGAATTTTCATGTCCCTTATCACATGTCATCCATCATCCATAAAGTTATTTCATCTCTTAAAACAATCAGTTGTTTCAACGCTCACTATATGGTGACTAAGTCTTTTCTATTTGTTAATCACTCTGTTGGTTGGGGGGGGGGGGTTGGGGGTCATTTTAATGAAGTTTTGGTGGATTAAACCTCTCGGGTTGAGTGGCCACAAAAGTTGCTGGGTTTTCTTGAACGACATGACGTCATAAGTTTTTCTCGGAAGAATGAAAAAAAAAAAAAACTTGATGTTTCCCCTTCTTTTGAAACTTTGTATTTTTTTGTTTCTGTATTTATTAATGTTGTTCTACTTTTTATATATGAATTTGTGTGTGTGTGTGTGTGTGTGTTTCGGGAAACCGTGGTGTACTTAAGAAACGCTTCATACGACGTATTTCGTTTGCTTTTTCCTTTTTTTCCTCCTCCTTTGTGGACCAAACCCATTCGTTGGCATAGTGTGCCTTTACGCCCGAATTGTAAAACGCGCGCCGTTGGTAACGCCACTTGCATCTCAAACAGCTATTTATCGGAATTCCTTTGGCCCTTTTCCATTATTGCCAAGAGTCTTAGCCTCCTTTTCGAGGGCTGATGGGAGAGTTCTTGCCGCCGATTTCCTTCGCGGTGCAACCCCCCTCCCCCCACCCGGCCATTATGGACCAAATTAATTGTTCGCACAGTCTTGGTGCTAGCAGTGTCAAACACCAGAACCACCACCTGCTACCACCACCATCTACCAACACCTACCGCCGCAGGGTTATAAGGATATATCGAGATAAAATCGTAGAAAATCCATATTTTTTGTTTTTTATTTATTTGTTTGTTTTCTGTGTACCTCGAAGTTATGAGATACGGTCTGCCCATGAAAACACACACACACACACACACACACACACACACAGACACACACACACACACACACACACACACACACACACACACACACACACACACAACCTTGGTGGTGTAATAGTCAGCGTCTTGGGCTGTCAACTCAGCCAAGTCGAGATTGAGCTCAGTTCAAAGCTTGAAAATAATCGCAACACTGCAAAGCTGTCAGTCCCGAGAACATGAGCAGTGATGTGTGTGTGTGTGTGTGTTTGTGCTATTAGGAAGGTCACTTCACCAGTGAATGGAATTGTCAGGCATCCACTAATCTCCTGTCATCCTCTCCCTGTTTCTCTCTCTGTCTCTCTCTCTCTCTCCCCCGTCTCTCTCTCTCCTCTCCCCCTCTCTCTCCTCTCCCCCCGTCTCTCTCCTCTCCCCCCTCTCTCTCTCCTCTCCCCCCTCTCTCTCTCCTCTCCCCCTCTCTCTCCTCTCCCCCTCTCTCTCCTCTCTCCCTCTTTTTCCTCTCCCCCGTCTCTCTCCTCCCCCCCCCCCTCTCTCTCTCTCTCTCTCTCTCTCTCTCTCTCTCTCTCTCTCTCTCTCTCTCTCTCTCTCTCTCTCTCTCTCTCTCTCCTCTCCCCCCTCTCTCTTTCTCTCTCCTCTCCTTCTTCTCTCTCTCTCTCCTCTCTCTCTCCCCCCTCTCTGTCCTCTCCCTCCTCTCTCTTACTCTCTCTCTCGCTCTGTCGCCCCCATCTCTTTATGGACCCGAAGGTCTCCTATCTGCATGTTTTATCATGATAACATTGTGATTGTGACCTCCCGTAGATGTATAGTGACAAAAGCATTTGCGTTTTTTGTAAGCGGGAATTGCGCCATGACTTCAACATATCTTAATTTGTTCGCTTGAACCTCATTGATGACTTGAGGTGGCGGCACACTAGGCTAGCATGCTACTTGCTTTTGCTTCTTCGTTTGAATAGGAAAGACCTCGGTTACGATATTCTTGACTTCCGTAAGAGCATCTCAACAATGTGTGTCTTAACATTCGTATTCTAGGTTTAACTTCTCGTAGTTCGTCCTTCAGCGCCTCGCTATGTGACGCAAGAGTAATTTGACATTTGGAAATTTTATAAACAAAAGATCGTCACCGAAGTCGTTTGTACTCAAACGAAGTAGCAAAAGCAAGTAGCATGCTAGCGAGACATGCCCAGTGTGCCGCCACATTTAGACATCTTGGCGCTCTGCAAAAGGCGTAGAAGAAGGAATATTCCCTCCATCGTTAACCCCTTCTGTTTGATGTATATCTCTTTTTACCTCCGCTCCTTGTTACTTCTATACAAAAAATTATCATAAAGGACAAAATAAAACACTCCCTTTGCGTGCACACACACACACACACACACACACACACACACACACACACACACACACACACACACACACACACACAGCATTCTCTCCTTTCGTACATACACATATTACAAAATTAAGTTCAATTCAATTATTATTCAACTATCAGGTACATCAGTTATTTACCCTCCCCCCCCTTGTCACGTCATGTTTCACCCCCCAAGGGGTAAATGTACCGAAAAGTAGCGAAGGACTCAGCCTCGCGGGAACATGGCTCCGGCAGGGCCAAGGTTGTGTTTTCATGAGGATACAAATGCCTGTAGTACAGGCGTAATATGGACTTAGACTACACAATAGTAATACAAGGCCGAAGGCCAGCTGTTTCTACACCACATATCCATTCCTTGTCCATCCCATTTCTGCAGCGGCGATACTATAAGCCAAAATATCGCGTAGAAGCACATGTGGGGGGGGGGGTTGTTCACCACAAATGTATCCCCTGGTTAAGAATCCCTGACCTACAGTGTGAGCTTCAAGGACTCAGCCGAGCAACTTCGTCCAGAGGCGATCGCATATCCAGTTCGAAGTTTTATGGCTTCGTGCGAAGCTTCTACCGCTAGAATGGTTTGAAGTTTTAATGCTAAAGAGCTCAAGCTGGAGGTTGCTTGGCTGCGGCCGAAGCCGCCCCCGGTCCCCTTCCACACACATGTGGTCGGAGTGCTAGAGCTGGTGGCAGTCACTACTTGCAGGATTCGAACTTGGGTACTCGTGCTGGAAGACGGGGTTGGAACCAGCTCGCCTGTGGCATGGAATGTTTACGCCTGCATCTATTTACTCTGATTAATTGTTTTATTTGTTTATTTGTATTCATGTTTCGTCAAATATTCAATACCTGGCGTGTTTACGGATTCATTGGTCTCCGGTTGTCGTGCTTTGGAGCTTTTGAAGAATTGGGGGACCCGTTTGATTTTGGGTCCCTATCCTTCAAAAGGGCAAAATTTGGACTCTTGTTGCTCAAAAGGTCTACCTAACCCAGCGATTCCCAAACTATGGGTCGCGACCGTCGCGAAGTGTTCAAGTATGGGTCGCGAGACCTTGTTAGAAAAAAAAAATCGATCAAAAGCTTCCCTACACTTGTGTTTTCAATAAAAGAAGACTTTCGAAATTGCTTTTTGATGCTTGGGTCGCCACATCTTTACCAGATCTGGATTTAGGTCGCGGCCAAAAAAAGTTTGGGAACCACTGACCTAACATAACATAACCATTTCATATCTATATTTTTTCTTTTCTTACATGGAACCATTATTCTTCAAAAGGTAAAAAACTGGAACGGCTATTTTTTTGTTTATTAATTCCTCGTAAACCAGCTGACACTATCGTATTGGATTTGAGTTTGGACAAATTTAGGTTTAAGAAGTAAATAGGTAAGAACTGGTTTACCAGCAGAGTAGTTAACCAATGGAATAGACTTAGTAACCATATAGCGAGCGTTAAAACAATTGGTCGTTTAAGAGAAGATTTGATAACTTTATGAACATGGATGGCAGGTGGTCATGGACATGGAACTGCCTAGTGTAGGCCCTATGGTCTCTTGCAGTCTCCTCCATTTAACTTATGGTATGTTCTTCCCGGTAATACTCGGACACACGCACATGTGTATGTAACTTTTTATGTACCCGCTTGGATAATAGCCCCCTGAAGCTGTTGGCCTTATTTACAGGTTACGTGCCTGTGCGTGCGTGCGTGCGTGCGTGTGCGTAGGCAGGAAACGTGAACCCATGTACGTGCGTGTGCGTATAGCCTGCGTGCTGTAACAACGTGTAATTACCAGATGTGCTCAGGGAGGGCATGGTATACAACTCCACACCTCACCCTCACCCACCGAGAGAAATTGCTCTCAGCCTGGCTCCCATGGGCAGTCCTGGGTGATGGGTCAGTGTGTCTGTTTGTCTGTATACTGCTTATCAGTAGTCATTTGTCTTTGTTGAGCTGTGTGGGAGGTGGGTGGGGGAGAGGGGGTGTATACCTCGTGTGTTGGTTCCAGGCTATGCATGTGAACCTGTCAAAGATTTATGAGATGTTAGGAAATATTTTAGAGTCATTAAGCTGGCCATATTGGGGGTTTCTGCTCTGCACAAGAGTGTGGGTTACCTACGCCCTCCTAGAGCCGTCTGCTGGCTTCTATAAACAGTCAGTAATACAGAATAAAGGGACTTTTAAATTAAATTTAGTTTAATTGAGTTTTTAATCACCATGTGGTGAGGGGATAAGAATGGCATCAAGGTGTCCCCTGGGTATCGTAAAAAATGACTAAATAGAGCGGAGCGACGGGACTAGGGATTCCCTTTTTATCATTCTCTCTCTCTCTCTCTCTCTCTCTCTCTCTCTCTCTCTCTCTCTCTCTCTCTCTCTCTCTCTCTCTCTCTCTCTTTCTGTCCCCTCTGTCTCTCCTTTCTCTCCTCTCCTCACTCTCCTCTCACTTGTCTCCTCTCTTTTCTCTTTCTTTCTCTCTCCTCTCTCTTCCCTCTCTCTTCCCCCTCTCTTCTCTCTACTCTCTCTCTCTCTCTCTCTCTCTCACACACACACCAGAATCACGTTTTGACATGGCCGGGAGGAGAAGGATAAGACTACTGGATGCGGGTCGTTCGTTGTACTCTCTCTCTCTCTCTCTCTCTCTCTCTCTCTCTCTCTCTCTCTCTCTCTCTCTCTCTCTCTCTCTCTCTCTCCCTCCCTCCCTCTCTCCCTCTCCCTCTCTCCCCCTCTCCCCCTCTCTCTCTCAGTCAGTGTGTATGCGCGGGGGAGGGCGAGGTGACTCTCCTTCTTGATCGGCTTCATTACCGTTTCATGAAATTAATCCAATCTTGATTAAACCTTTGATTTCCTTCCCTCCTTCCTTCCTTCATCCCGTGTCCGTCCGGGGCGTCCTTGGCCTCCCATGATCAAGTTTTTATGACCTCCATAGACGAGGAGCCGGAATTAGCTCCACTCGTCCGTATTAATAGATTACCCAAAGATTATTACGTCGAGCTCCGCAGGCGTAATTACGTCGATATGTCTTTGGGCAGTAATGAGCGCGTCCAAGGTGGACCGTGGTGCCATGGAAGACCGGCCCACCGGGGAAAGAGTGTCTTGGCGTTCCTGGGGGGAAAGAGAGTTTTAGGGTCCCCGGGGGAAGAAACCCTGAGGGCCCCGGGGGGAAAGAGAGTCTTAGGTTCCCCGGGGGGAAGAACACATGAGGGCCCCAGGGGGGAGAGTCTTAGGGTCCCCTGGGTGAAGAAACCCTGAGTGCCCCGGGGGGAAAGAGAGTCTTAGGGTCCCCGGTGGGAAGAAAACCTGAGGGCCCCAGGGGGGAGAGTCTTAGGGTCCCCTGGGTGAAGAAACCCTGAGGGCCCTGGGGGGAAAAAGAGTCTTTGTGTCCTCGGGGGAGAGCATTAGTGCCCCTGGGGGAAGAATCCCTGAGGGTCCCGGGGGGGGGAGAGGGTCCTATGTCCCCCGGGTGAAAAAACCCCGTGGGAGAGTCTTAGGGCCCCCTGAGGGCCCCGGTTAGGGAAAAGATTATGGGGGTCCACGGGGATAGAGACTCTGAGGACCCCGGGAAGAGAAGAGACCCTGGGGGTCTTCGGGGGAAGAGACACTTTGGTCCCCCGAGTCGAAGAGACTCTTAGTGACCCTGGAGAAGAGATTCGGGTCCCCTGGGAGAATATACTTCCAGGTTCCCCTGGGGGGAAGAGACTCCTAGGGACTCGGGGTGAGGTGGGGTGATGAAGTGATTCTTAGGTGCCAGCGGGAGGTAAGAGACTCCAAGGGCCCCAAAGGGGAAGATATTCAGATCCCCCGTGGGAAGAGAATATCAGGTCCTAGCGGGAAAGAGACTCTCATGTCCCCCCGGGGAAGAGAAGCTCATGTCCCCCCGGGGAAGAGAAGCTCATGTCCCCCCGGGGAAGAGAAGCTCAGGCCCCCCGAGGGAGAGAAGCTCAGGTCCCCCCAGAGGAAGAGAAGCTCATGTATCCCAGAGGGAAGAGACTCTCAGGTCCCTCGGGGGAAGAGGCTGTCAGGCCCCCCGGTGAAGAGACTTATGGCCTTCACGGAGGAAGAGGCTGTCGGTCCCCCTGGGGGAATACTCTCTGGACATCCGGGGAACAGACTTTCTGGTTCTCCAGTGGGGAAAAGATTCTTAGCCCCCCCCCCCCGGGAAAGAGACTCTTAGGCGCCCCGTGGGAAGAGACTATTAGGGCCCCCGGGGAAGATAATATATCCCCCGGGGGAATAGACTTGGGTCCCCGGGGGAATAGACTCGGTCCCCCCGGGGGGATAGACTCGGGTCCCCCGGGGGAATAGACTCGGGTTCCCCCGGGGGAATAGACTCGGGTCCCCTTGGGTATAGACTCGGGTCCCCCGGGGGAATAGACTCGGGTCCCCCGGAGGAAGATACTTTCGGGGTCCCCTAGGGAAGAGACTTCCAGGCTCCCCGTAGGGAACGGACTCTCGGGTGCTCCGAGGGAGTCTGGGGAAGAGACTCTCAGGTCCCCCGGGGGCAAGAGACTCTCGGAGTCTTCGGGGAAGAGAGTCTGAGGACCCCTGGGGTGAATGTGAAGACGCTCGGCGGCGGCAGGAGTTAAAGGAAAAGCACAACACGGCACGGAAGGGTCTAGGCTGTAGCCAATTCACAAGCAAAAGTCGTCAGAATTAGTGATAGGGTTAGAGGGAGTTTAATCAGTTTAGTAGGGTAACAACTTAAAAAAAAAGGGGGGGGGGGCTATTTTGGCAGCGTCGATGAATTGAGGACCGGCCAAAGGACCTTTATGATGTACTCGACACGCACATCCTGAAATCTTCTTAACCTCGTCATGTTTTTGAGTATAAAAATCCAAAGATTGTTGCAAAGGGATTTATGCTTTTTGTGTAGTATTTAGTCCACGTTATTATACAGTTTCTTGTAGAGAAAAGACGCATCAAACTCTGTAAAAAGGACATTAAGTCTGTTTTGTCAAAGTCACAGGATGGTAGTTTTTTTTCCGTACCGTTCCAACTGAGCTTTATTTGTTCACTTTTCTTCTTGACAAAGGCGTGTCTGGCGTCTTTCCTGTTATTCACTATGTGGTAGGAAATGTCTTGCATACTATCGTGTCCTTTGACTTGTGCATTATTTCTGTAATTCCTGTTGCTTTGGAAGTTAGCTGGCCGAGTGAATTAGAGCGTCGTTACTTGCAGCGAAGGTTGAAGGGATTATAGTTCATACCTTGCCACCGGCGAAGTTGAACCAAGGGCATGGTTCGTTAAATTCCACACTACAAAGTTCTTTGTAAAGAGCACCGATCTAGCCTTCCGATTGGCCGGGGGGAGGTGGGGAGTTTGTGACGTTAAACCATGTCGTCATCATCATCATGTTGCTTTGTTATTTCTTAAACTTTCGTAAGAAGTGAGTTGTATATTGTCGTATTGTTTTGACTTTTTTCTTTCTTACCGTTTATATTGTATTGTTTTATGCATTTTGTAAACTTTCATCGTATGGTTTGTGTGTGTACTCGGGGAACATTTACCTGAACTATTTTCTTCTATTTGTGGGGTTTCTTGTTGACGACATTTCATGTTGTCGATTTTTTTTTCCTCCTCGTTCTCTTATGTATATTTGTTACGTATTCAAATGTTCATGCAATTTTCGTTACCTGTACACTTTCCCCTATTGACACGAGTGTTGTTTCGTATATTTTGATTTGTTTTACTTTAAACAATCTTGTGTATTATTCTAATCTCTGTCTCACACAAATTCACGTCTGATTATGTCGAGAAAAAGTTTTTGTCTCAAAGCGAATTCCAGAACCCGACTCCACCTCCCTCCTCCTCCTCCTCCTCCCTCTCTCACGTCCCCTCCGCTTCTTGGGATCGAGCTTTTCCGGGTATGCAATTGGCGGTGAACCCGAAGTGGCTGTCTTTATGTATACATAAGTTGTGTACGTGCATGTGTGTGTGTGTATTTATGTATGTATGTGTGTGTGTTTGTAATAATATTAATAATAAAAATGGTATTAATAGTTGACATAATGATAAATGATAATCTGTTTATCAAGAAATATGCCCTACTGCACCCCGTCTGTCTTTTCAAGAAGACCAGACCTAATCCCAAGTAACTCGTTACTGCCAGGGCAGTGTGTAGTCCCCAATATCTTGATTCTTTTTTCATCTATTTACTTTTGTTTGATTTATATTTAATTTCTATTTTGTTTATTTGTTTATTCATCCATTTTGTTCAACATTTTGTTTTCATTCTTGCATTTCCTCATTCCAACGTGTCCTGAGCACTCTCCGGGATCGAACCCGGGACTAAGTAATACATGGCGAGCACAGGTATTATAGAGTCAATCAAATTAGGGACTTGTGACACCCCTACGGCCCTAAGTCACGCAAGCCTCTTTTATGACAAGAAACTAATCTCAACTCAAAAGAAAAAAGAAAAAAAAGAAAAATGTTTTTTATTTATATTTTACCTTCAATGTTTTCCCCATCCATGAATATTTTCAACCATATTAAGTTTTATCAAGGAAATACATAAGAACTGGTTTACCAACAGAGTGGTCAGCGATTGGAATAGACGTAGGAGTCATGTAATGAGCGCTGAAAATATCGGTTGTTTTAAGAGATGAGGTATCTTTATGGACAGAGATGAGTCCTCAGTGTAAACCATATGGTCTTTTGCAATCTCCTCCATTCTTATGTTCTTCTGTTCACAACTGTGACTCTACCTCTTCAATACGATATTGTCTCCAAGGATAGAAGCACTGGTAATCGGAGACAAAATGTGATTACAATACGAGGAGACTTCCAAAGCCGAAAAGCCTCGATGTGATCTATATATTGTGATGCGTTTGGGGTGGTAGAGGACAGAGGGGGAAGTGGAGGAGAGGGGAAGGGAGGGTGGATGGCGGGATTGGAGTAGGCATTATATGATTGATGACATTCATATTTGATCAAGAAACACGTGTTGCACGCAGCCCTGAACAGAAACAAGACATTAATCATTCAGCTGTGGAATTAGAATTTTTGTCGATTTAGTCTAGGAGTCCTTGATCATGCAAATGTGATTCCAAATCGAGCAGGAAGAGGAAGTTTTTTATTTTTTCTAACTTGTTTATTTATTATTCTTTGTCGTCATGAATATTTTTTATTATTTTAATTTTGTTATTGTTGTCTTGGTGCATTGCGTCTGACCTGGGCAGTGGGAGGGGACAGGGATGACCCGTCATCCATAAGGAGGTAAGATAAGAGAGAAGTAAGGGTGGGGAATGGATGAAGGGTGGGTGAAGAGTTGGGCCAGCCCCATTATATGGGGGAAAGGGCCCTTTGACATATATATATATATAAATATATATATATATAATACATATATATATATATATATATATATATACATTTATTATATATACATGTATATATATATGTATATATACATATATATATATATATATATATATATATAAATATATATAAAATACACTACATGATTGTCCGTGGGGAGGAGGGCTAGTGTTGGTGCCAACGACCGGCGCCAGAGTGAGTGTGCAGCAAACGCGAATATGGCTTCCCGAGCTTGCTTTGAGAGAGAGAGAGAGTCATGGTCGCACCTGGTTATGCTTGATGGTTCGGTCACGTGACTTGTCGACCCGTGTCCATATGCTTTTTTTTTTTTTTTTTTTTTCATTATTCGATGTTCGCTGGCCGAGCGGGTTAGAGCGTCGCTGTTTGCGGCGGAGGTCGAGGTGACGGTAGTTGGAACCCTTACGCCAACGAGTTGGACCAAGGGCATAGTTCGTTAAATTCTACGCTAGTAAGTCCTTTGTGAGGGGCACCGTTCTACCCACCTGATAGGGGGAGTTCGTAAAATTAAAACTGATCATATTTGTTATTTTTATTCATTCAATTATTTTGTGATTTTGTGAGATGGTTTAGGTGTGGCAGGTGGCAATCACTGTAAAAAGAGATCGAAACCAATGCTCCACAGAATTTGGGTTTGTTGTTCGGGTAAGAATTTCTTGGGGGGTGAGGGGGGGGAAATACACACCACACAGAGAATTGAGATAAATGCCATACCTTCCCCTCCCCCCCCGCACTCTTCCTACCCCCCATGTCCCTCTCTTCCCTCACCACATCCTCCTCTCCCCCTCCCTCTCCCTCTCCCCTCCCTCTCCCTCTCCCCTCTCTCTTCCCCTCCCTCCCTCTCTCCCCCTCCCTCCCCTCCTTCTGCCCCTCCTTCTCCTCCCAATCCACCTCTCTCTATCTCCTTACCCTCCTCATCCCTCATCCTCATCCCACTCCCTTTCCCCCCTTTCCCCGCCCCCTTGAATCCATCAACAGCCACCTGTGACTGCTACTTGCCTAGGCTGTCCGAGCACATGAGCCCAAGGTGACTGTTTCGACCGCAGTGAAGCACCTCCTTGGGTTAAATCTCATCACAATACTACAATAGGAACTAGAGAAAACTAGTGCCAGTTTGAAATAAATAGGGTAGGTTTGTGTGTAATATATATATATATATATATATATATATATATATATATATATATATATATATATATATATATATATATATATATATATATATATATATACTCCTTGGGCACAGATTCTCTCTTAGACTATTTTTATTGAAGTCAACCGCGACAATTTCTTTGACTATTTTAGATTTAAATTCTTCAATTTTAAGATCCTTTTATTCTCATTGTTCAGAGTTTGAACATAGTCATTCATGATTTCAGTATCTTGCAATGAAGGTTTAGTAATAGGCGATGATGAATGACAACTGTTATTGAAATTCTGTTCTGTGTAACAGTTGGCATTCATGAACGCCTATTACTACACCTCTGTTCAATGATACTAAAATCATGAATGACTATGTTCAAACTTTGAACAATGAGAATAAAAAGATAATCTTGAAATTGGATAACTTAAATCTTAAAAGTCAAATCTAGTGGGGCATTTGACTTCAATAAATATATATATATATATATATATATATATATATATATATTATATATATATATATATGAGAATAATACACTAATGGCAGCGACATCAAACCGATAATTTTTATGACAGTTGCATGCAGGATTCGAACCCGCTATACACGGCTATCCGTACATTACCTGTACGGTGCCCTAGACCACTACGCCACAGAGACTATAAAATCCTTGAAACCTGGAATCGAACTGATTCCCGAGGGAAGGAAGATCACTTATTTCTGCGACCCGAATTCCTGCTTTACTCAAGGACCAGCCCACCAGTGACATGGGGTAAGGACCAGGACGGACCCCTTGCACGCTTAACGCCATTGTAACCATGAGAATAATACGCTAATGGCAGCGACATCAAACCGATAATGTTTATGACAGTTGCATGCAGGATTCGAACCCGCTATACACGGCTATCCGTAGATTACCTGTACGGTGCCCTAGACCACTACGCCACAGAGACTATAAAATCCTTGAAACCTGGAATCGAACTGATTCCCGAGGGAAGGAAGATCACTTATTTCTGCGATCCGAATTCCGTTTTACTCAAGGACCAGCCCACCAGTGACATGGGGTAAGGACCAGGACGGACCCCTTGCACGCTTAATGCCATTGTAACCATGAGAATAATACGCTAATGGCAGCGACATCAAACCGATAATTTTTATGACAGTTGCATGTAGGATTCGAACCCGCTATACACGGCTATCCGTAGATTACCTGTACGGTGCCCTAGACCACTACGCCACAGAGACTATAAAATCCTTGAAACCTGGAATCGAACTGATTCCCGAGGAAAGGAAGATCACTTATTTCTGCGACCCGAATTCCTGTTTTACTCAAGGACCAGCCCACCAGTGACATGGGGTAAGGACCAGGACGGACCCCTTGCACGCTTAACGCCATTGTAACCATGAGAATAATACGCTAATGGCAGCGACATCAAACCGATAATTTTTATGACAGTTGCATGCAGGATTCGAACCCGCTATACACGGCTATCCGTAGATTACCTGTACGGTGCCCTAGACCACTACGCCACAGGTAATCTACGGATAGCCGTGTATAGCGGGTTCGAATCCTGCATGCAACTGTCATAAACATTATCGGTTTGATGTCGCTGCCATTAGCGTATTATTCTCATGGTTACAATGGCGTTAAGCGTGCAAGGGGTCCGTCCTGGTCCTTACTCCATGTCACTGGTGGGCTGGTCCTTGAGTAAAACAGGAATTCGGATCGCAGAAATAAGTGATCTTCCTTACCTCGGGAATCAGTTCGATTCCAGGTTTCAAGGAATTTATAGTCTCTGTGGCGTAGTGGTCTAGGGCACTGTACAGGTAATCTACGGATAGCCGTGTATAGCGGGTTCGAATCCTGCATGCAACTGTCATGAAAATTATCGGTTTGATGGCGTTGCCATTAGCGTATTATTCTCATGGTTACAATGGCGTTAAGCGTGCAAGGGGTCCGTCCTGGTCCTTACCCCATGTCACTGGTGGGCTGGTCCTTGAGTAAAACAGGAATTCGGGTCGCAGAAATAAGTGATCTTCCTTCCCTCGGGAATCAGTTCGATTCCAGGTTTCAAGGATTTTATAGTCTCTGTGGCGTAGTGGTCTAGGGCACCGTACAGGTAATCTACGGATAGCCGTGTATAGCGGGTTCGAATCCTGCATGCAACTGTCATAAAAATTATCGGTTTGATGTCGCTGCCATTAGCGTATTATTCTCATGGTTACAATGGCGTTAAGCTTGCAAGGGGTCCGTCCTGGTCCTTACCCCATGTCACTGGTGGGCTGGTCCTTGAGTAAAACCGGAATTCGGATCGCAGAAATAAGTGATCTTCCTTCCCTCGGGAATCAGTTCGATTCCAGGTTTCAAGGATTTTATAGTCTCTGTGGCGTAGTGGTCTAGGGCACCGTACAGGTAATCTACGGATAGCCGTGTATAGCGGGTTCGAATCCTGCATGCAACTGTCATAAAAAATTATCGGTTTGATGTCGCTGCCATTAGCGTATTATTCTCATGGTTACAATGGCGTTAAGCGTGCAAGGGGTCCGTCCTGGTCCTTACCCCATGTCACTGGTGGGCTGGTCCTTGAGTAAAACAGGAATTCGGATCGCAGAAATAAGTGATCTTCCTTCCCTCGGGAATCAGTTCGATTCCAGGTTTCAAGGATTTTATAGTCTCTGTGGCGTAGTGGTCTAGGGCACCGTACAGGTAATCTACGGATAGCCGTGTATAGCGGGTTCGAAATCCCTGCATGCAACTGTCATAAAAATTATCGATATATATATATAATTATATATATATATATATATATATATATATATTATATATATATATATATAATGTATAGAAACATTGTGACAGATTGAAAAAAGTGGAAAGAGAAAGCCTTGGGTCTGGATCTTGAGATTTATTCCTGACCGGTTTCGCTCTTAGCTTCTTCGCATTCCTCTGAAGAAGCTAAGAGCGAAACCGGTCAGGAATGGAAACTCATGAATCGGATCCAGTCCCGTGGCTTTTTCTTTCTACCTTTCTCATATATATATGTATATTATATATATATACATATATATATATATATATATATATATATATATATATATATATATATATATATATATATATATGCAGAAGAAATAACTTGAATGCGTGATTCTAATTATGCAAAAAAAGAAATAGGAAAAGAACAGAAAGGATACCGAGCGCTTTCGTCTATTCAGACATTTTCAAGGTACCTTGAAAATGTCTGAATAGACGAAAGCGCTCGGTCTCATTTCTGTTATTTTCCTTGTGGTGATTCTGCATATATATATATATATATATGTATATATGTATATATATATGTATATATATATATATATATATATATATCATATTGGGTACATGTATCTGAACATGTTTTAACACTGGTTAGATAATGGTACTCCTTCATTGGTTTTGTTCTGTCTAAAGGCCAGGCAATTTTGTTAAGCCGAGGTGGGAGGGGAAGCGGACGAGGTACGAAACGAGGTCTTCACCGACCGAGACCCCAGAGGTAAAGGGACTATCACACTGGGCTATTTTTCCTTCGACATCCTACCTCCAACCTCCATTTGAGTAACTAGAATATGACTTTGTTCACAGAAATGTAGACTTTTCTAAGAACATTTCAAGAGTATGTCTAACATTCGTACAGGTTTACAATCTCCTAGTTCGTCATTCAGCTTTGCTATATGACGGAAATATGATTTGATATTTGGAGATTTGAAAAATAGAATATTGTAACTGAAGTCGTTTTTACTCTAACGAACTCTTAACGGTCGACGCTGATGAAGTCCGTGGAAGCCCAGTGTGATAACGATGGATACATAAGAGAGTACGAGAAGAGGAAGTTCGACTCTATATACCAAAGTTTGTGGGTTTGGGTCAACGTGACGTATGAAAATTGTATCGTTATTAATCCCCTGCATCCTTTTTAATTTCGAAGTCGATTGTCTCGTCAACAGCTGCAGTATCTTTGCTGATACTGTTGTCTCGGTTTTTCTGTGTCAACGTCGCCAGAAGACCCAGCACTGCGTGATGACCATGGGGAACCACGTGAGCACTGCATGAAGAACGTCTCACCGTTTTCTATGACTTTAGTCATCTAGTGGCTGAATAGTGCGAGTGAACAAAGGAAGGCCACCCCTTTATGACCCAAGGAAGGCCCGTGCTTATTCTGACGTCACACTTCAGGCTGCTGAAGTTTTCAAAGGGACGTACTGTAAATAGTGATGAGTGGCCGTGTCTCTGAGAGATAATCCAGGAAAATTTTGCCGCTTTTAAGAACTGATACTTATCCTTTTGAATGCCGAGAGCGTTAGGTAACACTTTGCTGAGTAGGGCTTCCCTCAGCTGAAGCGAAGGATGTCAGTGACTGTAATATACTATAAGATAGTTAAACTCCCGAACGGGGAAACCTTGAGGGTATTGAAGTATTGAAAGGGTTAACTTCGGAAGAATAAAATCAGAAACCAGAATGAAAACACACAAATCGGACGTCATTTTCGGACAATTAGGAAGAGGAACGTGTTTAATTGTGTCTGCAAGTTCGTAAACTGAGATCTCTCGTGGTGTGTTTACGTATGGCCCGGGACCTAAGTAATACATATGGTGAAGACCTTATGCAGTGCTGTTTCCGAAAGTCAACATAAAAGCCGAAAGCTCTAACGAAGAAAATATATTTAGGAGAGAATCGGATAGTTCTCGTATGGGCCGATGGTGACTAGCGTTGTCAGTGAAAGAAGCTGAAGAAACAGAAAACTCGGTTCGAAACTCGAACTTCTACTTCGGAGCGAAGAACGGGAGAGGGGAGAAGAGAACGAAGAGGAGGAGGAGGAGGAGGAGGCGGGAGATCTTGAGGAAGACGCCCGAAACCGGAGACTAGGATGGGGGGGGAAGGTTGACGGACTTGGTGGAATGGTCACTCCTCACTCAGGAGGCGATGCAGGACTCGAAGGACTTTCCCGACTCTGCTCGGTGACCTAACCGAGGCCCCGACGCCAGGAGGCCATGGCCAACGCTCCTGCAGCTCTGATTCACCGTCGCGATTACCGTTGACCGAAGGAAACCGAGAAACCGAGGAAGACGAGGAAACCGTGGAAAGGGAATCATGACCGAGGAGCCTCGCGGTCGTCCTTGAGACCTCGCGTAGCCCTCCGCCGTCGGAGAGGAACGCTGGGCTCGCAGACGTGACTCGTGCGCATCCCGCCGCATCAAGGGACTTCGTTGTGGCCTGCGCTGATGGCCGTTCGGGTATCATCCACCACGTGTACGACTTACTACACTAACGCTCCCTGCTCCATCTCCATCACCTCCCTCTCCTCGACGGGTTCCGTCGGGTCTCAGAGGACGACCTCGTCTGAGGGCGTCGAGCCCCAGGCCGCCCCTGACGCCGTCCCCGCCGCCGCAGCCGCCGCCGCCGCAGCCCCCCCGGCTCCTCCGCCCCGTCATGAAAGTTCGACGCTGGATCCGGTTGGTTTTAGCCGACTTGTTCCATCCGGGTGAGTTGGGGGCGGAAGCTCTCACGTGTTTGCTGTCTTGGGCTTATGCTTAATGCACCAGTAAGATGTCTAGAGCACGCTTCTTAGTGCTCCAGTAAGATGTCTAGAGCACGCTTCTTAGTGCTCCAGTAGGATGTCTAGAGCACGCTTCTTAGTGCTCCAGTAGGATGTCTAGAGCACGCTTCTTAGTGCTCCAGTAAGATGTATAAAGCACGTTTCTTATTGCCCCAGTAGGATGTCTCGAGCACGCTTCTTAGTGCTCCAGTAGGATGTCTAGAACACGCCTCTTAGTGCACCAGTAGGATATCTAGAGCACGCCTTAGTTACTTCTCATGTCAAGCTTATTCTTAATACACAAGTGAACTATAAAAAGTAAAGTACTGTAGTCTTAGCCCGCTTAAGCCAAGAGGTCGGGCGAAGAGTAGTTCTTTGAGTTCAATAAGATCCTCCTTTGTATGTTAAAGAAGTAATCAAGATTTTTCTTGT
>NC_134795.1:64563537-64588537 GCF_046742065.1 Oratosquilla oratoria | reverse complement strand
AATATTCGTATTCTAGATAAAACTTCTTAGTTCATCATTCATCTTCTCACTCTAAGACGCAAGAGTAATTTGGCATTTTGGAAATTTTGAAGAAAAAAAAATCGGAACCGAAGTCGTTCGTACTCAAACGAAGTAGCAAAAGCAAGTAGCATGCTAGCGAGAAACGCTTAGTGTGCTACCACATTCAGGTAGCTTGCGCGTGGGAGTTGAGTACATTTTCTTGACAAATGACGTTCAAGGAGAGAATTAAAGACATACGGACGCTGCATCGGTGACAATTACCTAAGGAAGGCTTAGCGGTGGGATGCCTCAGCAAAGGTAGTGGACACACTCTCTCTCTCTCTCTCTCTCTCTCTCTCTCTCTCTCTCTCTCTCTCTCTCTCTCTCTCTCTCTCTCTCTGTTCCTTCCTCTATTCCTCTCTCTCTCTCTTCCTCTCTTTCTCTCTCTCTCTCTCTCTGTTTCTTCCTCTATTCCTCTCTTGCCCTTCCCCCCCCCTCTCTCTCTCTCTCTCTCTCTCTCTCTCTCTCTCTCTCTCTCTCTATTCCTCTCTTGCCCTTTCCCTCTCTCCTCTCGCTCTCTCCATCCCTCTATTCCTCCCTCCCTTCCTCTCTGTTCCTCTCTGTCTCTCTCTTTCACCTGCCACTCTCTTTCTTCCTCTCTCCTGTCACTCCCTCTCTTCCTCCCTTTCTCCCTCCCTCTCTGTGTTCCTCTCTTCCTCTTCCCCCCTCTCCCCTATCCCTCTCTCCCTCCCTCTCTTCCTCTCTGTGTTCCTCTCTCTGTTTCTGTCTCTATATATGTGCGTGTTCCTCTCATTTCTCTTCCCCCCCTCTCCTTTCCTCTATCTCTCTCCCTCCCTCTCTTCCTCTCTGTGTTCCTCTCTCTGTTTCTCTCTCTATAAATGTGTGTGCGTGAGTGTGTGTGTTTATATCTCTTTGTCCACATTTATGTGTAGGGGAAAAATATGTACGTGTGTCATTATACCTTCGTACGCATGTCTGTTCATATTTGGACACGTGCGTGCGTGCGCGTGTGTGTGTGCGTGAATGTGCGTGCGTTGTTATGGTCTGTAGGTTACCGACATTTTCCTCTTTGCAAACAATCTCGCGCCATTGTTGCGCCTTGACTTGGATTTCATATGTTGGTCTCGGTAACCGAAAGTGTTTATAGTTTGCCCGAGTCCATTTTTAAGCTGTAAAAGCTCCCCCTCCCCCCGTGTGTGTGTGTGTGTGTGTGTGTCGGTCTTGGTCCACGTGTTGGGCTCTTGATTGACATCTATTACCCTCCCGGATGAGAGCTTAGAGCTCGTATGTGTCCGAACTATGGGTAATGCTGTGATCGTACACACACACACACACACACACACACACACACACACACACACACACACACACACACACACACACACACACACACACACACACACACACACACACACACACACACACACATACAGAAACAAACAAACACATCCACAAACAAACAAACAAACACATCAACACAGACAAACACACCCAACTCCCCGGCCACGAGAGTTGGAGTAACGGCTCGAAGGGCAGCGATACTGAAATTATTTCAGCCCTGAGTGGGATTCGAACTCGGGTCGTTGGAGTAGCTGTTTCTAGCGTTACCACTGCGCCGTCGAGTCGCGCGCGCATGTGTGTGTACATGTATGTGTGTGTGTGTACGTGCGCTCTTGTTGTTGGATTGAAAGTGCAGCTTTACAAATTACGTCATCAGTGCATTCTTCGTTTCAGTGGCATGACCAGCCAGTGGCAATGTCGTTTATCAGGAGTGTCATTACATCATCGCCAATATGGCCGCCGTGTTCCTCCTGGGCCACCTCATCATTTCTGGTTCCTTGATAGATTATTTTTGTCTCTTCTTACTTTTCTTCCTCTTTTTCTTCTTCCGGTTCATTTTCTTCCTCCTCTTCCACTTTTTCGTCTTCTTCCTCTTTTCCTTCTTCTTCCTCTTTTTCTCCTTCCTCTTCCTCTTTTTCTCCTTCCTCTTCATCTTTTTCTCCTTCCTCCTCTGTCTCTGTTTCTTCTTCCTCTTTTTCTTCTTATTCCACCTCTTCCTCTTCCTTCTCTGTTTCTTCTTCCTCATCCTCTTTTTCCTCTTCCTCTTCCTCCTCTTCATCCTCTTCTTCCATTTCTTCTTCGTCTTCCTCTTTTTCCTTCTCTTCCTCCATAATTGGATGAATGATATTATCGTTATATCTCTGTTGTCACATATAACTTGAATAGGATTTTATAATTTGTTGATTTTGAAAATTTTGAAAAAAATAAAATAAAGTCGTCCGTTGTATTTGTAAAACGCCTACGGTGTGTCATCGTCACTTAATCTTCACTTGTCGGTTATCTTTGAGAACTGGACTCGACTCGTTCCCATGTGAACGTAACCGTGGCTTTAGACAAATTGTTCTCAAGTAATTATCCGATCATTTCCGAGTTAGACCCGTTCCGAGTTAGAACCATTCCGAGTTAGACCCGTTCCGAGTTGGTCCCGTTCTCAGTTGGAGCCATTCCGAGTTGCGACTCGTTCCGAGTTAGGCCCGTTCCGGGTTGCGACCCGTTCCGAGTTAGACCCGTTCCGAGTTAGACCCGTTCCAAGTTGGACCTGGTCTCAGTTGGACCCATTCCGAGTTAGACCCGTTCCGAGTTGGTCCCGTTCTCAGTTGGAGCCGTTCCGAGTTAGGCCCGTTCCGGGTTGCGACCCGTTCCGAGTTAGACCCGTTCCAAGTTGGACCTGTTCTCAGTTGGACCCATTCCGAGTTAGACCCGTTCCGAGTTGGACCCGTTTCAAGTTGGACCCGTTCTCAGTTGGACCATTCCGAGTTATATCCGTTCCGAATTAAACCCGTTTTCAGTTGGACCCATTCTCAGTTGGACCCGCTCTCAGTTGGACCCGTTCCAAGTTGAACCTGTTCCCAGTTGGACCAGTTTCGAGTTGGATCCGTTCCGAGTCAGACCCGTTCCGAATTAAACCCGTTTTCAGTTGGACCCATTCTCAGTTGGACCTGTTCTCAGTTGGACCCGTTCCAAGTTGAACCCCTTCCCAGTTAGACCAGTTTCGAGTTGGATCCGTTCCGAGTTGGACCCGTTTTCAGTTGGACATATTCTCAGTTGGACCCGTCCTCAGTTGAAGTCGTTCTCAGTTGGACCCGTTCCCAGTTGGACCATTCCGAGTTGGACCCGTTCCCAGTTGGACCATTCCGAGTTGGACCCGTTCTCAGTTGGACCTGTCCTCAGTTGGACCCGTTCTCAGTTGGACCTGTCCTCAGTTGAACCCGTTCCCAGTTGGACCCGTTCCAAGTTGGACCCGTTCTCAGTTGGACCCGTTCCGAGTTGCGACCCGTTCCTATGTCATTGTCGCCGTGGCCCTTGCAACTTGTTCCCGAGCAATTATCCGATAATTTCTGAGTTAGACCTATGTGCAACTTGGCCGTAATTCTGTCTCGTTACTCGAGAGTACGATCTAATCATGATAGTTGTTGCCTCAAGTTTCACCAAGTGGGGAGAACCCGGGGCCCCACAGTGACTGGCGACGCTCCTTGGACTCTGCCACAGATCCCTCTGGGAAGAATCTTTTGACTGTTGTCTGTGTTGTGTGAGGGTGGTACAGTTTCTGTGTCACAGGTTGTCAGCTCTCCGTGTGTGAAAAGGTGCAAGAAATACAGTTGAAGTTGATAGAATGTTGTCAACACTTCTTAAAGTGTCCCCTAAGTGTGCCTGAGTGTTTTCTAAGTATACCCGAATGTCGCAAGATAGATCTTGGGCTCAGTCCGGAGACCAAGTGTCAGCCCCTCAGGGCCGCACCTCTTGATGGAGGCGAAGGGAGTTTACGGGATTTGAACATGGGTAGATTTGCTCACCACCGTACAGGATGACCATATGTTAAATGATGTCTAGTTGTACTTGGTAGAACATCCTAGTGCAGTGTGAGCTTGCATGCTGAATCTAGTGCATTGTATGCTTGTTATGCTGCGTTCTCCTGTGAGGTGCATTGCTTCTATGGGTGGAACTAAGCGTGTTCACTGATAGAAGGTAGTGCCATGTAAATCCCTTGTCTTTAGTTTCTATTTTAGTTAGATTTCCAAAATAGGTCAGGTCAGCAGGTTGCAGCGGTCGACACCTGCTCCTTCTGCTGCTGGAGAGCAGAGAAACAGAGGCTTTGCAACCTTGCTGCTGACGTTATTTTGAAAAATTTTGATTTAAAAAAAAATCTGACGAAAATCGTTACCTCGTATTTGGTGACCTCTTATGTTTTATTTTACTCTTGTTTGTAACTGTTTTTAATTGTTTTGTTCTTTTTCTTTCGCTCACTTTTTCTTCGACTTTGTTTTAATTTTTTGCTTCGTTTTCTTTTTCCTTTTGGCTTTTCTGAGACAGAGGTGAGTCATTTTTGTTTTTTGTTTTTATTTCGAAACAACTTTTCCTGACCCGGCTCTGCCTCCCAGAGGGTTGTAGCCCACGCGGAAAATATAGATTCTGTAGAGTGATAAGCTTGCAGGTAGGCGCGCTTGTACACTCCATGTCCTTGTCTCCCTTTCCCCTCTTCCCTCTCCCTCTTCTTCCTTTTCCCCGCTTCCCTCTCCCTTTTCTTCCTTTTCCCCTGTTATCTCTCCTCTCTTCTTCCTTTCCCATCTCTTCTTCCTTTCCCCTCTCTTTCTTCTTCCTTTCCCCTCTCTTCTTCCTTTTCCCCTCTTCCCTCTACCTCTTCCTCCTTTTCCCCTCTCCCCTCTCTTCCTCCTTTCCCCTCTTTTCTTCCTTTCCCCTCTTCCCTCTTCCTCCTCTTCCTTTCTCCCTCTTCCCTCTCTTCTTCCTCTTCCCCTCTTCCCTCTCCCCTCTTCTTTCTTTCCCCCTCTTCCTTCTCCCTCTTCTTCCCTCTCTTCCTTATCCCTCTTCTTCCAGTCCCCTCTTCCCTCTTCTTCCTTTTCCCCTCTCCCCTCTCTTCTCTCTTTCCCCCTCTTCCCTCTCCCTCTTCCTCTTCTTCCTTTTCCCTTCTTCCCTCACCCTCCTCTTCTTTCCCTTTCTTCCCTCTCCCTCTTTTCCCCCCTCTTCCCTCTCTCTCTTCTTCCTTTTCCCCCTCTTCCTTCTTTCTCTTTTTCCTTTCCACCTCTTCCCTCTCCCTCTTCTTTTCCCCTCTTTCCTCTCCCTCTTCTTCCTTTTCCATCTTTTTCCTTTCCCCTCTTCCCTCTCCTTATTCTTCCTTCCCCTCTTCCTTCTTCCTTCCCTCCCCTTCCCTCTCCCTCCTTCCCCCCTTTCCTTCCCCTTCTTCCCTCCCCTCTTCTTCCTTCCCCTCTTCCTTCTCCTTCCTTCCCTCCCCTTCCCTCCTTCCCCCTTTCCCTCCTTCCCCCTTTCCCTTCCCCCTTTCCCTCCCTTTCCTTACCCACATCTTCCCCTAGTGCGCTGGAGGAGTGCCGGTCTCGCATTCGCTTAGTTGTCGGTTCGAATCCCGCACTCTTCTCCGATTCCCAACAGTGATTGTTACCTGTCCCATCAGCCCAAGGGCAAAGGTGACGGCTTCGGCCGCAGCAAAGCACCTCTTGCCCTGGGCTCCATACCCTCGTATCCTCTCTCTCCCCTCCTCTTCCTCCTCCTCTTCCTCCTCCTCTTCCTCCTCCTCCTCCCTCTCCCCTCCACCTCTTCCTCCGCCTCCTCTTCTCCTCTCCCTTCCCTCTTCTCATCCTTTTCCGTCTCCTGCTCTTTCCTTCCTTTTCCTCTTTCCTTCCTCATTTACCTCAACCTCCTCTTCCTCCTCCTCCTCTTCCTCCTCCTCCTCCTCCTCTTCCTCCTTCTCCTCTTCCTCCTTCTCCTTCTCCCCCTTTTTCAATCTCCTCCATTTCATTCTCTTTCTCCCTTTCTTCCTCCGTATCATTTTCCTCCTCCTCTTCCTCCTCCTCTTCCTCCTCCTCTTCCTCCCTCCTCTTCCACTTCCTCCCACTTTTCCTCCTTTCCCTTCTCGTCTTCCAACTCCTTTTACTCCTTTTCCTTCATTTCCTCATCGTTTTCCTCCTTCCTCCTCCACCTCCTCCTCCTCCTCCTTTTCCTCTTCCACTTCCTCCTCTTCCTCTTCCTCCTCCTTTTCCTTCTTTTCCTCTTCTTCCTCTTCTTCCTTCTTTTCCTCTTCATCCTCCTCCTCCTCCTCCTCCTCCTCCTGTCACCGGGGCGCTCACCAACCGCGGCCCGCCCCCCCAAGAGAAATCGCTTTTCTTTTTCAAATGTATAACTGCGTTCTCGTGTTATCAGCCTCACTCAATCCGTTTTCTCTTCCTTCTCCGTTCTCTTTACACACATCATCGTTTCTTTTCTCTGTTCCCTTTCCTTTTTATGCGTCGTTTCCCCTCTTTTCTCTCTCTTCTTTTCTCCTATGGTCTTGTTCATAACACTCTCTCTCTCTCTCTCTCTCTCTCTCTCTCTCTCTCTCTCTCTCTGTCTGTCTCGTCCTTTTCTCTTTGTATGCCTTCGCTCCTTTCTTGTCTCCTTGTTTTCCCCTACGTGTACCCCCCCCTCTCTCTCTCTCTCTCTCTCATCCCCCTCTCTCTCTATCTCTCCCTTATCTATCTATCCCGCTCTCTCTATCACTCTCTTTATCTTTCTCTATCCCTTTATCTCCCTCTCTCCTTCCTCTCCTATCTCTCCTTTCTCTCTCTCCCCTCTCTACCCTCTCCCCCCACTCTCTCTGTCTCTCTCTCTCCCTCCTCCCTTTTCCCCTCCCTTCTCCCCCCCCCCTACTTTTTTTTTTGGCCTTCTCTTCACAAGGATAGAAGCGCTGGTTATCGCCGATAGAGTCCTCATCTCTTTCCATCTATTCTCTATTTTCTCTGTTTTCCCATCCATTCCCCATTTGCTCTCTCTTTTTTCTCACTCCATTCGTCCCCTTCCTCTCCAGAGCTTTCAGCTTCATTTCTTTCCTCTCTTCACTCTCCTCCTTTTCTCTCCCCTCCTCTCCATTCTTTTCCTCTCCTCTTCCCTCCTCTCCTCTCCCCACCTTTCCTCTTCCCTCCTCTCCTCTTCCCGCTTCCCCTTTCCTCTTCACTCCTCTCCCCTCCTCTCCTCTCCTCTCCTCTCGTCTCCTCTCCTCTCCTCTCCTTTCTTCTTCATTTCTCTCCTCTCCTCTTTCCTCCTTTCCTCTTCATTCCTCTCCTCTTCCCTCCTTTCCTCTTCCCTCCTCTCCCCTCTTCTCCTCTCCTCTTCCCTCCTTTCATCTTCCCTCCTCTCCCCTCTTCTTCTTTCCTCTTCCCTCCTCTCCTGTCTTCTCTTCTCCTATTCCCTCTTTTCGTCTCTCCTCCTCTTCTCTTCACACCTCTCCTGTCTCCTCCCTTCCTCTCCCCTCCTTCTCTTCTCTTCTCCTCTTCTCCTCTCTTTTCCTCTCCCCTCTTCTCCTCTCCTCGCTTCAGGTCTATCTTCTTCCTTTCGTTACCTTTCTTTAACAAGTTTCTGTTTTTTTTTCTGTTTCTCCTTACGTCATCTTTAATTCCTCAGACTTGCCTCTCCCTGGTCCTTCGTACCTTTCTCTGTGAAACATGTGCGTGTGTGTACATGTGTGTGTGTGTGTGTGTGTGAGAGAGAGAGAGAGAGAGAGAGAGAGAGAGAGAGAGAGAGAGAGAAAGCAACAATAACCCACTTGCGCATTTTCACAACTTGAATATTATCTCCAACTCTCTCCCTCCTTCTCCTCCTCCTCCTCCTCCTCCTCCTCCTCTTCCCCCCTCCTCCTCCTCCTCCTCCTCCTCTTTCTTCTGCTCCTCCTCTTCCTCCTCCTCCTCCTTCTCCTCTTCCTCTCCTTCCTCCTGATCTTCCTCGTCCTCTCCCATTGCTCCGCTTAACTCCTACCACTCATCTTCTTCTTCCATCCTCCTCCACTCCTCTTCTTCTCCCCCCTCCTCCTCCTCCTCCTCTTCCCCTTCATACTCCCACTGCTCCACCTATTACTCCTATTTCTACCCATCATCTCCTCCCTTCCTCAACCCCCCCTCCTATTTCTCCCTCTTCCCTCTCCCTCTCCCTCTTCTTCCTTTCCTCCTCTTCCCTCTCCCCCTTCTTCCTTCCTCCTCTTCCCTCTCCCTTTTCCCTCCTCTTCCTCCCCCTTCCCTCTCCCTCTCCCTCTTCTTCTTTTCCCCTCTTCCCTCTCCCTCTTTTTCCTCCCCCTTTCCCTCTCCCTTTTCCCTCTTCTTCCTTTTACCCTTCCCTCTCCCTCTTCTTCCTTCCTCCTCTTTCCTCTCCCTTTTCCCTCCTCTTCCTCCCCCTTCCCTCTCCCTCTTCTTTTCCTCTCTTCCCTCTCCCTCTTCTTCCTCCCCCCTTCCCTCTCCCTTTTCCCTCTTCTTCCTTTTACCCTTCCGTCTCCCTCTTCTTCCTTCCTCCTCTTCCCTCTCCCTTTTGCCTCTTCTTCCTCCCCCCTTCCCTCTCCCTCTTCTTCTTCTCCCCTTTTCCCTCTCCCTCTTCTTCCTCCTCCTTCCCTCCCCCTTTTCCCTCTTCTTCCTTTTCCCCTTCCCTCTTCCTCATTTTCCTTTCCCCTTCTTCCCTCTTCCTCTTCTTCCTTTCCCCCTCTCCCCTCTCTCTATTCTTCCTTTCACCCTCTCCCCTCTCCCTCTTCCTCCTCCCCTCTTCCCTCTCCCTCCTCCCCTCTTCCCTCTCCCTCTTCTTCTTTTCCCCTCTTCCCTCTCCCTCTTCTTCCTTCACCCCTCTTCCTTCTCCCTTTTCCCTCTTCTTCCTTTCCGCTTCATCCCTCTTCCTCTCCTCCTCCTGGGTCCTCCTCCCCTCTACAGTTACCCTCTACCATTCCCCCCCTTCCTTCCTTCCCTCCCTCTCTCTTAGCACTTCCCCCCAGCATCGATGCGTTCTAATCATTTGGGGGGGAAACTCTCGCCCCCCACACGGCTCCCCCTACACTCCCCCCCTCCCCCTGGCTTCCCTTACACCCCCTTTGCCCCCTCTCCCCCCTCGCCTTCCCCCCTCCCTCAAGACAAGGAAGATTTGGGCTGTTACATACACATCATTATTTTACCGATATTTGGGGGGAGGGGGCGGGGTAGGTGGTGTAAGTTGCTTAGTGACTACATAATGTACCATAAGATTCCCTCTCTCTCCCCTCTCCCCATCTCCCCCCTCTCCCCATCTCCCCCCTCTCCCCATCTCCCCCCTCTCGCCCTTACTTTCCTCTCCCCCTCATCTCCCCCTCTCTCCTCACTTTTTCCCTCATCCCCCCTCTCCCCCTGTCTCCTCACTCTCTCCATTCCCACTCTCCCCCTCCCTTTCCCCTCCATCTACCCCTCTCCCCCTCTCCTCGCTCTCTCCCTCCCTCCCTCTCCCCCTCTCACCCTTACTCTCCTCTCCCATCCCATTCCCCCTCCCTCTTCCCCTCACACACTTACTAGCCTCTCCCTCTCTCCCTGTCATCTCCCCCGCTCCCCACTCTCTCCCCCATTCTCCCCCATTCCCCCTTTCCCCTCTCCTCCCTTTCCCCCTCTCCCCTCTCCTCCCTTTACCCCTCTCCTCCCTCTCCCCCTCTCGCCCTTACTCTCCCCTCTTCACCTTACTCTCCCCCTCTCGTTATCCCCCCACTCACCTCACTCCCTCACTCTCCCCATCTCCCCCTAATTCCTCTGTCCCCCCTCTCTCCCCATATCTTCCCCTCACTCTCCCTATCTCTCCACCTCTTCCCCTCACCTCACTCTCTTCCTCTTCCCCTCAATCTCCCCATCTCTCCCCTCTCCCCATCTCTCCCTTCTCCCTCTCCTTCACTCTCCACCTCTTCTCCTCACCCACACTCTCCTCCTCTTCCCCTCACTCTCTCTCTCTCTCCCCCTCTCCCTCTCCCTCCCTCTCCCTCCCTCTCCAACTTTTCCCCTCACCCTCTCTCTCCCCCTCTTTCCCTCACTCTCCCTATCTCTCCCTCCTCCCTCTCCCTCACTCTCCCTCCTCCCTCTCCCTCACTCTCCACCTCCTCCCCTCACCCTCACTCTCCTCCTCTTCCCCTCACTCTCCCCATCTACCCCTTCTCCCTCTCCCTCCCTCTCCAACTTTCCCCTCACCCTCACTCTCCTCCTCTTCCCCTCACTCTCCCCATCTTCCCCCTCCCTCTCCCTCACTCTCTAACTTTTCCCCTCACCCTCAATCTCTTCCCCTCATTCTCCCTATCTCTCCCCCTCTCCCCCTCCCTCTCTCCACCTCTTCCCCTCACCCTCATTCTCCTCCTCTTCCCCTCACTCTCCCTCTCTCCCCCTCCCTCACTCTCCACCTCTTCCCCTCACCCTCACTCTCCTCCTCTTCCCCTCACTCTCCCCATCTCTCCCCTTCTCCCTCTCCCTCCCTCTCCCCTTCTCCCTCTCCCTCCCTCTCCAACTTTTCCCCTCACCCTCACTCTCCTCTTCCCCTCACTCCCCCCATCCCTCCCCCTCTCCTTCTCCCTCTCCCTCTCCCCGTCTTTTCCCCTCACCCTGACCCATTTCCCCTCAATTTATTCGTTTCCGGATTTTGAAACTACAAAGAGCAGGAGCGTCTCCCAAATCCCCTTTATCCCATCCACGAGTTCTGTTCTCTTTATTCTTATTTTCTCTCTTTCTTCCCTTTTTTTATCTTTTTATTTTCTCTCCCATCCACGAGTTCTGTTCTCTTTATTCTTATTTCCTCTCTTTTTCTCTCTCTCTTCCCTTTTTTCTCTTTTTTTCTGCTTTTTTCTTTACGATCTCTTTATTCTTATTTTCTCTCTTTTCTCTTTTTTCTCTGTTTTTTCCAGTTTCTTTTCGGTCTCATTTTTTATTTATTCTCTTTTCCGTGCTCTTCTTCGCCTAGGCTTCTTCCTCTCTTCTTCACTCCTCTTTTCGTCCTCTTTTCCTTTCTTGCGCTCTGAATTACCATCATTACTCGTTTGAGCTATTCCCCTTCTCCTCCCTCCTCCCTTCTCTCTTGTCCCTCCTCCCTCCTCCCTCTTCCCTCCTCCGTCTTCTCTCTTCTCTCATCCCCTCTCTCCTCCCTCCTCTCTCTTCTCCTCATTCTCCTCCTTCCACCCTCCTCTCTCCTCCCTCCTCTCATGTCCCTCCTCCCTCCTCCCTCTTCCCTCCTCTCTCATCCCCTCTCTCCTCCCTCCTCTCTCCTCCCTCCTCTTCTCCTCATTCTCTTCCTTCCACCCTCCTCTCTCCTCCCTCCTCTCATGTCCCTCCTCCCTCCTCCCTCTTCCCTCCTCTCTCATCCCCTCTCTCCTCCCTCCTCTCTCTTCCCCGTCATTCTCCTCCCTCCACCCTCCTCTCTCCACCCTCCTCTCTCCTCCCTCCTCTCTTGTCCCTTCTCCCTCCTCCCTCTTCCCTCCTCCGTCTTCCCTCCTCTTTCATCCCTCCTTTCTCTTCCCTTTTTTCTCTTCCCCTCTCTCTCCTCCCTCCTCTCTCCGTCCTTCTCCCCCCCTCTATCCTCTCTCCCTCTCCCCCTTCCCTTTCTCTTCTCTTCCCCTCCCCCACCTTCTTCCCTCCCCAACCGCTCTCCTCCCCACCCTCTCTACTCCCCCACAAGCTCCCCTCCCCGACATTCTCCCCTCCCCATCTACACCCCTCCCCCACCCTATCCCCTTCATTCCTTCCTCCCTCCCCCCCTACCGTATAGGGTATCAATTGCATTTTTGTGTAATCGATAATTTGGGAGCTTTAGTAACATCCCTATTGGCTAAATCCTTTTCTTCTTCTTCTTCTTCTTCTTCTTCTTCTTCTTCTTTCTCCTCTTATTTCTCTTCGTCGTCTTCATCGTCTTTCTCTTCTTGTTCTTCTTCGTCCTCTTCCTCTTCATCTTCCTCTTCTTCATTCTCTCCTTTATCTTCATCTTGTTTTTCTCTCTTTTTTATTTTTCCCTTTTCTTTCATTCTGAGTTCAGTCTCTAGTCATACAAGGGTCGTTCTCACTTGTAGTTTGAGGCGTCCTTCCTCCAATATTTCCTTTGTGACATTTACCTTTTAGCTGCAAAATTGCCTCACAGGATACAAGCTCTGGTTATTGTTTAAGTAAAATACTCTTTCTCCCCTCTCTTCTCTCTACTCTCTTCTCTCTTCTCTCTCTTTTCTCTCTCTCTTCTCTTCTCTCTCCTCTCTCTCTTCTCTCTTTTCTCTCCCTCTTCTCTCTCTCTTCTCTCTCTCTTCTCTCTTTTCTCTCCTTCTTCTCTCTCTTCTCTCTCTCCTCTCTCCTCTTTCTTTTCTCTCCCTCTTCTCTCTCTCTCTCTCTCTCTCCCTTCTCTCTCCCTCTCTCTTCTCACTCTCTCTCCATCTCTCCCCCCTCTCCCCCTATCTCTCTTCCCCCTTCCCCTCCCTTTCCCCTTCCTTTCCCCTTTCCCCTCTTTTAGGTCTTCCTCCCCTTTCTTTGTCATTTGTTTCCCCTCGCGCGCACAGCAGAGGGGAGTTTCCTTTGAGACGTTGATTAATTGATTGATTGCTGATTTAGGTTTGAAGGCAGCGCCCAAGCACCAAGGTCACTCCTCTTCCTCCTTCTCCTCCTCCTCCTCCTCCTCCTCCTCTTCCTCTACCTATTCCTCCTCCTCCTCCTCACCCTTTTCCCCTCTCCTCCCCTTTTCCTCCTATCCCTTTTTCTCCTCTCCTCCCCCTTTTCCTCCTCGTCCTCCCCTCTTCCTCCTCCCGCTCTCCCCCTCTTCCTTCCCCTTCTTCCTCCTCCCCCCTTCCTCCCCTTCCTTTCCCCCCCTTCCTCCCCTTCCTTTCCCCCCCTTCCTTTCCCCCCCTTCCTCCTGTTCTTCTTTTTCCTCCCCCTCTTCCTCCTCGTCTTCCTCTTCCCCTCTTTATACTCTGCCTCCCCCTCTTCCTCGTCCTACCCCGCTTCTTACCCCTCTTCCTCCCCCTCCTCCTCTTCCCCCTCCTCCCCCTCTTCCTCACCCCCCTCTTCTTCCTCCCCCTCTTCCTCCTCTTCCTCCCCCTCCTCCTCTTCCCCTCCTCCCCCTCTTCCTCACCCCCCTCTTCTTCCTCCCCCTCTTTCTCCTCCCTTCTTCCTCTCCCACGTCTCCTCTTCTTTCTCCCCTTCCTCCTCTCCCTCCCCCCTTCCTTCTTCCTCCTTCTCCTCTTCCTCCCCTACGCCTCCTCCTCCCCCCTTTCTGCTTCCCCTCTTCCTCGTCCTTCCTCCTCCTCCCCCTCTTCCTCCTCCCCTCTTCCCTCTTCCCCCTCTTCCCTCTTCCCCCTCTTCTCTCTTCCCCCTCTTCCTCCTCCCACCCTTCCTCCCCCCTTTCTCCAGCTTGTCCTCCTTTTGCCCCTCCTCCTCTTCCTCCTCCTCCTCCTCCTCCTCCTCTTCCTCCTTCCTCTTCCTCCTCCTCCTCCTTTCTTCTTCCTCTTCCC
Source organism: Oratosquilla oratoria (assembly GCF_046742065.1). NCBI lineage: Eukaryota > Metazoa > Arthropoda > Malacostraca > Stomatopoda > Squillidae > Oratosquilla > Oratosquilla oratoria. The sequence continues at coordinate 64,575,219 of NC_134795.1, read as the reverse complement.
CCACTTTATCCTCTTCCCCCTCTTCCTCCTTCCCTCTCCCTCTTCCTTCCCTCTCCCTTTCCCACCCCCTCTTCCTTCTCCCCCTCTTTTACCTCCTCCGCTTCCTTTGTCCTCCCCTCTTCCTCCTCCTCCTCATCTTTCTCCTTCTCTTCCTCCTCATCTTTCTCCTTCTCTTCCTCCTCATCTTTCTCCTCCTCGTCTTCCTCCTCATCTTTCTCCTCCTCGTCTTCCTCTTTCTCCTCCTCCTCCTCCTTTGAGCGAGAACTTTAACTGACCTTCGGTTGTAGAGCTTCAGGACGAGGAGTGGCCTCTCTCTCTCTCTCTCTCTCTCTCTCTCTCTCTCTCTCTCTCTCTTTCTCTCTCTCTTTCCTCCGACGTCTTGTCCGTCGGGATTAACGCTCGTCTCCACCACCGCATCTTTATTCTCCTCCTCTTCCTTAATTTCCTCCTCTTCTTCCTCATCTTCCTCCTCGTCCTCCTCTAATTGTAATTGGATAGGATAGTGGTAGCAGTAGTGTTAGTTCATCTTCTATCGCCTAGTTGCCCTGTTTTCTTCAATGTAGCTTAGTATAGTTAACACAAACAGCCTCGTTAGGGCCAGTAGGCCTGCTGTTGTTTGTTCTTCCTCTGTGTTCCTTTGCGTTCCTTACCTTCCTCCACCTCTTCCTCATCTTCCTCCTCGTCATCCTCCTTCTCCTCCCACTCCACCACCTCCTAATCCTCTTCCTCCACCACCTCCTCCTCTTCCTCCACAACCTCCTCTTCTTTCTCCTCCACTTCGTCCATCACCAGCCCCATTTCTGCACCCTCCGTCACCGTGTATCACTTTCACCACCATTTTCGTTCTGTCACCACCACCATCACCACCTTCTATATCACCACTGCCAGGAACACCCTAGTCCTCCTCTTCCTACCATCACTTGCACCTCTTTCAGTTCGACCTCCTCCTCCTCCATCTCCACCACCCCCGGAGGTCGAACTGCCGAAATATCCTGGGAGGGGAAGGATCTCTGGCGGCTGACCTGAGGCAACGGAGGACCCAAGTGCCGCGGGTCAGGAGGGACGAGGGGAGTGGGAGGGAGGGAGAGGGAAGAGAGAAAGACAGGAAGGAAGAGGGATAGAGTGGGAGGGAGGAAGGGAAGAGAGAAAAAGAGAAAGGACGAGGGATAGGAGAGTGGGAGGGAGGGAGAGGGAAGAGAGAAAGAGAGGAAGGAAGAGGGATAGGAGAGAAGGAGGGAGGGGGAGGGAAGAGAGAAAGAGAGGAAGGAAGAGGGATAGGAGAGTGGGAGGGATGGAGGGGAGAAAGAGAGCGAGAGAGAGAGAGAGAGAGAAGAATAGGAGTGAAGAAGGAATACAATGGATAGAGATGGGATAGCAGGGAGGGACGGATAGGAACTAGAGGAGGAGGAAGAGGAAGAGGAGGAGGAGGAATCTTTGGAGTAAGCTAATCCTCTCCAGCACCAGATTCTGTCTGCAGCCGAGCAGGTTCGTGTGCCGTTAGCCATAACACAGACTTTGAAGTGGGCTATCGTAGCGAAGGTCATAGTGAGCACCCCTCCTACTCCCCCCTAACCGGAAGTTAATAGCCACCAACCCCACGCCCAGCTGAATGAAATCCTATGGCATACCGGAATCCTTCGAAGGCGTCACCTTGTACAGGGTTATGGAACTGTCGCCATGGAATTTCTTTCAGCTGAAGGGAAGCGTGGGTCTCGGTAGCATAACACAGTCGACTCGTGTTGACTTCAGCAATGTTTGTACAGCGCTTCGAGATCTTTGTGGACCCGGATTGGGATCAATGTAAATTGAAATGTTAGATTTGTCAGTATTATTTTTTATATTGACAATGAAGTCAAGAGACCCTCATAATTTATTAAAGATATTTTAAGTATTTTTCTAGAGGTATTGACAGTGAATTTTACATTGATACCGCGTTTAAGAGATGACTATCATCGTCAAAAGTAAAGACTGATAAGATGAAGAATGCAGTTGCTCTAGATATATGCAGGCTGCTTCGAGGTAGTGGGAGGGTCTTTCAATGCATGCGTTCAATTAGGGCAGTCAATTCAAGACGTTAAATTACTCCTGAGGGCAACATTGTCATTTCGGAAAGGATGGGGGGTAATGGAACGGAAGGGAGAGAGATAGACAGATAGAAAGATATGGACAGAGAGAGAGATTGAGATAGACAGAGATTGAAAGGTAAACGGATATAGAGAGAGACAGATATAGACAGGTATATATAGACAGAGAGAGAGAAGGGGGAGAGATAGACAGAGGGAAATATAGACAGAGAGAGAGAGAGAGAGACAGAGAAAGAGAGAGAGACAGAGGTAGACAGAGAAATTCAGGAAACCAAGAAACCAATGCGACACCTAGAGACAGGATACTGTATAGAATATATTCGTACTATAAGGTATTGTATATATCCAAAGACAGTTAAAAAAAATGTAGGGTTTTAACCTGCGCAGTAATTACCTATACTAATCCAGCTTTGTAACTACCGGGTTAACAGGCTTCATGTACCATGAGAATGGACTTCAAACGAGACAAAAAAAAAAAAAAAAAAATTAGATATGTTCAAATGGAATCAAATTAATAAAATATTGGGGTTCACTGAGTGGATCGTAACAGGAACCCATGAGTCACCACCTGAATGACGTCACTTACCTGATGACGTCACCTACCTGATGACGTCACCTACGGGGTGACGTCACAGCTATCTACTTCCTCATTGGCCACCGCTGTGGGTCGTTCGGAATCGATCCCACCTCGGGAACACAAAGGCACTTGTTCTGTACCCAGTGCTTGTGGGTGACTTGGCTTAGAGCAGTGGTGGTGGCATCGGCCGTAGGAAGACTGTTCCGAGCGGAGAGGTCTAGGCTGAATAAAATCATCCGCTTTTTTTTTTTTTTTTTTTTTTTTTTTTTTTTTTTGTCCGCTGCTGCACATGGGTTGCTGACTTTCTCCCCACGAGCTGCACGGCCGGCACTCTCAAAGGATAGACGCTTTGTTCTGGCTGTCTGCAAGCGCTTTTATTCAGCAAAGGTAGACCCTCCCACGCTCGAATTGTGGACGCGGAAGGCTCTGTCTCCATAAGGCTTCTTCTGTCTTTGCGCGCAAGAAAGTCTGAGTCAGCCTCTAGCTAAGAGTCTCTCGTTACCGTGGAGCACTGTATAGATAGCCGTAGCAAGCCGTCAGGCTATTGTATTACACCCGAAACCTGCTACTTGGTTTTGCTACTTGGTTCTAAGTAGAAACGACTTCGGTCATGATTTTTTTTTTTTTTTTTTTTTTTCCAATTTTCCAAAATGTCAAATTACTCTTGCGTCATATAGTGAGGCGCTGAATGACGAACTAAGGGATGTTAAACATAGAATACGAATGTTAGACGCACATTGTCGAGATGTTCTTACGCAAGTTTTAGAATATTGTAACCCAAGACGATTCTACTCAAACCAAGTAGCCAAAGCAAGTAGCATGCTAGCGAGAAATACTTAGTGTGCCGTCACTTTTAGTCGGATGAGATCCTGTTCAGGACATGTGAAGGAATTGAAACAGTATAGATAAAATGCGCACACAGACGCGCGCGCGCGCACACACACACACACACACACACACACACACACACACACACACACACACACACACACACACACACACATACACACACACGAAGAACAAGAACGGCCTGTGTCCTGTAGGACTGGACTGTGACAGAAATCGAATTTATGGGTTGCTGTTGACAGGGCACAATTATGGGTGCCACGTAGATGAATAAAATCGTCTGGTGGCAACCAGAATAAAAACATAATTTATTTAGTCAAGGATTCGAGGACCTTAGGGCCTCATAAACTGAATAGAATCGTGTGATGTTGGAAAAAAAAAAAAAAAAAAAAAAAGAGCAGCGAATTTCAGCCAGTGTGGTACCTGGTCCCTTCGGGAGAGGGTCAAGTTTGCTAGTGAGGGTCACAAACAGAAATCTAGTGGTAGTTAGTGGATCTTCAGCGATGTTAATCCAGTGTTGAAGTGGTCTTCTTCGGGAGGGCAAAGAACAGCAAATCATAAAGCATAGGACACCTAAGGAAACGGCGTCTGGAAGTTCAAGTCAAAGTGCAACCAGAAGTTGCTTATCGCTTCTGGCCACAGAAACAGACGTCTTCATCGTCTTTGCCCACATTTAGAAACCTAATCGACCGATTACCCCTCCTCCCTTCCTCCTCCTCCTCCTCTTCCTCCTCTTCCTCCTCCTCATCTTCCTCTTCCTCTTACTACTCTTCCTCATCTTTCATCTCTTCCTCCTCCTCCTCCTCTTCTTCCTCTTCTTCCTCCTCTTCCTCATCTTCCTCCTCTTCCTCCTCCTCTTCTTCCTCTTCCTCCTCCTCCTCCTCCTCCTCCTGTTCCTCCTCCTTTTCCTCCTTTTCCTCTTCTCCTCTTTCTCTTCCTCCTCTTCATCCTCCTCTTTCTCTTCCTCCTCTTCCTCCTCCCCCTCCTCTTCTTCCTCCTCCTCCCCCTCCTCTTCTTCCTCCTCCTCTTTCTCCTCCTCTTCCTCCTCCCCTCTTCTTCCTCCTTTTCTTCCTCCTCCCCTCCTCTTCTTCCTCCCCCTCCCCTCCTCCTCCTCTTCCTCTTCCTCCTCTTCCTCAACCTCTTCTTCCTCCTCATCTTCATCCTCCTCTTCCTCCTCTTCTTCCTCCTCATCTTCCTCCTCCTCGACAGATTTTGTTCCTCCGGCTTTCTGGCGAGAAACGAGAGCTCTGTCGATCAATACTCTTATTTTGTCCAGTGTCTGAAACCCCTCCTCCCTTCTCCCCCTCTCCCCTCCTCCCCCTCTTCCCCTCCCCTCTCCCCCTTCACCCCCTTCCTCCTCTCCCCCTCCCCTCTCCCCCTTCACCCCTTCCCTTTTCCCCCTCCCTCCTCCCCGTTTCCCCCCTCCCCTCTCTCCCTTCCCCCTCCCCTCTCTCCCTCTCCCCCTTTCCCTCTCCCCCACATCCCTCCCGCCCTTCTCCCCACTTCCCCCTCTCCTCTCCCACCTCCCTCTCTCCCCTCTCCCCCTCCCACTCCCCCTCCCCCAAGGAAGCCATGGCAAGAATTTAGGTGTTGGGGGGGAGGGGGGCGCATGTCCTGCTGTTATTACGAATTAAACATTTCCATGTAATGTCAGGAATCTTGAGTATAGAAAAAAATAAAAAAAAATTACTCTGACCTGGCAGAAGAAATAGAAGAGGATTTTGTGTGTCAACCTAGTAATAATAAGGCCAAGGATTTCTCTCTCGCTTTCTCTCTCTCTCTCTCTCTCTCTCTCTCTCTCTCTCTCTCTCTCTCTCTCTCTTTTAGATTTTTTTTTCTTTTAGATTTTTGGGATGAAGTGGAGTTCCCTGACTATTGTGAACTTATGAAGGGGAGATTATAGAGTACAAAAGGCTGAGAACTACAGAATTCACTTTTCCGAATCGAAAGAGGAATCTTCTCCTAACAAAATATAATCGTTGGCGACAGAAGCCACGAACGTAACAAGTTGATAATTTGTAATTAAAGTTTATCATCCCCCTTCACAATAAGAATGGTGGAGACTACAAGAGACCATAAGGCCTACACTAGGCAGTTCCTTGTCCATTACCTCCTGTCATTCCTCTTTATAAAGTTGTCTGTTCTTCTCTTAAATTATTATTATTATTATTATTATTATTTTTTTTTTTGCTCACGCTTCGAGGGGTTAAGGTGGGAACACAGTTACCGTTTTCTAATTCGTTTCCCGTTTTCTGTCACGCCTGGAAATGAATCATTTTTCGTCATCCCCATGTGAAAATTAGTTTCGATGTATTTTTTTTATTTGTTATTACTTGCTTTGTTATTTGTTGTTTCTTTTTATTAATTTCTATACTTGTTAATTTATTTCTTTATCTTTTTGTTTATTAGTTTTTTATTGTTTATCTTCGTGTTTATTTATTGATTTATTTTTATTTTACATCAATTTACTTTTTTGTTTATTCATTTTTTATGTTTATCTTATTCATATTTTTGTTTGGTTATATATATTTATCTGTTTATTTTAATTTGTTTATTATTTGTATTTTTTCTTTTTTCTTTGTGCCTCACCAAGCACTAGTTAGGGCAAAGGCCCGTCAGTCCAGGACAAAAAAAAAAAAAAAAAAAAAAAAAAAAAAAAAAATATATATATATATATATATATATATATATATGTATATATATATATATATATATATGTATATATATATATATATATGTATATATATATACATATATATATATATATATATAATTTTTAAGATTTGCCCCCAAAACGGCTTTCTATTTTTCCAATTTCTGTTTAGTAAATAACCGTGGAAGTCCAGGTAAAATTACACAATTTTAAAGCATAAATGCTATATTCTCAGCTTGGCCAATATTTCTTCTTTCATCGGAGCAAAATTGTGTAGTGTTAGCTGGACATCAGCAGTAATTTACTAAACAGAAATTCGAAAGGTTCAGAATCTGAAACCCCTTCAACCCCTCCCCTCCCCTCTCCCCCTCTCCTCTTCTCTTCTCTCCCCCTCCCCTCTCCCTCTCCCCTCCCCCTCCCCTCCCCTCTCCCTCTCCCCTCTCTCCCTGCCCTCTCCTCCCCCTCTCCCCCTCCCCTCTCTCCATCTCTCCCGTTTCCCCCTCCCTCTCCCTCTCTTTCCCTCCCCTTTCCTCTCCCCCTCCCCTCTACCCCTCCCCCCTCTCCCCTTCCTCTCCTTCCCTCTCCCCTTCCTCTCCTTCCCTCTCCCCTTCCTCCCTCTCCCCCTCCCCTCTCTCCCCATCCCCTCTCTCCCCCTCCCCTCTCCCCCCGTCACCTCACCCCTTTCCCCATTCCTGTCCCCTCCCCACTCCTCTCATCTCCCCCTCCCTCTCCCCTATCCCCCTACCCTCTCTCCCTCCCCTTTCCTCTCCCTATCCCTCTCCCCTCCTCTCCCTCCCTCTTCTCCCTCCCTCTTCTCCCCGTCCCCCTGTCAACGTTTCTTGGCAAATCTGACGATTATTTTGGGTATCCGTGACCTGGTTTCTTTGGATTGGTCGTGGTCTGCACCTTTGCAGTGTAACAACCGACGGCGTAGGACCGCGGCGGATTCCGTCTGTTTCCGTCCGGGTTCCGTCGCGGTTTTTTCCAAATACCGTCGGTTTCCGTCCCGATTTCGTCCGGATTCCTTCGGTTTCTGTCCAGATTTCGTCCAGATTCCGTCGGTTTCTGTCCAGATTTCGTCCGGATTCCGTCGGTTTCCGTCCCGGTTTCGTCCTGATTACGTCGGTTTCTGTCCCGATTTCGTTCCGATTCCGTCTGTTTCCGTCCTGGCGATTGTATTCAGTGTCGAAGTGGTCTCCAGGAAGCTCAAGAAGAACAGCGGCCCATAAGTATGGAGTACTTCAGGAGGCAGGTGGAGAACCGCCGGAGGCTCCGAAGAACATCTTTTGTCAAGAAGAACCTGAGCAACTCTCCGAGCCCAAAGGCCTTCGATGGGCGGAATCCCTTGAAGGACTCAAGATAGAACATAGGAATGATTTAGTACTATCTAATTTTGTCTAGGGCTAGCGTCAGACGATTTTATTCAGCTGTGGGGATCAAAGGATTCTCTCTCTCTCTCTCTCTCTCTCCCTGAAGACAGCGGTATGGTCGGAGTGACTACAGCAGTCGTTCTTCAAGAAATTTCGATTTCGAAAAAAGGCCCTCGAACCGCTGACGTTGGTAATGGGATGTTTTATCAAAATAATGGCAATTCAGAAGTTCTTGTCTTCGGCATTGAATGGCAACGGTATGGTAATGGCAAGGCAATGGCAGCATCAACTGTACCAACGCGACATTTAGAATTATAAGATGAAATATCAAATTTCGCGGACTCTCCAGTCTGAAGCTTCTGGCAGTCGAGTCCGTCCGCTTCGTCAACGACTGCACAGTCTGGAGGACAAGACCTTCTCCTTCGGCCTCCTCTTGTTGAGGTCTCCTCTCCTCGTCTTCGGCAGGAGGAAGTCATCCGCTCCGCTCGGGATCTTATGTCATCCAATTCATCCGTATCCGAAGTCACACACGAACCGAGTTGCCGTTGCTCCAGAGTTTCTTTCTTCGGCGCCCGTTACTCCAGAAGGGTCTGCAGGATGTCGCTCTGCTTGATCCTCCTGAGGGACAGAGACGGGAGGAGGACGACTCTGCCGACCCTCGAGGACTTGCTGACGCAGATGATGAGAATGGACTACAGGGTGCATTTCGGAGAGTCCTACGGTGTCTGTGTGTGTGTGTATTCACCTTGGTCTTTGGATCACGTGTTGGATTCGTGATCAACAGCTATTCCCCTCCCGGAAGAGAGCTCACACACACCCCAAACTCCCCGCCCACGAGAGTTGGAGTAATGACTCGAAGGGCAGTGAACCTGAAATTATTTTAGCCCTGGGCAGGATTCGATCCCGGACCGCCGTAGTGATAGTCGGGGACTCTACTAACCGTGTGTGCGCGCGCGTGTATGTATGAAAAATATAAGATATGTTAGATATATTCTATTTCAAGTAAGAAATTAGATAATGCAAAACTACTTATCAGCGATACGGAACGTATTGTTCTGATAAACATTTACACGAAATGAAACAAACGGTAAACATGTACAGTTACCATCCTCTCCTTCTCTTGTCCACCTTCCCCAACCCTTCCCTAGTTGTTTCGTTCAGCAGTCTGAAGACTTCAGGGGGATGGTGGTGGGGGGGGGGCGTGGTCCCCCTGAAGGCGAAGAACCCACTCCCCATTCCTTGAGGGGGACCAACTCTTTGTTCTCTCTTTCCATCAGCCAGACGTCTGGTTTGTTTTTGTGTTCCGCCATGAATAGTGGACGAAGGCGAGGTTTGAAAGTGGAGGTCCGAGGGGGGGGGGGGGAGTGGGTTAGTGTTGTTCGAATGGAATTGTGAGAGGGATTCATGGGATTGAAGACAGTTTGGCGGTTGATTTTATTGTTGTTGTTGTTGTTATTATTGGTATTGTTATCATGGTTGCTGTACTTCCTTTTCTTCGTTTTATTCTTCATGTTCTCTTCGTCATCCTTATCCAGTTTCTCCTCCCCTCCTCCTCCTCCTCTCCTCCTCCTCCTCTCCTCCTCCTCCTCCCCTCCTCCTCCTCCTCTCCTCTCCTCTCCTCCACTTCTCATCTCCTCCTCCTCCTCTTCTCCTCCTCTCCTGCTCTTCCGTCTCTCCCGTCTCTCCCGTCTCTCCTCCTCTTCCTCTTCTATTCGTCGTCTTCTCCTGTCCTTCTCCTCTTTCTCTATCTCCTTTTCCTCCATCTCCTCTTCCTCCTCCTCCCTCCTCTTTCCCTTCTTTCTCCTTTTTTCACTTTCCTTGTTCTTTCTCTTCTCATCTATCTTCTCCTTTATCTCGTTATCTTTATTCAGCTTGTATTCTCCTCCCCTTCCCCTCCTCCCCCGATTAACCTTCTCCCGTCTTCGTCCCCTCCTCCTCCTCCTCCTCCTCCTCCTCCTCCTCCTCCCCCCTCCCCTTCCGCCTTATCCTTACCCTCTTCCTCATCCCTCCACCTCTCCCCCTCTTCTCTTATCTTCACCTACTAACCCTGCTCCTCATCCTCCTTCCCCTCCTCCTCCCCTCCTCCTCCTCCCCTCCTCCTCCTCCTCCCCTCCTCCCCTTCCGCCTTATCATTACCCTCCTCTTCCTCCTCCTCTCCTCCTCTTCTCCTCATCACCTACTACTCCTCTTCCTCTCCTCCTCTTCTCCTGTTCTTCTCTTCACCTACTCCTTCTCCTCCTCCTCCTCCTTCTTCGTCTTTGTGGTCCACCCTTTGGCATATGGAAAATTGGCACCGGTGGTTTCTATTTCCAACCTCGGCGCCACTCCACACTTGTGGAGGAGGTCGCCTCGGTTCCTCCACCTCCTCCACCTCCTCCTCCTCCTCCTCCTCCCTCCACATGGGACGTTGTCCTCGCGAGGGATCGGGCCGGTTCCCCCTCGCCTCTGAAACTTCAGACAAAAAGTAACAAATGACTGAAACCACTGGGCAATTAGCAGAAACCCCAATTTAGTCTCTCGACCAAGCAGTCCACCCTTCCCTTCCCTTCCCTTGCCTTTATATTGCATTACTTTCCCTTGTCCTAACTTCCCTTCCCCTCTATTCCCTTCCCTTGCCTTCCCTTCTATTGCCTTGCTTTTCCTAACTTGCCTTCCCTTCCCTTCCCTTCTGTTGCCTTGCTTTTCCTAACTCACCTTCCCCTCCCTTCCCTTCCCTTCCATTCTCTTCCCTTCCCTTCTCCCTTCCCTTCCCATCCCTTCTTTACCCTTCCTTTCCCTTCCTCTCCCTTCCCATCCCTCTCTTGCCCTCCCTTCCCTTCCCATCCCATTCCCTCCCCATCCCATCCCATTCCCCCCCATCCCATCCCCCCCCCCTACCCTTTCCCTCCTTTGGATCCCATCTTCAGACCTCTTCCTTTCCCGCCCTCCCTCATTCTTGACATTTCTCGTAACTCCCTTGCAATTAAGAACGTCAGTCCGCTTTATTGAGGTAAAAAATGAAAGTTTATGAGAAAAAAAAATTGAAACTTGCTGAAAGTAGTTGCAAGTGTTGGCAACAACGTCCCTAAGTTTTAAACTGTGATACGGTGATTATTATTATTATTATTATTATTATCATTATTATTATTATTATTATTATTTTTATATTTTTATTTTTATTTTTTCTTATTTTGTACTTTTAGACATTTGACATCAATTCTGTGGTGTGTGTATGTGTGTGAAGGAGGGAGAAAGGAAGGAAAGTGCATCAGTTGCTGCCACAACGTGAGTAGGGACGCACGCACGCGCGCTGATATTTATTATGCACCGCGTTTTCTTTGCTTCAACTTGGTTTCCTACAGCCTACAAAACCCACCCCGTAAATATATGTATATATATATATATATATATATATATACATATATATATATATATATATATATGGTTGTCAACTTTTATCATTACAATCATACATATATATATATATATATATATATATATATATATATATATGTATGTATGTATGTATGTATAATGATGATAATGTAATGATAAAAGTTGACAACCATAAATATATTGCATTTCCTCACATGATTTAGAAATGTCTAATATGTAACAGCAGACCATAACCCTATTACTAAATTCTTATCATGTGTCCTTTTTGGGGGTCACGGCCCCCCATGGCCCCCAGGTGTTCTGTGTCCCTTTGCAATGTGCTTCCATGGCCGTAATTTACCAACAAAACTCTCTCTAGTTTATCAACGTTGTTCGAAGATTCTAGATTCAGTTGATGAAACGCTTAGGTGCTCTAGTGTCTGCCAGTGAATAATGAATAATTTAGCTTTTTTTTTTGTATTCAAGTTGTTACATTGTAATTGGTTATCGTCTTGATCACCTTTTGGTCATCTCTTCCTAAACACACACACACACACACACACACACACACACACACACACACACACACACACACACACACACACGCCACAACTCGTGGCGTAGTTGATAGAGTCCCTGACTGTCACTACGGCGGTCCGGGTTCGAATCCCGCCCAGGGCTGAAATAATTTTAGTATCGCTGCGCTGCGGGCTGTTACTCCAACTCTCGTGGGCGGGGAGTTGTGTGTGTGTGTGTGTGTATGTATGTGTGTGTGTGTATGTGTGTGTAAAGGTCACA
>NC_134795.1:64553537-64561037 GCF_046742065.1 Oratosquilla oratoria | reverse complement strand
CCCGCACTCCTCTCCGATTCCCAGTAGTGACTGTTACCTGCCCATAGCAATCCCCTAAGCGCATAATAGGACAAAGGTGACGACTTCGGCCGCAGCTACTCAGCGTCTCCTGGCGTGCGCCTCTCACCTCATGACACAATAGCGACACATAAGGCGAGGAGCCTACCCCAGGAGGCGCTGAGTAGCTGCGGCTGAGGCAATCACCTTCGCCCTGATATGCGCTTAACTGGCTGTCGGGGTCAGAACAGTCACTGCTGGGAATCAGAAAAGTGCGGGATTCGAACCCACGAGTAAGCAAATACGAGACCAGCGTAATGCCGATGACGCCACCAAGGGCTAATGAAGTGGATGGGGGAATGATGATGGAGTGGAACTTGCGTATTTTGTTCCAGGTCCTCCTTCGGGGCCCCCCACCTCTCTCTCTCTCTCTTCTCTCTCTCTCTCTCTCTCTCTCCCTCTCTCTCTCTCTCTCTCTCTCTCCCTCTCTCTCTACTCTCTCTCTCTCTCTCTCTCTCTTTTTAGGTCATACGAACGGGGGCAAGGATCAAGACGCGAGCTCGAGCGTAAAGGATTACACAATTACCCGAAATGTGACCCCCCGTGATTATAAACATTGTTATTGACACGATGACACAAATCACAAGAGGAGTAGGGAAGAGGGAGAGAGAGAGAGAGAGAGAGAGAGAGACGAAGAGCAACGAACGAAAAGAGAGAGAGAGAGAGAGGAAGAGCAACGAACGAAAAGAGAGAGAGAGAGAGCGAACGAGAGAAGGAGAGAACGAGAGGGGAAGAACAAACAAGAAAAAGAGAGCGAGCGAGAGAGAGAACGAGCGATAAAAAGAGAGATAGAGAGAGAGAGAGAGAAAATGAGAATGCTATTTCGTAATGGCGAATGAATTTCTTGGCAAAGTGGTTGAAGGATACGTGTGGCCCCGATTCCCAGAAGACACGTGGGAATCATCATCTTCGGGGAATTGCGAGTGCGTGGCTCTCTCTCTCTCTCTCTCTCTCTCTCTCTCTCTCTCTCTCTCTCTCTCTCTCTCTCTCTCTCTCTCTCTCTCTCCCTTTTTTTTTCCTCTCTCTCTTTCTCTTTTTTTTTCTCATTTCTCTCTCTCTCGCTCTCGCTCTCTTTCTCTCTCTCTCTCTCCATTTCACCCTCTCGGGAAAGCGCTGGAACCAGAAGAGTTGACAATTTTTTTTAATAATAGTGGTGATTATGGTAAAGTGAATTAGTTGTAGTAGTAGTAGTGGTAGTAGTAGTAGTGTGTCAGAATTCGAGTCAGTCAGGCTGGGCCATTGTTGTGTATTGTGAAAGAATGTAGCTGCCTTTTTTAACCAGTTTAATTTTTTGGACACTAAAACAGTAGTTTTAGTAGTAGTAGTAGTAGTAGCAGTAGTAGTAGCAGCAGTAGTAGTAGTAGCAGAAAAAATGGAGTGAAAAAATAAAACCCTATACCTCTATGTTCCGTGACCAGAAAAAGCAATTTACATTCGTTTATTCTTTTTCTTCCTTCCGTCCCTGGGAAACTGGCTGGTATGGAATTTTACTCGGAACCTCCCTCGGTATAACGGTGAGGCAGTTCACTGCGGCAATATCGTAATTGTAATGTATCCAGATGAAGAAAAAGTATAGATATATACCGTATTTGCCGGCGTACAAGACGCAGCCTTTCTTAAAACGCACCCTTGTTTTACAAGGATATTTTGTGGAAAAAGTAGTTTATATCATTACGCATTTATTGAAAATAAAATAAAGTGGTTTTTTTATAAGGGAGATGTGTGATTCTGTGAATGAAATACAATATTGTGACAGACACAGGGCAATTTTTTATATATATTTATTTGTTTATTTGTTTGTTATTATTTGTCTTTTTGTTTATTATTTGCTTGATTTTCATTTATTATTATTTATCTGTCAATTTATTATTATTTACTATTTACCTATTTGTTTATTATTTAACTATATGCATATATTTTATTTATATTATCCTTTTTTTATCTATATATTTTATTTATCATTATTGTATATATATTTTTTCGCATCCGACCTAGTTATGGATCAAAAGGTCTCCTGTCGGCATGCTCCGCCTTTGTAATCCTTTGTAACAAAAAAAAAAAAAAACGCGACTTATGCGCAAATACGGTACATACAGTATATCGAATCTTTTTCCCCTTCTTGTAAAGTAATAGGCGAATTCAGTTCACACACGCAGATCAGGTTTAAATAAAACCAATTCAACTACCCTTCCCATCTTTGGTTAAAGAAGAAAATAGACAAGAACTGGTTTACCAACAAAGCGGTTAACGAATGGAGTAGACTTATTAATCATGTAGTTAACGAGCGCTGAAACTAATGGTTGTTTTAAGAGAAGAATGGATAACTTTATGGACAGGGATGAAAGGTTGTAAGGGACATGGAACTGCCTAGTGTAGGCCTTATGGTCTCTTGCAGTCTCCTCCATTCTTATATTCTTGTGTGTTTATGTTCCTAACACGTTGAGGATAAAGGGTCTTTATCACAGCGTGGGCCAAAAGCAATGCAGCAAGGCTCAGCTCTTCCACAGCAGGACCTGAGAGCTTCACTACACGAAATCCTTCTTCCTCATCAGCAGATGAGAAGAATATCCATCAGACCTCTTGATGCCTTCATTCATTCACGTTGCCCCATTCACGTTACCCCATCATTCCTACTCTGTGCACGTTCTTCCCTACACAACATACATACCACGTGCATACTACAGTTCTGTTCACTGCGTCTATGCTCGGTCTTCCTCCCCAACTCGTACCATCCACTTCCGCTTTTTTTCTTTCTTCTTCTTCAACCGGCATTTAATTGCAGTTGAATTGGATAGTGGTAGCAGTAGTGTTAGTTCATCATCTGCCCTGTTTTCTTAACTGTAGCTTAGTTTAGTAAACACAAACAACCTCGTTAAGGCCAGTAGGCCTGCTGTTGTTTGTTCTTCCTTTGTGTTCTTCTTCCTCTTCATCTTCTTCCTCTTCTTCCTCTTCGTCTTCTTCCAAACCACCTCAACACTTCTCTATCCCATCCGAAAACTTTTTCCCTACTCTCGTTCTTTCCTTTACTTTTACATATCTTACACAGTGCATCCTTGAAATACCTATCCTACTTCATAAAAATGAAAAGAAGTTAAAAAAAAAGTTGAAGAGTGAAAGGTCGATATGTTTGCAGTCTCGCAAGGCCGGACAAGCTCCTGCAGGTCGGTTGAAGAAATAAAACATGAAGGGGACTCGCCAGGTATAGATCGATGAAACAAGAGGAAAAACAAAAGTGGAAATATAATGTATATACTTTTCGTATGCAATTGGCAGTTGAGGACAAGTCTATCAAAAGAAATAATGCCTGAGGATGGATCCTTTTGATAAAAGGTGTAACAATCGAAACGTAACAATAAGCGCTCCGCGATCACAAAGTACTTCTTACCGTTTCCCCAAGATGTAAGTGGGTCGAGATTCTTTCCATTGTTATGGTTTGTTGTTTTGGACTAGTCTACCAGCGATTCTATCCTTGTGGACGATCTCTCAGTGTTCGAAATGGGTTCTAGTAGTCGAAGGCGTTTAATCAGAAGGATTCGGTTGGCCATGTTTGAAATACAGTATAAGGCTCAAAATATTTCCTGTACCAATTTTTACATTAATGATTAGTAATTAATGTGTTGCTTAATGATGATGATAGTATAAGAAGAAGAGGAAGAACAATTAAATTAGAAATAAGAATAATTTGATAAATAGATCAAAGGAACGCGGGAAATGGTGGTAACATAATGTCCAATATGCAGGGTTGACAAAATTATATATCACCAAAATAGGACAGGAGTTCCTTGGATTAGAGGCACTATCATCCATACCTGGCAGTGTATGTCATTTATTCCTATCTGGCTCTCTCCCCCTTTTTATTTTCTTTCTTTTATTAACTGCCCTGCTCTTTTTTTTTTATTAACTGTTCGAAACCTTCAATAGCGAAAAAAAAGAAAAAATCAACTTTTCATAGACACCGGTTTCGAAAAAAGAAAACGGTATTGATAAAATAGATTAGTAAATATATAAAGTATTCCTCTTTTTTTCATTGCATTGACTTATACAACTTGAACTGCCGTGATGTTTTCGTTGATAAAGCACAAATCATCGGATTATCGCCGACCAGAATCCTGGATTGTCTTCAGAAAACAATGGGCACAAGGTCGAAGGGGCAAATATTGTCCGCGTGTGTGTGTATGTGTGTGTTTGTGTGTGTTTGTGTGTGTGTGTGTGTGTGTGTGTGTGTGTGTGTGTGTGTGTGTGTGTGTGTGTGTGTGTGTGTGTGTGTGTGTGTGTGTGAGAGAGAGAGACTGAAACTGCCTGTTCACAAGGAAGGTCTTTTTACACAAACTAATAGAAGTATTAGTAATAATATTCGTAGTAGTAGAAAAAATTATATCGTTTATATAATGTGTGTGTGTGCGTGTGTGTAGGCATGTGTATACGCGGGCGTGTACACAGTAACACATACTATTATATAATTGTGTGTGTGTGTGTGTGTGTGTGTGTGTGTAGGCATATGTATACGCGCGCGTATATACAGTAACACATACTATTATATAATGTGTGTGTGTGTGTGTGTGTGTGTGCGTGCGCCTGCCTGCCTGCGTGTATATGTGTATTATTTGAATTTTGCACCATGGTACAGACTTAACCTCCCCGGTTTTGTGTTTGTGTCTGTGTATCCAAGTTTAGTCTCTTGGCACTGGCTGGGGCGGGGTCGGGGTGTGACTTGTGTGTGTTATAGCGAGCCGTGCATGTTCGAGAACCAAAACATTCTTGGTAAACGCGGAATGATTACACTCAGATAGTTGCCCAGTCCGAGTCGCTCCTCCAGAAATAGATGGCGATGGGTCGAACCAGAGGTGGAGAGAGAGAGAGAGAGGGAGAGAGAGAGAGAGAGAGAGAGAGAGAGAGAGAGAGAGAGAGGGAGGGAGGGAGGGAGGGAGGGGGGACTTTGCTTGTGGTGTTTGGCGGGCGGGTGTGTTGATGCTCCTTGCCTAATTGTACCTAATGGTTATATGCCATAGGAAATGTTGGGAAATGGCTCTCCATTGGGTCAATCGTGGTTTTAGTTTTATTTATTTATTTGTGTATTTTAGTTTATCCTCTTTTGTTTTCTTTTATCTTATTATTATTTTTTTTTTTAGATTTCCTTTTTTATCATATTTATTTTCATTTTTATCTTGTTTATCTACTTATTTTTATTTGTTTATTTATGTATTTATTATTAGTATTATTATTATTATTATTATTATTATTATTATTATTATTATTATTTTTTTTTTTTTTTTTTTTTTTTTTAGAAGCAGAGTTCACTCCCCGGGCCCATAATGACTTTTCGGAGGCGCTGCATATTTTTATCTTTACTAAATATTAAACATTAAGTATTTGCAGAAAACATATTTCAGACCAAAATAATTCTCAGCTGTTGTATATAAATTTCCAACAGTTCATGTATGGAAAATATATTTCAAACCAAAATGTTTGTTGTCCATCCTTTTTATCATCACTCGAATACACTTCCCATTGTATGCGTGTCTGTCTGTGTATGTTTGTGTGTGTGTGTGTCTGTGTGGTGCGTGTGTGTCTGTGTTTGCGTGATGCGTGTGTGTCTGTGTGTGTGTGTGCGCGCGCGTGTGTGTCTGTGTGGTGCATGTGTGTGTTTGCGTGTTGCGTGTGTGTCTGTCTGTGTGTATGTGTGTGTCTGTGTGCGTGATGTGTGTGTGTGTGTGTGTGTGTGTGTGTGTGTGTGTGTGTGTGTGTGTTAATTGGCCTGAAACACTTTGAGAACCATAGTGTCACAGAAAAAGGAATACGTTCTTGGTGGCTGTGTTAGTGCATTCTGCCGCTACTGCAGTGCCCTTCTTAGTCCTACCGGCACCTGATTGAATTCCTCTGACACCAGCATTAACCTAATCCGTCAACTGCGCATTCGTTTCCTTTGAACGAAACCGCGCGGCGACAAGTCACAAGTAGATGCCGCGTCTCCAGGGTGGCTGAAACGGTACACAGTCACCCACGCGATATCGTGTATGGACAAAACAAAATCGCATCGCGGACCTGACAGGCTCACAATACCTCGCCCCTCCCGTCGAGGAAGCGAGTTGACGGTGGACAGGATAGAGTTGGACAGGAATGCACACATCCAGAACAATCCGCTGCCAGATGACACACAACGTGAATGTAAACAGTGGCCCTTCCTTGATGCTTGGGGTCCATTTGGGTCCGGGCGGAAAACGTTTGACATTATTTGGGCTTCTGTCTGGATGAGTGGGTTGTTGATTTTCAAGCTGAGTTGTCGATTTTTATGTCGGCGAGGAATGAGGCGGACTTCTACGCTTGCATGCACTCTTGTATGCGTGCGTATTTAGAATGTGTATATATATATATATATATATATATATATGTATATATATATTTATATATATGTATATATATTTATATATATATTTATATATATATGTATATATACATGTATATATATGTATATATATTTATATATATATGTATATATGTGTGTGTATATATACATGTATATATATGTATGTATATATATATATATGTATATATATGTATATATATATATATATATATATATTTAACAACTAAAACTCTTCTCAGTTTTCTCTTTTGATCTCGGCTTGATCATTAAGGAACTTCCAGGTCTGTCCAATAGAATAAGCCTCCAAGAAAAGCTGCTACCTAATTCCTCACACACACACACGCACACACACACACACACACACACACACACACACACACACACACACACACACACCTCGTGGCGCAGTGGTTACAGTTCCCGACCGCCACTACGGAGGCACGGGTTCGAATCCTGCCCAGGGCTGAAATAATTTCACTATCGCTGCACTGCGAGGTGTTACTCTAACTCTCGTGGGCGGGGAGTTGGGTGTGTGTGTGTGCGTGTATGGTCACAGCATTACCCATAGATCGGTCATATATGAGCTCTGAGCCCTCTTCCGGGAGGGAAATAGCTGTCGATCACAAGCCCAACACGTGATCCAAGACCATTGTGAATCACACACACACACACACACACACACACACACACACACACACATACGTTTACTTTATACATATCGGTAACTGCAAGGTTAGGTTCATGGTGGGTCTGGGCTGTGTGGTGAGGTGTTCCGTGTATTGTTTTCTGTATACGTTCATGCGTTAGGCCGCCTATTGCTTGGCAGAATTTCAGGAGGATATTTGATGGAAGGGTGTCCTCCTGGGAAATGTAGTTTTCTGTTTTCGTGAAGAGGCGAAAAGGATTTTTTTTTTTTTTTTTTTTTTTAACCGAAGTTTTCAGTTATCAGTCCCAACATGTTTCTTGTATGATTTTTTTTTTTTTTTTTTTTTTTTCGTTTGATAACAGTTTTGTAGATGGGATGTAAGGGTAAGAAAGCAAAGAAATTTATGTAAGAAAGGGTAGTCGAAGTGTTGTAG
>NC_134795.1:64518537-64548537 GCF_046742065.1 Oratosquilla oratoria | reverse complement strand
TGGTTGTTGATTTTTTTTTTGGAAAATTAAAAGACAATAAAAATAATAATAATAACAATAGTAAATTAAATAAAATGAAATCCGAAAATAAAATGTATTTGTATTCTGTATAGAAATTGAGTAATGCTATTAGTTTCCGATGGTTTGTTATTAGAAATAATTTACTTTAGTATATATACCATGCAAGAGAGAAAGAACAAGATATGGATTAAGAGAGAGAGTGAGAGGGGGGGGGAGGGAGAGTAGATTGATATAGAGAAATGCAGGATGACACAAATTACTACCTTAAAACACACACACACACACACACACACACACACACACACACACACACACACACACACACACACACACACACACACAAACGAGATATAGAGACGGGATCCCGCGAGCATAGCTCTCCTTTCCGTAAAATACAACTAAACACACACACACACACACACACACACACACACACACACACACACACACACACACACACACATAAATAATTATCCAATGCATTAATGCCTCTCTGCCATTCTGTATATTATTCCTTCAAGCGATCATGTCTTTGCTCGTGACGATTGCTGTGCGTGGCAGGATTAACGAGTCTTGGACGACATATTGCTTTCTGATTGGTCAACTATTGATCAGATCCTGACAAGGTTGTACTGCAACACAGCGTAGCCTGCTGTCTACTACCTGCTGGCCTGCTGGCCTGCACGGGGGTGGGTAGGTCAAGGGAACAGGATTCGATAATGCAGGACATGGCAGGATTGATGGTTTGAATATGGCGTAGGACGGAATTGACAGGAAAGTGGAGATTGAATGAACGTGTATGTATGCATAGGCTTAGATCTTAGTGAAATTAGAAAACAAGTAAAGAATATACGTGACTATTAGTTCTGATTTTTATCTTCAACTTTTTTCAGTGCTAAGTTTGAAGTCATTGTCTTTCTAACAAATACATTTGAAGTTTCTTCATCATTTCATTACATAAGCGTAAATTCGAGAGGATTCTGTAAGTTTTCTATGATGGGATGGAAAGAAGAAAATGACCATTACGAGGGAGGGACCACATCTTTACCCTAATTTTCTAAGACCAAAATTACTAGTAACGTGATCATAAGTATCGTTTTCTTATTTTTAGAAATACTGACACGCTTAGAATATAGTGGTGTCCCTCCGAAATACGAATTTATTTTTATATATTGATTATTTTTTCAAATATTGACAGTAATGAATAATCCAATAGAGTCGCTTAATTTGAAATACATTATCTTATTCTCTTACGAGATAATCTGGACTCGGGTAATTTTGTAGAAGAAAAAACTCATCTCCGAACCTGAATAGAATCGTCTTTCGATTCGGAAAGGGAAAATCTGTAGACAAGGCCATGTAACGAAAGGCTTAATTGTACAGTTTTGAGAAAAACTAGCATGAATATATTTCCTCTAATTTAACGTCTTTTGTATTCCTTTATCTCTTATCTCTCTTTTTCTTTTTTTCTTTCCTATCTTTCTCTTATCTCTCTCTCTCTCACTCTCTCTCTCTCTCTCTCTCTCTCTCTCTCTCTCTCTCTCAGTCTCTATCTCTCTCTGTCTCTTAATCAAACACACCGTTATTAAATTTAAAAGTAATTCAGCACAAAGTAATAATATATTTTTAGGTTCGTGTCTGACTGGTTCCTCGTATATTAATTAACGAACAAGCAAGTCACTGTTGATGACATTGTGGTCTCCATATTTTAAGGCACAGAATCGAAAATGTAGACCAGGGACACGCGCCTCCATGTTGTGCTCCCAGGAGACGGACATCAACTAGGATCCGCTCCCTGCCCCCTTCGTCTCCACAAAGACGTACTACCCTGAGGGGCTGGTACTCTGTTCCCGGATCGAAATCAAGATTTCTGTCTACGAATGTATTTCTTCCGCGTTTTCGTAGAGGTTGAACTGACAACCGGTGACTGATCGTCCGCTATAAACTGGTGATAGAGAAGTCTATGGTAATGCTCGAGGACCGTTGCCAATCGCTGTGGGGTCGCGGGTTTCCTGTGGGTGAAGCCCAAGATAAATATATTTGTTACCCTGCGTTAGAGCGTCGCTACTTGCGGCGGAGGTCGAGGTGACGGCAGTTCGAACCCTTCACCACTGGCGAGTTGGACCAAGGGCATGTTTCATTGAATTCCACACTACAAAGTACTCTGTGAGGGGCACCGTCCTGACCTCCTGATAGGGGAGAGTTTCGCGACATTAAACTGATTCAATCCGAATGTTGTAATGGCTGTCATTTGTTTAATTTAATTTATTTATTTATTATTATTTGTCATTATTTATCTGTTTATCTTTATTTAATCTTTTTATTTATAATTTATTATATATTATTCATTTCCCCCCATATCCGACCTAGTTATGGACCAAAAGGTCTCCTGTCGGCATGCTCATCCTTTGTAATCCTTCCTTTGAATTAAATCGTTTGGCGCCAGTCATAAATAAAAGAAGAAACATTTTGTTTTGGGTTCGGGCAGGTCGGCGCCATAATCACGGAAGCCCAATCTTCGACACGAGTGGTTTTGATCAACATCGTACTGATTAATTCACTATCAATCAGTCTTCCTCGATGATGATGATGATCATTATTTCAGAAAGAGTGCCCCGAGCGAGCCTAGAAATGTCAACCCTTCCTCAACCGACCTGGATACACGTTTCCCAACTGTAGAAGAAATGACGACCATTTCCCAACTGTAGAAGAAATGACGACCATTTCCCAACTGTAGAAGAGATGACGACCATTTCCCAACTGTAGAAGAAATGACGACCATTTCCCAACTGTAGAAGAAATGACTATCATTACCCAACTGTAGAAGAAATGACGACCATTTCCCAATTGTAGAAGAAATGACGACCATTTCCCAACTGTAGAAGAAATGACGACAATTTCCCAACTGTAGAAGAAATGACGACCATTTTCCAACTGTAGAGGAAATGACGACCATTTCCCAACTGTAGGAGAAATGACAATTTACAAACTGTAGAGATGACCACCATTTCCCAACTGTAGAAGAGATGACTACCATTTCCCAACTGTAGAAGAGATGACAATTTTCCCAATTGCAGAAGAGATGATGACCATGCGCAGACCTACTGTGTATACACTATGTGAATCGAACTCGTGTTTTCAGACTTTGTTAAAAATTATCTGAAGAAAACGGCACCGACCTTGGTCAACATGAGACGTTTATGTAATAAAAAATTATATGATATATTATATATATATATATATATGTATATATATATATATAATATATATATATATATAATATTCCTATCTTGTATTTAGAAAATGGCCTGCAATTCGTCTACATGAGTTGTTTGTCTATAGAATTTATTTAATTTTATTTATTTCATTTATTTGTTTATTTATGTACGTTTTGCGTATTGTCTAGAATGTTATATACCCTCCCGTTTGTTAAAATCTTCTTGACTTTGAGCTTGCTAATGTCTCTTCCTTGTTTGCTTTCTGTTTGTCATTCATTATTATCTCTTTCCTCTCCTTTTTATTCCCCTCTTCTTGTCCGCTCTTTTTCTCTTCCCATCATATTTCTCTTTTTCCTTCTTTCCCTCTTTTTCATTTTCTCCTTTTTCTCTTCGATGTTTTTCTTTCCCCTTCTTTTCGTCCAATTTTAATCCCTCCATCCATCCTCTTTCCTCTTTCTTCTTTCTATTTCCTTTTTCCTACGTTGTGAAGATCTCCCTTCCTGCTCGCTCTCTCTCTCTGTCTCTCTCTCTCCCTCTCCCTCCCCCCTCCCTCCCCTCTCTCTCTCTCTCTCTCTCTCTCTCTCTCTCTCTCTCTCTCTCTCTCTCTCTCTCTCTCCCTCTCCCTCTCTTGGTCTCTCCCCCTCTTTCTCTCTCTCTCTCTCCCTCTCTCTCTCTCTCTCTCTCTGACTCTTTCTCTCTCTCTCTCTCGGTCTCTCCCCCTCTTTCTCTCTCTCTCTCTCTCTCTCTCTCTCTCTCTCTCTCTCTCTCTCTTCCCCTCTCTTCCTCCCTCGTTTCTTGTTATTCTTCTGTCCCTTCGTTCTTTGTCCCATTTGTCGTTCTTCTCACCTTTTCTCTTCTCTTTTTTTTATTCTGAATTACTTTTTTCTCTCTACTTTTATCTCTTCAATTCCTTTTTGTATTTTTCTTCTCTGCTGTAATGAAACAAATTGAAGGCAATGGCTTGATCACGCCATAGAAGACGACACCTGTCGGTTGACCTTAAATGACCTTAAACGGAACTTGTTGCTCTTGCAAAACGTCACTTGGGATTGACTCTGTCCTCCCAACTCCCAACTCCCAAATCCCAAATCCCAAGAGCTCACATGATATGGTTTGGAGTCACCCGTTATAAAAAGAGAGAAAGAGAGAGAGAGAGACAGCATGAAGGTAAACCATATGGGAATATTTGAATTGTGAGAATTGTCTGAATGGTGGATGTCTGCATGAGACTTAGTTAAACACGGATAGGTCAGGTTAACCTCGTTAAGGTAAATTTAGCTTTTGTTTAAATTAGGTGAAGGTTTAGGTCAGGTTAGGTGAGATAAGGTCATGGATGGTTCAGGACTAGGTAGGCTTAGGTCAGGCTTGGTTACGCCGGATGTGGAAATGTTTAAAATAAAGTATATAATTTTCATCCCCTCTTATTTTCTCATTTTTATTCCATTCGTGTAAAGTAGAAACATGAATTTTTGATTAGCAACCTAAAAATTATCTCGGGGTGTTTTGACCTTCTCTGTTCCTTTGTGGGTCTGTATGCCCCTCTCTTACTGTCCCTTGTGTTCTCTCTCTCTCTCTCTCTCTCTCTCTCTCTCTCTCTCTCTCTCTCTCTCTCTCTCTCTCTCTCTCTCTCTCCTCTCTCTCGTTCTCTCTCTCCCTTTCGCTCTCGCTTTTTCTCTCGCTCTCTTTCTTCTACGCTTTCGCTTCCCTATCTCTCTCTCTCTCTCTCTCTCTCTCTCTCTCTCTCACTCTCATCTCTCTCTCTCGCTCTCTCTGTTCTCTCTACACTCTCTTCTCTCTACGCTTTCGCTCTCCTCTCTTACTGTCTCCTCTCTCTCTCTCTCTCTCTCTCTCTCTCTCTCTCTCTCTCTCTCTCTCTCTCTCTCTCTCTCTCTCTCTCTCTCTCTTGTTATCTCTCGTTCTCTCCAAAACTTGATATGTACAGGGGATCCCCACAACGAACCTGTAGCATTTAGAAATTAACTCTTCCTGTACCATTTTAATCTAACGATAATAATCCGTCGATTCACCCAAGGGGTCAGTCCGCTAGTGACCAAAGTTCCGCTCCGTGGAAGTCCACTGCAGGACCACCGGGCTGTCCCCTGGGGGTGAATATACACTCTCTGTTCTTAAGCACGGTGGTAACGTTGTATTAGCCAGAATGAAAGCATGAAAGCGCCACACTGTCTCGGGTCAGGGAATCTGATTTTCTGCGATGGTTTTAGAACGTCAGTGCATTGGAGTGTCTGCTCACGTGCGCATGTGTGTTTGCAATAATAATAATAATAATAATAATAATATACAGTTTATTGGGTATAGCAGCATTACTGCTGAAAATATAAAGCCTACAGAATTATAAAATTGTAAAATATATCAGTGAAAAGATGTTGTTACAAGCATTAAAAACAAAACAAAACCGTGTGTGTGTGTGCGCGCGTAGCCTACACGCTTAGTTTCTAACGCTTCCGCTACACTTCTCCATCTCTCTCTCTCTTTCTCCCTCTCTCGCTCCTTCTCTCCCTATCCCCGTCTCTCTCCTCCCTCCCCCCCCTCTCTCTCTCTCTCTCTCTCTCTCTCTCTCTCTCTCTCTCTCTCTCTCTCTCCCTCTCCGTCTCCTTCCATCACTCCCTTCTTTCTCCCTCTCTCCTCTATCCCTCTCCCCATCTTCCTACCTCCCTCTCTCTTTTTCTCACCCTCTCTTCTTCTCCCTCCCTCTCTCCGTCTCCCTCTCTTTTTCCGTCACTCTCCCTCTCTCTTTCTCCCTCCCTCTCTCCTCCTTCACTCTCTCCTCCCTCCCTCTCTTCCTTTTCCTCTTTCTCCCTCTCACTCTCTTCCACTCCCTCTCTCATCCCGCGCTCTCTCCATCTCTAATTGTGTCTCTCTCTTCTTTCTCTCCCTCTCTCTTTCTCTCACTGTCTCCCCCTGTTTCCTCTCTTCTCTGCCATCTCCCTTTCTCTCTGAGCGTGCATTTGCGTGTCCTGACAGATCGTGTGTTTTCACTCTCTTGCTTTCTCGTTCTCACTCCACACAGATGTCCGTCCCTCTCCACAGAGTGGAGGACATCTGGAACCAACTGGACAAAACAATAATGTGTCTAGAAACCATACACAAATTTAAGAACAAACTATACATTGCGATATACAAAGGCGGGGCATCACGAGCATAGCTCCCCTTCCCGTAAGATACAACAAGGTAAACACACGCACACACACACACACACACACACACACACACACACACACACACACACACACACACACACACACACACACACACACACACACAAACATTAGCCACAAC
Organism: Oratosquilla oratoria; assembly: GCF_046742065.1. Classification (NCBI taxonomy): domain Eukaryota; kingdom Metazoa; phylum Arthropoda; class Malacostraca; order Stomatopoda; family Squillidae; genus Oratosquilla; species Oratosquilla oratoria. The sequence continues at coordinate 64,542,001 of NC_134795.1, read as the reverse complement.
TAAGCGGACGATACGGCTAGTCCTCAGGGCCTAAAGGAGAGATCCCATCATAGTTGACCCCCCTCCCTTCCTGGGTGGCACTTGTCCTCTCGCCAGGCGATTTCATTCATCTCCGTGGTTACCCTCGAGGAGTCGTCCGAGGTCGGCCCATTGCTTCTGCAATCGAGAAGAAGTCGGTTCGTCCTCGACAGAGACCGTACCTCGTGGACTTTCTCTTTCTCTTTCCATCTCTGTATTACATCTTCCTCCTCCATCTTCACTCCTCCATCTTCGCTCCTCCCTCTCTTCTTCCTCCTCCCTTCTTCCTCCCTTCTCTCTCCTCCCTTCTCCCTCCCCCATTCTCCCTCCTCCCTCTTCCCTCCTCCATTCTCCCTCCTTCCTCTTCCCTCCTCCCTTGTCCCTCCTCCCTTCTCCCGCCTCCCCTGTCCTCCCTTCTCCCGCCTCCCCTGTCCTCCCTCCTCCCCTCTCCTTCCTCACCCTTCCCTCCCTCCCCTCACCTTCCTCCCTCCCTCTCTCCTCCCTTCTTCCTCCTTCTCTCCCCCTCCCCCTCCTCCGTCCTCCATCACCCATGACACCTCGTCACCGTCCAGTGTGAAAATGTCGAGGCTAAAGGACTCTGTAGAATCGATCCGAGGTCCGAAACCCTCTTTCGGGGAGCTTTAATTTTGCTTCCTGTTTGCGCGCCTCGTGGCAACTCGTGACGCAGTGGGCGAGAGGAGAAACCTGAAAGTAAACGTGGACAAAAGTTAGAGATGGAGAAAGGTGGGAGGTGAGCCAGCTGTTGTTTGCGGACGACAGTGCGCTTGTGGGGGGTGGGGTCAGAGAAGGGATTAACGCAGTTTGTGACTGAGTTTGAGAAAATATGTAAGGGGAGAAACCTGAAAGTAAACGTGGACAAAAGTTAGAGATGGTGGAGAGAGGTGGGAGGTGAGCCAGTTGTTGTTTGCGGACGACACTGCGCTTGTAGCCGGGTCAGAGGAGGGGTTAACGTAATATATGACTGAGTTTGGGAAAGTATGTGAGAGGATAAAGCTGAAAATAAATGTGGACAAAAGTTAGAGATACTGGAGAGAGGTGGGAAGTGAGCCAGTTGTTGTTTCCGGACGACACTGCGCTTGTGGCGGGGTCAAAGAAGGGATCAACGTAATGACAGTTTGAGAAAGTATGTGAGAGGATAAAGCTGAGAGTAAATGTGGGCAGAAATGAAGTGACGAGATGTACAAGGCGGTGGGAGCAAGTTGGAGATGAGTTTTAAAGGAGAGGGACTGGAGGAAGTGTAGAATTTTGAGTGTTTAGTGTCCCATGTAGCAGGGCTTGGGTGTGTGTATGTGGAGGTAAACTATGTAGTTAGGGAAGTAAACATCTTAAAGGGATGAAAAGTGTTATGAGGAATCGTATTTAGGGATAAAATCAAAGAGCAGACTATGTGAAAGTGTGATTGTGCCTACGGCATTGTACGGAGTAGGAATATGGAATGTGAAGGAGGAAAAAAGGAGTTTAAATGTGTTTGAGGTGAAATATTTTAGAAGTATGATGGATAGTGTAAGTAGTTCGGAGGTGAAGCGGATAGGGGGGCTGGAAGGAGAACTGGTAGATAGGGTTGACCAAACAATACTGAAGCGATGTGGGAATATGTAAAGAATGAGTGAAGAAAGACAAAGTACGTGGGAGGTAGAAGTGGATGGAGTGAACGTGAGGGGAAGACCGAGAATGGGATGAATGAATGGAGAAATGGAGTGAAACGGGTCCTGAATACAAGGGGAGTGTCTGTCGATCAGGGAAGGGAGAAGGCAAGAGATAGGGGAGAGTGTAGAGTGGTTGTGAATTGATGATGACAGTGACATGCCCCCAATGGGATTTCCTCTTGTCTGGGCTTTAATTTTGTGAGTGGACGAGGGGGTGAGGGCCGTCATGTAACGAAGCTGTGGGGGTAAACTAGCTTCAGCTGCCAGGCCCTGCTGTGAAGGTACTGTCTTGCTTTTTTTTTTTTTTTTTTTTTTTTTTTTTTTTTTTTTTTTTATTATTTTTATTCTTCTTCTTCTTTTTGCCATTGGGCATGGGACAGGCATGGAAGAAAAACAGATAGGTGTTGGATGGGTGAAGGGTGGATGCAAGCCTTGGCCAGCTGGCTACCTTATTTATAAAAATAAGAAAATGCCTTTTGTTATATGTACAGTTATCACTTGTGAGAAATGTAGTAACACGTTTGTAAATCACAACTAACACCACAGTCGGACGAAAGAAAGAGTTGAGTACGTGAAAACTATATATTTCGATTACTTACTCAACTCTTTCGTCCGACTGTGGTGTTAGTTGGTTAGTTGTGATGTACGGCTATGTTTGTATGAAGTGACCCCTAATGTCTGTCCAGTATCTACCTGCTTCCCCTTCTCCCCTCTCTCCCTCTTTTTTTTAACCCTGACGTAGCCCTTCCCTTTTCTTTTTTCCCCTCTCTTCCCCCTCTATCCCCTTCCTTCTTCCCCTCTCCCGTATGACTTCTGCCCCTTCCCCTCCTTCCGTTCTCTCACCTTTTCTTCCTTCCTTCTCCTTCCCCTTCCCCTTCCCCTTCCCCTTCCCCTTCCTTCCTGACCTTCCCTCCCACATTGTTCGTTCTCCTCGACTTCCTTGTCCACTCCACCTTCCCCACACGCACGCACGATGGCGCAGTGGTTAAAGTTCCCGGCCGTCACTACGGCGGTCCTGGTTCGAAACCCGCCCTGGGCTGAAATAATTTCAGTATAGCTGCGCTGCGAGTCGTTACTCCAACTCTCGTGGGCGGGGAGTTGGGTGTGTGTGTGGGTGTAAAGGTCACAGCATTGCCCATAGATCGGTCATATATGAGCTCTGAACTCTCTTCCGGGAGGGAAAAAGCTGTCGATCACGAGTACAACACGTGATCTAGGACCATGGTGAATCACAGAGAGAGAGGGGGGGGGGAGCAGACAAGTTGGTGCCTCGGTATGAGAGCGTGAGGTCCCAAATTGGATTTTTTTTTTTTTTATGGTAAATGTCTTCATCGATGGTCTTGCCAACGTCGGCCAAACGGACATCGATTATAAGGACTGAGATATTTAGTTTCGGGTTGAAGAGGTGTTCAGTCTTCAAGTCGCTAGAAAGGGCTCACTCGTATATTTAGAAAGGAGTACATTTCTCTTTGGTCATGGGCCGCTTGTTTACATACATACACACACACACACACACACACACACACACAATCTTATATATATATATATATACATATATATATATATATATATATATATATATATATATATATATATCAGGAAGGTATAATGTAGTGGCACATTTGTAAAATGAGACTATAACCCACTTTCAAAGAAGATAAAATGGACAGAAAATCTGTATATTTCGACCACTATCTGTTGTCCTCTTCAGCAGAATCATATATATATATATTATATATATATATAGTATGTATGTGTATATGAAAAAGAGAGAGAGAAAGAGAGCACATTTGGGGACTAGACTTTCAGAGCTAGCGGAGTGTTGATCAAATTAATATGCTAAAATACATTTTTCTTTGAAGAGGGGCTTATGTCTCCTAATGGTCAGATGGTCTAAAAGCTTTCTTTAATTACATGTGCTAAGTGTGTGCAAAAGTGGGACAAATGAAATTATTGAACAAACATGCTGTACCCAAGTCAGTCATGTGTGTGCGTTTGCGTGTGCGCGTTCGTGTGTGTGTGTGTGTGTGTGTGTATTCTAATGTCCTCGACGCTTTACATCGAAATGGTGCAGGAAACTGTCTCGGTTGTCTCCATATGTGGATTTTTTTTTTTTTTTTTTCAGTCAAGTTTCAGGTTTGATTTTTTTTTTTTTTTTTTTTTTTTTTTTTTTTTTTTTTTTTTTTTTTTTTTTTTTTTTTTTTTTTTTTTTTTTTGGGTGAGTTCCGGGATTAACAGTATTCTTATCCTTTTTGCAGGTAAGTTGCCTCTCAGCAATCAAGGACACCAGAACAGAGTTCCCCCGTCTTTCTTGTGGTAACGTACTCTTTTTCCAGTTTGGTCTGATACAGTTGCCTCCACTTTCAAATACCACTGCGGATGACGTCACCTCGGGACTTGGTGGAGTCGTGGGACCTTAGGTCGTAGATGAATAACATGGACGAGTCCATTACGACCTTGTAAATGTTACGACCTTGGTAATATTACGACCTTGTAAATGTTACGACCTTGGAAATATTACGACCTTGTAAAGGTTACGACCTTATAAATGCTACGACCTTGAAAATGTTACGACCTTGGAAATATTACGACCTTATAAATGTTACGACCTTGTTAATGTTACGACCTTATAAATGTTACGACCTTGATAATGTTACGACCTTGTAAGTGTTACGACCTGGTGTCTAAATGACCTTTATAAACTCCATCGAACATGCCCCCCTCAAATCCTTGGTGACCTTTTTATACATTATTCTTGCTGGCGCCAGGCGATTTTGTTTACCCTGAAGAACACAAGAGTGGAGGAGACTGCAAGAGACCATAGGACCTACACTAGGCAGTTCCATGTCCCTTACCACCTGTCACCCCCATCCATAAAGTTATTTCATCTTCTCTTAAAACAATCGTTAGTTTCAGCGCTCACTAACTACATGGTTACTAAGTCTATTCCATTCGTTAACTAATATATTGGTAAAACAGTTCTTGACTCTTTCCTTCTTAAACTAGAAAAGTATATTTCGATAGATTGGGGTCTCCTCTCGCCCTGAATAGAATCGTTTGGCGTCAGGTAAGAGATCTTTCCACCCAGATGTTCTGTGACGGACAGGTGCCCTTGTGGCGCGTTGGTTTGAACCTCACTGGTTACGTCGCACAGAATAGTTTCTCAGTAAGGGGTATGGTTCGGTTGTAACAAAGAATCCTTTCTATCTCTCCCCCTTTCTCTCTATCTCTCTCCCCTATTCTCTCTCTCTCTCTCCCCCTCTCTCCCCTATTCTCTCTCACACTTTTTCTCTCTCCCTTTCTCTCTCCCCCTTCCTCTCTCTCCCTTTTTCTTTCCCCTTTCTGGCCCCCTTTCTCTCTCTCTCCCTTTCTCGCCCTTTCTCTCTCCCCCTTCCTCTCTCTCCCTTTTTCTCTCCCCTTTTTGTCCCCCTTTCTCTCTCTCTCTCCCTTCCTCTCCTTTCTCTCTTTTCTCCCCCCTTCTCCCCCTTTCCCTCCCCCTTTCTCGCCCTTATCTCTCTCTCTTTATCTCCCCTGTTTTCTCCCTCCTCCTCCTCCTCCTCTTCCTCCACTTTATTCTCTTCTTCTTTTTTTCTCCTAGTCGTCGTCCTCCAACTTTTCTTCACGTTATTCTTCCAAGTGTTTCCCTTTCTCTTCCTCCTCCTCCTCTAACTCCTATTTCACCAAACCCTCCTCATCCTTATCGTCCTCCTCCTTTTTCTTCCTCTTTTCCATATTATTTTCCTCTTTTCCTTTTCCTCCTCTCCTGACTCATTTTGTTCCTCGTCCTTGTCCTCGTTCTCCTCCCCTCCTCTTCCTTTTCCTCATCGCTCCCGTCTCCTTTAGTTCCTCTTCCTCCTCTTCCTTGTCCTCCTTCTCCTCCTTCTCCTCTTCCTCATCCCTCCCATCGCCTTCAGTTCCTCTTCCTACTCCTCTTCCCCGTTCTCATTCTCCTCTTCCTTTTTCTCATTCTCCTCCTCTTCCTCTTCCTCATCCCTCCCATCTCCTTCAATTCCTTCTCGTCCTCCTCCTTTTCCTTTTCCTCGTTCTCCTTTTCCTCCTCCTCCTCCTCCTCTTCCTCTTTCTCATCCCTCTCATCTCCTTCTATTCCTTCTCCTCTTCCTTGTCCTCGTTCTCCTTTTACTCCTCCTCGTTCTCCTTTTACTCCTCCTCGTCCTCCTCCTCCTCCTCCTCCTCCTCCTCCTCCTCCTCCTTTCGCTCCTCTTGTTTATCGCCTTCCTCTGCCGTGTCTTGCAGCGTGACTGGACACGAGCCGTCGGCGCCACGTGTGTCCTCGCGCGCGCGCGCGGGGAGCAACAAAAGAGTCTTCGCCTTCGCGGAAGCCCCTCGACAATCGGCCTCATGTATGTCGTCGACGGAAAGAAGGGGGAGGGGGGAGGGTAGAGAGGAGGAAGAAGACGAAGAAGAGGAGGAGGAGGGAGGGGAGAAAGTGTGTCTTCAGAGAGAGAAAGAGGGAAGAAAGAGAGGAATAGAAGGAAGAGAAGCTAGTGGGAGGTAATAGGAGGATGTGGAGGGAAGACGACGAAGAGGAGGAGGAGGAGGAAGGGGAGAAAGTGTGTCTAGAAAGAGAGAGAGAGGGAGGGGAGGAAGGGGCAAAGGGGGTTTCAGAGAAAGAGAGAAAGAGATAAAACGAAGAGAATTTAGTGAGAGATAACAAGGGGTGTGGAGGAAAGAAGGCGAAGAGAAGGAATAGATAGGAAAGTTGAGGATTAAGAAATTAAAGGAAATTATAATAAACAACTAAAATGGGAGTGTGTAGTTTTAGAATAGTAAATAGCGGAGATGATGCATGAAGTAATTGGCAGAAGAAAGAACTAGACGAGAAAATTGTGAAAAACAATCATGGAAACATTTCACTACGTATTTATTTTTAAGTAAAACTAAGGTCACCCCTTAAGTCGTGTGAGTTTTCTATGACGCTCAATGTTTTCATTCTGTCAGTTGTTAGGGCGTGGCATTGAGAGACGTTTGTTTACAGGGACATTCGCTGCCCAGGGGTGACCCTTACTGGTACGAAATGGGGTAAGACTGGAAACATGTATGACACATTTTCAACGCGCTCAGCATTCCAGGGAGGCCCAGGAAGTTTAGCTCTGGAAAACAGTGTGAGCAGTGTTGCATATGCATGCATGTCTATCACGAGGTGCCATCAATAAGAATGAAACTGTAGTGAGATCTACGAGGTTGTTCGTCAGAATAGTGAGCGAATATGATCGGCGGTAATATCACTCTTACTCTCTCTCTCTCTCTCTCTCTCTCTCTCTCTCTCTCTCTCTCTCTCTCTCTCTCTCTCTCTCTCTCTCTCTCTCTCTCTCTCTCTCTCTCTCTCTCTCTCTCTCTCTCTCCCCACTTTCTCCTCCCTCTCTCTCTCCTCTCTTTCTCCTCTCTCTCTCTCTCTCTCTCTCTCTCTCTCTCTCTCTCTCTCTCTCTCTCTCTCTCTCCTCCCTCTCTCTTTCTCCTCTCCTCTCTTTATCTCTATCTATATCTTACTCTCTCTCTCTTTTTCTCTGTAACTTTTTCTTCCTCCTCATTACTCCTCCTCCTGCTGCTGCTGCGGCTCCTCCTCCCCCTCCTCCCCTCCTCCTCCTCTCCCTCCTCCTCCTCTCCCTCCTCCTCTCCCTCCTCCTTCTCTCCCTCCTCCTCTCCCTCCTCCCCTCCTCCTCTCCCTCCTCCCCTCCTCCACTTCCTCCATTTTTTCTCCTACTATTTGTGGTTTCGTGTCCCACACTTGTCTCCAGTGACTGTTACCTACCAGTGACTGTTACCTGCCCCACCCCCCCAACAGTCCCTAAAGTAGGGCAAAGGTGACGGCCTATGTTCCTTACTTTCTTCCTTCTCTTCCTCTCCCTCTTCCTCTCCCTCGCCCGCTTCCTCTCCTTCTTCCTCTCCCGCTAAAGCGCACACATAATGCATAGGTGATGGCCCATGTTCCTTACCTTCTTCTTCTCTTCCTCTCCCTTTTTCCTCTTCTTCTTCCTCTTCCGGTCCCTCTTCCTCTCCCTCTTCCTCTCCCCCTTCCTCTTCCTCTCCCCCTCCCTCTCCCTCTCCCTCTCCCTCTCCATCGCGTTGTTCCTTTTCTCTCCGAATTCTCCAATCACGTGGCGTTCCTTCCTCCGCTAACGTCGATTTCTCTTCTCACGGCGCTCCTCACGTTTGTCACCCCCCTCCCCTCCCTCCCCCCCCCTCTCACCTCTCACCTCTCTCATCACAATTCTCACATCTCACTCGCTCCCGGAACAACCTCCACCCATTGTATCACCTTCATGGGTTTCCTTTGCAACCTGTACTACATGTTCCCTCAGATGTCCCTCTTTGAGGTCCTCCCTCTTCCCTTTTGTCTCCTTCCCTCCTCTCCTTCCTACCTCTCCCTCCCTATTTCTTCCTAGTCCCTCCTCCTCCTCCTCCTCCTCCTCCTCCTCCTCCTCTTCCTCCACCTTTTTTCTTTAGCTCCCAACCAGTCTTTCACCTGTTCCTTCCATTGCCCATTGTGCCGCCTGCAGGTGATTCTTGGCATCGATGTGCAATGGAAGGATGCCGCAGGTAGTCTTAGGAAAGAGCCGGTGATGAAGAGAAGTTAGGGAGTTGGTGGTGGAAGTGGATTTGGTGGAGAAGGAGGACAGCAAAAGGAATAACGTTAGAGGGGATGTTGTTGTTGTTGTTGTTGTTGTTGTTGTTACTGTTGCTGTCGTTGTTATTGCTGTTGTGTAGCTTGCGGGGTAGAAACGACAAATCTTTTTGACCACAGACCCCTAATCAGACACCCAGGTCTTTGTCTCGTTTCGTGTCACAATCTTGATTTTTTTATAACTTAGGCTACCCGGAGCTCTCGCCATATAACCACTCCTCGGAGCAGCCACATCGTCTTTCTACAGAACCAGCGGTGTCGGAGTTTGGTGGGTGGGGGTCCCCGACCTCTTGCGAGAGGGAATGAAGCTTTCCGCTTCCTCAGCCAATTGTTCTAGTCCCTGGGTAATTTTGCTACTCTTGGGCTAAGAACGGCAACTCTTGGACTTTAAGATACGTCACTTGGATCATAGGCAAGGACCTTTGGACCACGGACTCTAGCGCTGAAACCTCAACTTGCAAGTCTTGGAACCCAAACAGCAACGCTTCAATCTCGGACTGCAAATCTGGGACCATGTCTCTTGGACCTCAGACTCTTGTACTTCAGGCTCCTGGAACTCAGACTCTTGAACCTCAGGCTTGTGGACTTCAGAGTCGGGGAATTCAGTCTCTTTTACCTCAGGCTAGTGGATCTCAGGCTTAGACCTCAGACTTTTGGACCTCAGGCTCTTGGACCTCAGGCTCCTAGACCTCAGGCTCGGGGACCTCAGACTCTTGGACCTGAAGCTCTTGGACCTCAGGCTCGTGGACCTCAGGTTCTTGGACCTCAGGCTCGTGGACCTCAGGTTCTTGGACCTCAAGCTCGGGGACCTCAGGCTCTTTGACCTCAGGCTCCTGGACCTCGGACTCTTGGACCTCAGGCTCTTGGACCTCAGGCTCTTGGACCTCAGGCTCTTGGACCTCAGGCTTTTAGACCTCAAGCTCTTGGACCGTAGGATCTTGGACCTCAAGATCTTGGACCTCAGACTCTTGGGCCTCAGGATCTTGGACCTCAAGCTCTTGGACCGCAGGCTCGTGGACCTCAGGCTCTTGGACCTCAGACTCTTGGACCTCAAGTTTTTGGACCTCAAGTTTTTGGACCTCAAGTTCTTGGACCTCAGGATCTTGGACCTCAGGATCCTGGACCTCAAGCTCTTGGACCTTAGGCTCGTGGACCTCAGGATCTTGGACCTCAAGCTCGTGGACCTCAGGCTGGAGGACCTTAGGCTGTTGGACCTCAGGATGTTGGACCTCAGTCTCTTTGACTGTAATCTGGAGCTTCATATCGCAACTTCAAGATAACAGATTCCAACATCTTCTACTCAAACCCGCAATTGTTGGACCAGAAACTATGACTGCTGTACTTTCAGCAAAATTTTGGCTTCTTTGCACTCTCTGTTCCAATTATTGTATTGTCGATTCTTAGGCAACAAACTACGATTCTGACATAATAAACCACCATTCTTGGCCCTCAAGCTGCAACTAATGATAATCACATTACAATTCTTGAACCTGCGCCCTCACGCTGTGAGTCACAAGTGGTCGAACTTATGGTATATAAAATTTTAGAATGAAAACGTGAAAGGGAGTGAGCAACTCGTAGATAACAAAGCACAACTTTTGGACAAGAACTACAAACTCATGCATCTGGGAACCTTCACTGACATTTAGATTTCGAGCTGCTTCAGCATGAGGAACTTCTGAAACCAATTCTGAGCGTTAAAATGGTGCTCGGTAGTTATCCTCAAACAATAGTTCTTCATGTTGGACCTCAGACCTCAACTCTTTGTGGCAGCATCCCTGATTCTCAAACCTCAGTTATTTCTGTCGGACCTCAGCTACTCCAGGCATAGAAGCCTCCTCCTCCTCCTCCTCCTCCTCCTCCTCCTCCTCCTCCTCCTCCTCCTCCTCCTCCACCCGACCTGTGGGCACTTGCATCGTGACATGTCGAAAAAATTACGTCGCCGACTCTCGCCGACAACGCACGAATATCGATTTGGGGGGCTTGGGGGGGTCGTAGTATTGCCCCCTGCACCCGATTGTAACCGACACAAGAAACCATCGGGATGGGGGGAAAAAATCTGACCTGATACGGACGGTGCTCGAGATACTCTGGAAAAGCGAGGGACGCCCACGGCGCGCCCGTGGCCGGCGGAGGCGGATGGATGGTTTGAATGGACGCTGCGGGTTGGGTGGGTGGATGGATGGGCGAGTGGGTGGGTGGATGGGTGAGTGGGTGGGCTTTCGGTTTCTTCCGGGTTTCTTTCTGTCTTTCCTTTGTTCTCTATTTCTATCTCAGTCTCTCTCTCTCTCTCTCTCTCTCTCTCTCTCTCTCTCTCGTGCATATTTCTTTGAAAATGTGAACAGTTATGTGTTCGTGCATGGCTGGGGCTCAGGTTTGCTTTTTGTTCAACTGGGTGAACAGCACATACGACTCCAAAGCTTCGAACCGCACCTTCCATTGTGCAAAGAGTGATTTAGCTTTTGAGTATAGTTTAGAAACTTCATTTACACCCCAAATCAAATGTAAACAAATTCAAAGGGTGGCATTTCACCATTGGCAATGAAACTTACGATCGTAAAAGAGTTGGGGGAATGAGAAGTCTTCTCCATGTTTCTACTCCAAGGAGGGTGAGGAGGTGGAGGTGGGTGGGGGAAGTGAAGGAGGATGAGGTGGATTGAGGAGGGTTTTTTGCCGCTCGCTCCCCACCGCTCCGAAGGAGAGCCACACACGCATGGTCCACGATTGGTAGCTGAAGAACCATCCCACTGTGCACGCGACTTGATAGGAAAAAAAGAATTCTGAAAAAACAAAAGTCGTTCAGTTTTCTCACATGAGAAGGTTTCGAACGTGGGTCCCGAAGGTGCAAAACCTTTTACCAACTTCCCCTAGAGAGTCGAAAGGTGTTCCTCCTCCAAGCTTACACGATCTCGCTACTACTTCGAGTATTGCGACCAGAGTTCGACAGATCTTTGCAGCGTACAACTTCCCTACATTCACTGACGTCATTTTTGGTGACTGCGGGCTGTTCAAGATGGTGGATCGTAAATTTGCGATGTGTCTTTTGCGACATCGTAATCGTGATCGTATCGCGATTGGCGTAAAGATGCGCTTGTCATAACTTCGCGGAAGCTTCCATAAACTGTAGTACGCAGAAATGAACAGATCACCCTCTGCAGGGCCTGACAGCTGATGCTGGTTAACCCCCACCGCTTCACCAGAGGGCGACCCTCCCTTGTCTTCATTTACGCAAAATATGAAATCAGTGAGAACATCCATTCGGATCGCGGTATCCCATCATCCGCTCACAATATTCCCTCATCCACTCGTATCGTTTGCAATCCCTTCCCTACATCCAAAGCGTCCTCCGCATCATCCATTCATCTCGGTCTTCCTCGCGAGCTCACTCCATCCACTTCTGCTTTCGACGCCGAACTTTGTCAAGTTTGTTTTCATTCATTCTCTGCATGTTCACTCCATTATGACTTTCTCTTCTATCCTAGTCGACAGTTCTCTTCCTGTCCAAGTTCTTTTCTACACCACATTTCCCACTATTTTTGTAAAGCTTATCATGTATGTCATAAGCTTTATACATGTTGGATTTAGCGGTGCATTAATTGTTTTGTAAGATTTGGTGGTTCCAGGCGAGTCACATCAAACGTGGAAGCCTTGAAAAGATAATGAAGTATTTTTTTATGAATAGACCTTGTTTAATTTCTTGTATCCTACGATCGTTTTAGTGATATCAGTCAATTACGTTTCATCCGCCCCTGAAACGTAGTTTATATGCTCACTTTTTAAGCATGTAATTTTGTTTGTTTGTCTTATTTATTTTCTTCTTCTTTTTCTTCTTCTTCTTCTTCTTCTTCTTCTTCTTCTTCTTCTTCTTCTTCTTCTTGCCATCGCTGAATGTCGTTAGTTTCTTTTTCTCATTTTTTAATCACATTACCTCGTGTGGAATCCGACAATGAATTGGATCTTACAACTGTAGAGAATATATGTAGCGGAATCGCAGATACAGTAGCTCAAGCTAGTAAGATCGATAGCAGCTATTTCTGTTACAAATGTTTGCACTCTTATGTCACGACCTGCATTTTTGTGCCGCCCACGTTGTATGGGTATGAAAACATGACTATTTCCCCCAATTTCTAGTAGAAATAGAAATAGTTTCCCTAAGTTCTAGTAGAAAAAGAAATAATTTCCTTAAGTTCTAGTAGAAATAGAAAAAATCCTAAGTTCTAGTAGAACAATAATGTGCAAACCGGTAGATTTCTTCATGGGCCTGTGAAATATATATTTCTTTACATTGGTGTTGTTTCACAGGATATCGCTCATCTTCGAACGTGTGAAGAGATGACTAGATACGTAATATTTTAATAAATAATCAGATTGTCACGTGCGAGAAAGAATGTTACATACGAAACATTTGTGAAATTATTGAATAAAAAATTATCGTTATTTATATATGTATATATATTTGTAAAATAAAGAAGATCTAGCTGTAATCTTTCAATTGATAAGGAAAATTTTGTTAGTTGGTAATGATGTTTACAAGATCGTGGGCCGCATTTGAGAACGACAGGCTAAGCTCCGCCCACAATATTGGAATGCAACTGTTTACTATTTTGTTGGCTGTGAATGGCGCGAGGAACGAAAAGTGTTGAAACGTGGCGAAGCAATTTGCAAACGGGGAATAATCGGGGAGGAGCTATTACAACCGACATTACTGCCAGCCCTCCCGGGAGTTGGGCAGGTAACGGTTGAACGGAAAGAATGTACAAAAACTTCATTCAGAAACGATCCAACTGATGCTCCGAAAGCCGATTTTCGTAATGAAACAATTCGAATCTGTGAAATCTCTGTCGGAGTGGAGGAGGAGGAAGAAACAGCAGAGGAATAGAAAATTATTTTATACGCTAGGAAAGAAATGAGTATTTAGAGCATTGCTTGGCGCGAAGTAAAAATTGCAACAAGTAAGGCTTTGACGTGAAAATTATACGCCGTCGTCTTGTGGCGCAATACTGGGTGTAAAGGGAATTTGTGTGTAAAAATAAAATGGCGCAAAATAGTTTTGTCACGAAATTGTTTTTCGTTTTTGGTAACGTCGTGCTACCTATAACGTCATGTCGTGCTATTTATATGTGACGTCATGTCGCGCGAGAATTCCAGACTGGAGCAGCAGATCACTTTTTTTCACTGATAACAAACGTCGCGTTATCTCCCAATTTTTTTTTCTGCCACATTATCTGCTAGGTGATATCGAAGACAGATTATATTATATTCTACGGATTACAGAGTATTTATAATAAGAAACAAGGGTTAATTTGAAAAGTGTGAGAAAATGCAATAAACAGTTTTCAAGGGTGCACAGGTAGTCAAACTACTATCACCGGGAAGGTAGAAAAGAGTAATACAATCGGAAGAAGAGTGCAAGAATAAAAGGAAGAAAGGGCAATTGGAAGAAGAAGAAGAGGGAAGAGGAGGAGAAGAAGAAGAGGGAGGAGGAGGAGAAGAAGAAGAGGAAGAAGAGAGAGGAGGAAAAGAAGAGAGAGGGAGAAGGAAAACGAGAAGGAGGAGGAAGAGAAGAAGGAGGAGGAGAAGAAGGAAGAGGAGAAGGATGAGGAGGAGAAGAAGAAGGAAGAGAAGAAAAAGGAGGAGGAGGAGAGGAAGAAGAAGTGGGTTGTGGGTCTTAAACGTGTGGCTCCAGTGATGACGGGTCACGAGTAGAATCAGAAAGGACGTTTTTCGGGTAGGAGGAGGGAGAGGAGGAGGAGGAGGAGTAATACGTGGAGTTGAAGTCGTAGTCCCAAAGGTTAGTCGCTCCTCGTTCAGACGCGCGGAGCCTTTGTATACATCGGGTTGGTTGTGTCCGCCGCGTTTTGAGTGCACGAGTGCGCGTGCGCGCGTTCGTCCCCCAATGCACGATTGCTGTGCCCTGCATTTCTGTGATATTTTTTTCGACAACTTTTGAAGGGGTTGTGGAGAGTTGCTTAACCCCGCGATCCTTGCTCTCCTCTCCACTCTTCTCCACACCCCCACCCCACCCCAACCACCTCTCCAGTCGTCTTAACCCCTTTTGTGTGCGAAATTGTTTTGTTTTCATACGCTGTGGCCAACCATGTTGGGTGGATATTTGTAGAGATGGTTGTGCGTGTTATCAAAAATGGTTTGTTGTCATATGCGTATTTTTGCATGACAACACAATCGAGAAAATATATGTTGCCGTTTTTGACTGCCATTTTCGAAAACAATTTGCAATTTCACTCCTTCGAAGGAGAAAATAGTGGATTTTTAATTTTTGTGTTGGTACGGGGGGTAAGAGGATTTTTAGTTGTGAATTACTGTGATTCTTGTTCGTTTTCCAAACAAACGTGACACATTACCTTTTCTTTATTTTTGATCATCTCGGTTGTGTTATTTCCCGCCAAAATTTATGGACCGAACAAGTGGTTATGTTGACGATTATATATATATATATATATATATATATATATATATATATATATATATATATATATAATTGTATATGTATGTAATACAAGCACGCGGATCCCACAAGAACAGGATTTTGTTTTGAATAACGTAAATGTACACCTGAATTTTGTGAACTCTGAATATGAAATATACCGTACATGCACACATACATACATGTGTGTGTGTTTGTGTGTGTGTGTGTGCTTACGCATGCGTCCTCCCGTACCCACTTACCTCAACACATCACCCCATGTGGTCCTTTCTTAATGAGCAAATTGATCAAAGACAACGACCCATCGATTCTAAAATGGCATTAGTCTCCATCGGACAAGACACGGAATAATCCTGTGACGTCCAAAGGGTCCTGATTAAGGTTGACGTCCTGACATCGGGGGTCCTGGGCGCAGACGTGACGTCCTGTGGTAGTGGAACACGCCAAGGAAGAAGTGTTGACGCTGTGTTCAGTAGTTTTTCATGGTTGATGTCGTGTTGTTTAAGAATAATGAGCGCTGAGTGAAAAGAATTACTCTGCCTTTTATAGCCAGATTTTGATATTTGTATGAATATATATGTGTATATATACATATATATATGTATATATATATGTATATATATATATACATATATATATGTATATATATATGTATATATATGTGTGTGTATATATATATATATGTATATATATGTGTGTGTATATATATATATATATATATATATATATATATATATATATATATATATATATATAGTGAAGGTGTAAAAAAAACTGGACGAGTTCCGATTTTATTCCGGACCGACCCCGCTCTAAGCTCGTTCAGAGGCTGTTCTTCAACTTGTCACAATGTCTCAACGTATATATATATATATATATATATATATATATATATATATATATATATATATATATATATACACGAGTTTAGAAATGTAGATTTAACGTGTGTGTTAGCTTCATTCCACAAAAGCCTGTCTTCATCACCCGTTGCCACCCAAGCCAGCTGAAGCGATGTTATCGAAGTTAGGGATTGAAAAATCTCTCTGATAAAGAAATACCCGACAATAAACTTGATACGACAGTAATGCAAGTGTTTGATAGCTTGTATCTTTTGCGCGGAGGCGAAATTTGTGAGTCAAATTTTTTAAATGTTTTTGTAAAATTTTACATTTTTGTTCCTTCGATATTGATTTTTTTCTTAAAACAGGTTGAGTATGATTTCGGTTCAAAGAGAATAATCTTGGGATATTTTGCTAACAGGGAACTTGTCGTTTTCCTGCTCCAATTAGCGGGAGATCAGTTACTTGCAGTTAACTTGGGTAAACAAAAATACTTCATGACATTATACTTTGGTGCTGAATTCGTTTTTCTACATCGAGAAATTTAAGTGTCTTTCCCTCAGCCTTTAGAGACATGCAGTATATATATATATATATATATATATATATATATATACATGCATACATGCATACATACATACGTACATAAAATATAAGAAATGAAACTGCCAAAATCTGTCTAGTGGGCAGTAATGATTTGAGATAATTTTTACACCGATTAAGAACTATTTGGTTAAAAAAGTCGTCATGCATATCCTAGAACGAAGTATATTAAAAGTTTCAGAATTATTTGGGTGGGTGGTAGTTAATAACCAATACGGAAATTATTATTTATGATTTACTTTATTTTATCTTTATCTATTTTTGTATATTTTTTCGTTCGTTGCCCAGTGACGTCATATCGCTGATATGTTTTTCCAAAAAAGTTGTGGTGTAATATTTGTTTTATCTTTGATAGCTGCAATCGAATACTCGAGATTATTATCATTATTGGTAACAGTATCAATGCAGAATGTTTATATAAATGTTATCTTATTTATCATTTTAATGTAATATTAGGCTGTTTTTATGTCCAGGGTGACGGGAGGGTTGACCTTGTGAGAAATCAGTTACTATTGAAATTGCTATTCAAATACGCTTTTGAAACAAAATATGATTCAGACTAGAATTTACGTGCGCGGGCGCGTGTGTGTATGTGTGTGTGTGTGTGTGTGTGTGTGTGTGTGTGTGTGTGTGTGTTTAGCAACATGGGATTTCATCTGTTGTGGGTGGTGGCGATGTTTCCTACCCGTCCACCTGCAAAGATGGGTTTCGTAACCTTGGCATTTTGTACCGGCGCGGCGCGGCGGGGGCGACTTGTCAGCGCAGTCCGGGAAGGTTTGCCATAGGTCACTCTTTCAAGTGTCTATAGTCAGTTTTTTCACATTATTATTATTGTTATTATTGTTATTGTTATTATTATTATTATTATTATTATTATTGTTATTATCGTTATTATTATTATTGTCATTGTTATCATCATCATTATTATTATTATTATTATTATTATTATTATTATTATTAATGTTATCATTGTTATCAATATTTACATTATAATAAATCGGAGACGTCACCTTTGAGTAACTGTACGTAGTTTATTATTAATATTCTTATGATCATTATCATTTATATTATAACTATTGTATGATATTTTCTTTAATCACAGACGTGACCTCTGAGTAACTGTAAGTAGTTTGGGTTCTGTTGACTATGTTATTATTATTATTGTTATTGTTATCATTATAATTATTTGTTATGATTATTGTATGATTATTTAATCACAGACTTGACTCTTGAGTAACTATACGTAGTTAGGGTTCTGTTGAGTATATTATTATTGTTATTGTCGTCATTGTTATCATTATCTATATTATTATAATTTATTATAATTATTGTATAATGTTGATATTTTCTTTAACTGATCAGAGACGTGACCTTTGAATAAATGTGTGTAGTTTGTGTTCTGTTGACTATATTTTTCTATATACTCTATTTGATTATTCATTGAATTGATTACTTTCTTGTTTACTTTTTGTTTATATATATGTATATATATATAAACATTTATATATATATATATTATATAATTTATCATTATTTTTATGTATCTTATTTATCTATTTTTATTAAACATATAATATATATATATATATATATATATATATATATATATATGTATATATATTCATCATTATTTTTATGTATCTTATTTATTTATTTTTATTAAACATTATATATATAAATTATTTTTTACTTTTTTATGTGGGACAGATTAAGGACTGCATTGATGCTTGGCCAAGAGCCTAAGGGATGGAAGTATTAAAATAATTATGATTGAATCGGTTTAACGTCGCGTAATCTCCTATTGGGAGGCTGGGACGGTGCCCCTTACAGGAGACTTTGTAGCGTGGAGTTTAATGAACCATGCCCTTGGTCCAACTCGCTAGCGACAAGGTTCGATCTGCCGTCACCTCGACCACCGCCACAAGTAGCGACGCTCTAACCGGTTTAGCCAGCGAGCATACATGATAATTAAAAAATAAAATAAAATGATAAAAGATAAATAAAATGGGGTCTCTGTGCTCGGCTATTTCACCCACTTTATGGCAGGAAGGTCACTCTTCCCCCTTCTGCCATTGAACATCCATAACCTCTTTTGTATCAAAGGACATCGCATCGCCTTAGAGAATCTCCCCTCCCTCCCCCCAACCCTCTCTTCTCCCCCAATTTTCTATTTCCTCCCTTTCGTCTCCCCTTTTGTCGTTTTCCTTTCTCTTTTCATCCTCCTCTCCCCCCTCCCCCTCCCTTCCCCTCTCCCCTCTCCGTCCACCCTCAACTCTCCCCTCGTCCCTCCTCCTCCCTCCCCTCCCCTCCTCTATCCCGTTCCCTTACCTCCCCTCTCCCCTCCCCTCCCCCCTCCGCTGTCCCCACACATCCCCTTCTCTCCCCTCTGCTCTGCTCTTTCTCCTTCCCTCCCCTCCCCTCCCCGCTCCTCTCCCCTCATCTCCCCATCTCTTTCTATCTTCCCTCCACTCTCCTGTCCTTCCTTCTCCTCTTCTCTCCTCTCCTCAGTCCCCTCCCCTTCCCTTCTCTTCCTTACCTCTCCAATATTTTTACCTTTCCCCTTTCCTTCCGGTACCCAGGTGTGGCACCACACTGTTAATACTGTAGTTAGAAAATGTCAAGGATCTTGGTTACATAAGCCGCCATAAGTCCCACATAGCTCGACATTCGTCGACATGACGTCACATTTGGCGCCCTTTTCTCTCTCTCTCTCCAGGAATCGGCCTACTCGCTGTTAAAGGTCTGGCTGATGCTGATGCTGATGGTATTAAATGAAAGATTGACTGATAACCAAGAGTTTGGTGTCCTTCGGAGAATAATTAGTTGTGTGAACCCTTCTCTCCAGATATTTCTCTCTTCTCTACACCATTTTCTCTTTCTCGTTCTCTATCTCTTCTACTCTCTCTTTTTCTCCTACTTTCGCTCTTTCTATCTCTCTCTTTTCTACCCCATTTTCTCTTTCTCGTTCTCTATCTCTTCTACTCTTTCTCGTTTTCTCCCACTCTTTCTCTCTCTCTCTATATATATATGTGTGTGTGTGTGTGTGTGTGTGTGTCATCAAAAGTGGTGGCTAATTGGGCATTTATAATTTTTAAATGTATTTTCCATATGCCTTACTGTGAACATATGTTCCTTTGAAAGGAGGTAAATTACTTCACTGTAGGTGGTGGTCATGTTTGCTGTATCGCGATTTCGGGTTTAAGACCCTTCTTCAGTAGCTCTTAGGAAAATTCTATCTGGTCAGGATAAGAATTGTTCCGATGAATTATGTAATGATATTACTTTTTTATACACAAGTTTTCATACTTGCTCCCAGTGTGGGAGGTTACCGGTCACCTGGGAGAGGTTACCTGGTAACTCAGGCAGTGATGAAATGTCACTTTCTTGGGAGAGACTACAGGCTTCGTGTTGTGACGAAATGTCGTATGCTTGGGCTTGTGGCGTTTTGTCTCTTGGATTTGTGGTGTCATGTCTTATGTTTGGGTTTATTGCGGTTTAGCTCATGCTTGGGAGGGCCCTAAGATCATCTGCTTGTATATTTAGATTTGGGCTCAACTCTTAAATGTATAATGTTTCCAAGATTGGGAGGCGTCTATCATATGTACATATTTCCAAAATATCAATGTTTGCTTCCAGGGTATTTCTTGTTAATGCTATGCCATGGACTTCTCTTAAGTGGTTTTTAGTGATTCCTGATGTCAGGTGGTATGAAAGGTGACGGGATAACCTCATTGTTGTCATGCCAATATAGGTGGAGGGGAGGGCATCACAGTTCCTTCGAGCACGCGTAAACCTATAGATGACATGTGATTTCTAAAGTTCCTTTCTGTCTTGGTGGGGGACTGTTTTTAAGTAGGAGATGGCTGGGCTTCTTTGTCTTGTAATAAATCACCAAGTTAAGTATTATATCTGGGTTTATCGGTTTATGTTCCCCTTTATAATCTGTTTCATTATACGTTCATCTCTATGGGCTGATGAAAAGGTAGATTTATAATAAATGTTAATGTTCTCTTTATTTTGATTATTGTTATCATCTTTGTACCAGCCGTCCAATATTTTCTTCTTGTGGTTAGTATCAACGAATGGAAAAGACTTTGTAACCATATAGCGAAGGAACCATATAGCGAGGGCTGAAACTATCGGTTGTTTTAAGTGAAGATTAGATGACTTCATGGATGGGAATGGCAGGTGGCTAGGGACATGAAACTGCCTAGTGTAGGCCTTATGGTCTCTTGCAGCCTCCCTCCAGGGTCTGAGGATCTTTCAACCGGTTGTAGCCAGAATAAAACCTTCAAAGTCCGCCACAAGGCCTAACTAGTTAATCGAGATAAGTTAGATATAAGATAGTGATGACGCATATGTTAGGTGATATAGATTATACTAATTATAAAATCAGGATAAGATAATCGAGACAACCTCCATTAAGTCCCAATACTCCCTTGGGCTGAATAACCTTGTTAGGTTAAAGGTCGTTAAAAGGGTTAATTCAATTAATATTTTTTCCCACGTGTGTGTTTGGGGTGGGGGTCGCCACGCAGACAGAAAAGATGACCTGATGTTAACCACAGGGAAAGGATTAATCGAGTTAGGTTAACCCTCTCCACTGCTAAAGAGCAGCCACGTTGTTGACAGTGGAAATAACAAAGGTCTAGACAAGCCGGAAAGGGTATGTGCACATATATACACATGTAAACATAAATACATGTATGTATGTGTGTGTATGTATGTATTTAGAGCTTTCTCTTACCGAAAAGCGTATGTGCACATATATACACACGTAAACATAAGCACATGTATGTATGTGTGTGTGTATGTATTTAGGGCTGTCCCTTACCAATTTGACCTTTTAAGCTTACAAACCTCGTAACCCTAATGTATTGTAAGTATGTCAGTTACAAGAGTCTGTACCGATCGAAACGACGACATATTGTACATCTCTTTACTCCTGCGAGATTAACCCCCCTATCCCCCCTTTCCCCCTTCCCCCTTTCCCCCTACCCTCCCCTCCCCTTCCTCTTTCCCTGTCCCCCTTTCCTCTTTCCCCCTCCCCTCCCTCTTTCCCTTTCCCCCTTTCCTCTTTCCCTTTCCTCCTTTCCTCTTTCCCTTTCCTCCTTTCCTCTTTCCCCTCCCCCTTTCCCCCTTCCCTCTTTCCCCTTTGCCCTTTCCCCCTCCCCCTTCCCTCTTTCCCCTCCGCCCTTTCCCCCCTCCCCCTTTCCCCTCCCCTCTTTCCCCCTCCCCCTCTCCCTCTCCCCTCTTTCCTCATCACCCCCTATTCCCCTCTCCTCTTTCCCCCTCCACCCCTTTCCCCATCACCCTAACCCCATCCTCCCATTCTCCACCCACCTTACTCTCATCCCCTCTTTCCCCAACCCCCCTTATCCCCCATCCTCCCTTCCCCTCCCCCATTCCCCTCCTCCCTTTTTTCACCTTCCCCGTCCCCTCACACAATTGGAAGATTTATACGCAGCCTTGTACACAGCCCTGTACGCAGCCTTGTACCCATGAAGGCCGTGAAGTGTAAATCGCTTCTGAGATGGAGCGGCCGAGGAGAGCGGCCAAGGAGAAGCTTCTTCAGCTTCTGCCAACGGAACCTCGGCTTCTCTTGAGTTACTTGGAGAAAGTGGTCGAGACCCTGGTCGAGCTGCTTGAGAGACCCGAGTTCGATCCCCGGCCACTGAAGACGTATAGTTAGTGACTGTGGTATCACAAGACACACAAACACACACACACACACACACACACACACACACACACACACACGCGCGCGCGCGCGCTTTATCCACTTGCCCAAGGGGTACAGTAATAGCTTGTAGTATCAGTGGACCTTTCCACGCTGGAAGCTTAGTGCTGACTCGGAGTTCACGACGCTAACATATGGGTTTGTGCATATCTGTGTGTGTGTTTGCGTGATTGTGTGTGCGTGTGTGCATGATTGTATGTGTTTGTGTGTGTGAGTGTGTTTGCGTGATTGTGTTTATGTGTGTGTGTTTGCGTGATTGTGTGTGTGTGTGTGTGTGTGTGTGTGTCTGCGTATGTGAGTGTGCATGCCTCTAAGTGTGCGTGGTTGTGTGCATGATTGTGTGTGTGTGTGTGTGTGTGTGTGTGTGTGTGTGTCTGCGTGTGTGTGTGGATGCCTGTAAGTGTGCATGATTGTGTGTGTGTGTGTGTGTGTGTGTGTGTGTGTGTGTGTGTGCATGCATGATTGTGTGTGTGTGTGTGTGTGTGTGTGTGTGTGTGTGTGTGTGTGTTTTCACACAAATAACACTAGATATTGAGTACGTTATTAAAACCATAGTGGTCGTCATTAGGCATTAACCCCGATTGGCGCCAATACTTACATAAGACTGCCAACCTGGGCATCGTTACATCTGGTGATTACACATCAGACGGTCCTCGTCAGACAAGCAGTCCCGAGCACCTAGTAATCCAATACGATTATCGACAAACACTTTGCTAAATTTATCGTCCTTGTTACAAGACGTGATGAGAGGTGCTCCAAAAAAGGTTTCAAAAAGGTTGTTGTTGTCTATCAACTCGTTGTGTCTACAATGCTCTTAACGAGAATAAATGTCGTAATTTAATTTGTAAGAACCCGTGATGAGAGGGGGTCAGACTGGTAATAAAAGAAAGATGAAGTTTTTGTTGTCGTCTATCATCTCCTTGTATCTACAAGGTTCGTAATGGGAAGGTATGATGTCATGTAATTTGTAAAGAAAATATGAAAATAGTAAATTGGTTATAAAGAAATAGTTTACTAGTTCGTTTTATGCCACGTGGTTTAACATCATGTATTATCTCTGGGATTTATTGCAAAATTGATCATGGTGTAAATTTCTGGGAACTGCTTTGTTGTGGGAACGTAACCTTGACATTAACAAAAGTGTTCTAGAATCTTCTTTACAGAGAGATGAAGAATAAATGACTACTGCGTGTAATTTGTAACAACACAAACGAAGTAAATGTCGACTGAGGAATTTCGATGAAAGTCGGCAACAGAATTTGCGAATTTCGTCACAAATTCCAGAACTCGGCGTCGTCGTAACGTAATATTGTAACGCTCGGGTGATCCTTCAAGGTCCTACTTCTACCTTAATACTCTACGCAAAATGAATTAGCATATCAACCGTCATTTCTTCCATAAAGTCAGAACATCCAAAGGAATAATTAACATACGGCACACACACACACACACACACACACACACACACACACACACACACACACACACACACACACACACACACAC
>NC_134795.1:64451037-64513537 GCF_046742065.1 Oratosquilla oratoria | reverse complement strand
TATATATACATGTATGCAAGGGGGGACGGAGAGGGGGGGTCGCCGATTAAATGAAGCGGCCTTGCTGTGGATGGGCTGTGTCTTGCGACACTGCTTCTGGGCAAGGTGCAGGGATGACCCGTCATCCAGGAGGTGCTCAGATGAGAGGGAGGGTGGGAGGGGTGTGGAGTGTATTTAGGGATGAAATGGGTGGGAATAGTTTTTATACCTTTGTTTTTTTGCTACCTCTCTTGTAAGGGGAAAAAGACTTTGGTATATGTATGTATGTATATATATGTATATATATATGTATATATATATGCATATATATGTATATATATGTATATATATATGTATTTATATATGTATTGATATATGTATATATATATATATGTATATACAGTATATGTATGTATATACAATATATGTATATATATATATATATATGTATATATGTGTGTATATATATGTATATATATATATATATATACATATATATATATACATATATATGTATATATATATGTATGTATATATATATGTATGTATGTATATATATATATGTATATATATGTATATATATATATAATATATATATATATATATATATATGTATATAAGTATCTTTGTATATATATGTATATATATATGTGTGTATATATATATATGCATATATATATGTGTATATATATGTATATATATATGTGTGTATATATATATATATATGTTTCATTAAAAGTGATGGCAAGTTGTGCATTAATAATTTTCTTAAAGGTATTTTCCATATACCTTATTATGGATTTGTGTTCCTTAGGAAGGAAATTTATAACTTGGCTGTATGTAGTCATATTAGCTAGATCGCGATTTCGGGTTCAAGACCCTTCTTCAGTAGCTATAGGGATAAGAATTTATCCGAAGATTCTAGTAAAGATCTTAGTTTTATACTAGAGTTCCTATACTTGCTAATCACTGGGGGAGGTCACCTGGTATTACGGGCAGGTACATATATATGTATATGTATATTGTAAATGTTTTTACATTCATACATGTGCACACAAAATGTGCATGTTTTACAATCGCACATGTACACACATAATGTACTTCACCGCCTCCCCTTGCAAATTTCCCCTGAAATTAAAAACTAAAGTAAAACACAAGTAGTTCACTCTTCGCCCTCCATTTACTAGTTAAACACCTTAACTTACACTCTTTAGAAAACGGAAGAGTGCGGCGTGATCTAATAGAGGTATTCAAATAAGTCAAGGGCTTTAACAAGGGCGATGCAGACAAGGTCATCATATTAAGACAACAGGGCAAGACTCGTAGTCATGGATTTAAATTGGACAAATTTAGGTTTAAGAAGGGAATAGACAAGAACTAGTTTACTAATTGTGGGGTTAACGAGGTGAATAGACATAGTAATCCTGTAATGAGCGGTGAATCTATCGGTTGTTTCAAGAGGCTAGATAAATCTATGCATAGGGATAACAGGTAGTAATGGACGTGGAACTGCCTAGTGCAGGCCTTATGGTCTCTTGCGGTCTCCTTCATTCTTATTTTTTTGATAGACTGGTAACTCTGAGCCTCAAGGCGTCTGGCAACGGTCCTTGTTTCTTCTCATATATTTCTCTAAGAAGATGCTCTGGACTATTTTAAGTGTTGCCTCACAGTGGGAGACAGTAAAGAAGGCTGAAGAAATGTATAAATAATATGATAAAATCGACATGAAATGGGCAAAAAAGTTTTTAGGGAAGAAGAAATATAGGCGAGGGTAGAGGAGGAAGAGGAGGAGGAGGAAGAAAAGCAGGAAGAAGAGGATCTGTTGCTCAGGAGAGGACTTGGGGAAGAGGAGATTAGAGGCGTGGGTGGAGGAGGAGGAAGAGGAGCTCAGAGGAGGAATGGGGGGGGAGGAAGAGGAGATTAGAGAGAGGCTTGGGTGGAGGAGGAAGAAGAGTAGGAGGAAGAGGAGCTCAGAGGAGGAGTGGGGGTGAGAAAGAGGAGATAAGAAAGAGGAAGGAAAAGGGCT
Source organism: Oratosquilla oratoria (assembly GCF_046742065.1). Lineage (NCBI taxonomy): Eukaryota > Metazoa > Arthropoda > Malacostraca > Stomatopoda > Squillidae > Oratosquilla > Oratosquilla oratoria. The sequence continues at coordinate 64,511,532 of NC_134795.1, read as the reverse complement.
GAATATATGGAAGAGGAATCGAAGAGAAAGATGGCATAGAAATTAGAAAAAATATCAAGAAAATCAGTGACACTGTCGATTATGAGAAATCGAATGGAGTTGATTGTTTATGCGTCACGTGGGAATTAGGATTTTCCAGATTAGCTTTCGTTTTTCTTTAATTTTTCATTTATTTATTTGTTTGCTTGCTTTATTTTGTATATCTATATCTAGAAAAATGGGATGGAATTTCAAGGACACGCACAATCTGTTTCTCTCTTTTGGAATTGTGGGAGGATCTTGTAGTGGAAACCCGAGGAAGGTCTAACGAGGAGGGATATTGATCCACGACAAAGGAAGGTGGTCAGGTAATAAAAGGAAAATTGCAAGGAGATAGGTGCGGGGGCGGGAGGTGGATCTGAAGGCGAGGAAGTGCTGGCTGGGTGTAAGGTAGCTCGTCAGTATTAATGATTTATTCTCGTATTGTGGTTTGTTATTTCGTTTTATTGTGTTTTTGACATTTTTTTTATTTCGTTTAATCTATTTCTATTCCGTCTGTGTGTCTTCCTTCCGACCTCTACTTTTCTTTCTGGCCTTGTTTATTCAGATCGGTTATTTGTTGTTTGCTGTTGCGTAGTAACATATTGCCAGCCTGGAGCGAGTGGTAGGGAGAGGAAGGCATGGGAGTTTTTTTTATAAGAGGAGTCAGAATACACTAGTTCGCAGCGGTATGGATCCCGAAAGCACAGTTGGCATGAGCAGTTCTGTGTTCAGTGCTGACGGCTGGTAGTATTCCCGTCAGAATATGCCACTTTAGTTTGCCGCGGTGTGAGTCCCTTAAGCACACTTAGGATGAGTACTTTTGTGCTCAGGGTAGACGGCTGGTATTATTCGTACAAGGAAGAGATATATCAGATAGGATATTTAAAGTCAACACCACGACTGATATGTTTATTTTTTATTATTATTATTTTTTAAGGTTATCGATTCATAAGGTGGTCATTAAGCCTGGTTTGAATTTGTACAGTCTCGACGTTGTTATTTGATTAGAGGGCAGGATTGATAAGATGGGGGAGAGGGAGGGGGGATTTGGGGGTTTAGTGTAAGAAAAGAATGAAATGTAAGGAAGTTAGAGTTATGATAGATGTGGGGCAGACCCACTTGCTCAGATATGTTTGTAGTATCGTGGACTTTTTGTTGAAAGTGCTGACGATACTATATACAACATTGGTGATGAGATTCTTAAGTCTTTACTGTTAGTATACAATATATTATATGATATTTATATTACACATATATCCTTTTCATGGGATGTGCAGAAATGTTTTTATTTACAAGAAAAAAAATCGCAATGAAAATATACACAAATATACAAGAATTAGATCAATTTAAAGCTTGTGTTAAGGGGTGACTAAAACGGAAAAAAATTCGGCAATCGGGTACACTTGAAAACACTCTGTTACACTTAGTGTTTTCTAAGTCTCTCATAAGTTACACTTAGGGGAGACTTTAAGAAGTGTTGGTTACATATTGTTTCAAAAATGAAATTGGTGATACATGGCCATGCGCGCGCACACACACACACACACACACACACACACACACACACACACACACACACACACACGTGTTCATAGAATATTTAAAAGATTATTACTTACTATTATACTTAGTATGGAAAGTATGAGTACATATTATTTAAGGCCCTTTATCTCTCTCCCTCTCTCTCTCTCTCTCTCTCTCTCTCTCTCTCTCTCTCTCTCTCTCTCTCTCTCTCTCTCTCTCTCTCTCTCTCTCTCCCTCTCTCTTTACTTTCTCCTCTCTCAATATATCCATCTATCAGTCTATCAGTGTCTGTATCTATTAATCTATCCATCAATAAATCTATCCATGTCTACATCTATCAGTCAATCTAGTATCTATCGATTTATCATTCTATCAATATCTGTACCTATCTACCAGTCTCTCACTGTCTCTCTCTTCTCTCTCTCTCTCTCTCTCTCTCTCTCTCTCTCTCTCTCTCTCTCTCTCTCTCTCTCTCTCTCTCTCTCTCTCTCTTTTCTTCCTTATCTTCCGTTTTCTTTTCGTATATTCTTTGCCCATCAGGAGAAGGAGGTCACTGTCCCTGGGGTCTTGTGCCACCTGGCTCGAGGAGTCGGGTCGGGCACAGGTAGTGGGAAGGCGGGGTGGGGTGGGATGGGGTGGGTGTTGCCCCGTTTCCACGTCCTCGTTTTCAGTCGACCCGACAAGTGGGAATCGATCGGGGACAGGTGCCGTTGGATTGATAAGGCTATTTTTATTTTAGTTTTTTATTTTATTTTATTTATTTTATCTATTTATTTTCATATTTTTGGGGGGTGATGGGGGATGGAGGGGAGTTGTTTGTGATACCACGAAGTGTCTGTTTGCTTGCCTGTGTTTTGTGTATTTATTGGCTCATTTATTTATTTGCTTGTTTGTTTACTAAGTTTATTATTATTATATTGTGGTTGGTGTACCACTTGTTTTATATATATATATATATATATATATATATATATATATATATATATATATATATATATATATATTATTTTTATTATTGTTATTTGTTGTTATTATAGTCATTAGAATGTTAGTTTTGTTATGGTTATCGTTATTATATTCATTTCAATATGAATAATATTTCATTGTCTTTTATTTGTAATCTTATTACTATTAATAGTAGTAGTAGTAGTGGGAGTAATATTATGTTATTGCTGGTTATTTATTTCCATTGTTATTGCCATTAATAACAGTAGTAGTAGTAGTAGTGGTGGTGGTGGCAGTAATATTGGTATGTTCTTAATGTTATTGCTGGCCGAGTGGACTGGGGCGTCGTTACTCGGGACAAAGGTCGAGGAGATGGCGGTTCGAACCCTGCCGCCGGCAAAGTTGGACCAAAGGGACGGTTCATCAAATTCCACGCTACAAAGTCGTCTGTAAGGGGCACCGTCATAGCCTCCTGATAGGGGGTAGTTTGTGACGTTAAACCATATAATCATCTATTTTAATTTAATTTGCCGAAGTGGTCCTGCGAGGTGGACATCGGAGGGGAACGTATCCCCACTGTCCATCTTTAAAACGCACCAATCCCGTCTCTTTCATCTGGTAGTGCAACCCCGACGGGCTGATTCTCGGTGTCCGGATCGGACCTAAGCTCCCTCCATAAAGAAAGCTGACAACCGGCGACAGATCTCTTAAGAGAACAAAACATATGAGCGGGACGGAGGACCGTTGACTGTCGCTGTGGGGTAGCGGGTGTCCACTTAGTGAATCTTGAGGCAATATTTTAATTATTGTCAGTATCATGATGACTGACACAGACTGACTGACTGACAGTGGACACAATGTCTTTGGACGTTGAAATGGAAAAAATGCTGAATAAAATCGCCTGACGGCACCATGAAAAATAATTTAATTTGTCACTAGAATATGGACCTCTCTCTCTCTCTCTCTCCCTCTCCCTCTCTCTCTCTCTCTCTCTCTCTCTCTCTCTCTCTCTCTCTCTCTCTCTCTCCCTCAGTCCACCTCATAACCTCTGTCCTTTCTCTCTCTCTCTCTCCCTCTCCCTGTCAGTAAATAAACAAGTAAATAAATAAATAACGTGATATAAATCGCCAGGCGTCATCTAGAAAAAATATATGTCTTAGGGCAATGAGAGGGATCAAGAGTGTAAACGACACCCTGTAGATCACCCGAAATAAGCCAGAAAAATGTATTTGAAGAATACCACGCTGGGTAGAAAGAGTTGAAGAGTTTCATCACGAAGTTTATATTTGTTTATATTTTTGTGTGCAATTATGTCTTAATTTGTTTATATATTAAAATTCATTTGTTCATTTATCTTCCTGTCCATCTTTGTTGGCATATGCATTTCGTCACGTTATATGTTACGTCATTTTCCTTTTCAATTGTTTTGTTTTCTTTGTTTCTTGTTTCGTATTTCGTTTATTGTGAATAAGAGCATAGGAATGAAGGAGACTGCAAGTGACCATAAGGCCTACACTAGGGAGTTCCATGTCCATGACCACCTGTCATCCCCATCCATAAAGTTGTCTAATCGTTTCTTAAAACAACCGGTAGTTTCAGCGCTCACTAAATGGTTACTAAAATTATTCCATTCGTTGATCACTCTATCGGTAATAAACCAGTTCTTCCCTCTTTCCTTCCTAAATCTAAATAAATTTTAATTTTCTTTCTTTCCTTATTTTTTATGTAATTTGTTGTGATTGTATTGCCTTAGCACGGGATGGGCGTAATCTCATGCCTTGATCATTCATTTAGTTTCGATTTTTTTCATCTCTCTTCGCCTTATCATAATCCCGTCCCAAAATTGCCGCCAAGGAAATGTCGCTTACGTCATAGTTGGAATCGATGACGTATGCCCAAAGTTGCCAGCTCTCGTCACCAGATAACAAAAGATAAATATCATAGGGTGTATGGCATGACCTGGCCGGCTTGTCACGTGACGTCACAAGTGCTATGACGTGTTATCAATCTGATGCTTTTTCTGACACGTATGGGACAGAACTGTGTCATATCCTGACCAGTGGTACTGACGTTTGCAAAGTCAAGTTACAATTTGAAACCTTAGCTTTCTTGATGTGCGAGGTGCCCAGTCAGACCAGAGTTTCCAACTGTGACATTCCTCCCGTGTCACATTAAATGTCACGTTTCAATCGAGGCGACACTGTTGCATTCATTTCATAAGTATCTGATGAAGTCTTTGTGTGTGTGTATGTATATATGTGTGTGTGTGTGTGTGTGTGTGTGTGTGTGTGTGTGTTTACCTAGTTGTATTTTACGGGACGAGAGCTATGCTCGTTGTGACCCGTTTTCGTATCTCTCCGTATCTAGTTTATTCTTAAAATCTTGTGTAGTTTTGGCACTCACTTTTTCTCCGTTTAGTTTGTTTCAGACATCAATCACTCTATGTGGGAAGCTATTCTTTTTCAAATCTCTTTTCTGTGTACGTGTTTGTGTGTGTGTGTGTGTGTGTGTGTGTGTGTGTGTGTGTGTGTGTGTGTGTGTGTGTGCGTGTGTGTGTGGATGGGAGTGGAATGCGTGGAAGTGGGTGTTCCACTCGGCTGGCTACCTTCCACATTATGGAGAAGAGGCCTTAGGTACGTAAATGTAAATCCAAAGGGATTTTTTTAAGCATGTCGGTCATGCATTTACCGATCCTCCATCCTTCAATCTTTACCGATTATTACTAAAGCGTCCAAGTGTCACCATTGCATTGCAAATGATAAGCATACCAGCATTTGCACAACGTTGATGTTGTGTCTGTGTCTCTTGTCGAACTCCTCAGTAATAAGCTATCCCGAGTGAGCAGAAAGTTTGTATTTACTCCAGAGTAAAAGAAATATCCTCGAACAGTTCATGGTGGAACTTGGGAGGGAATATAAAAGGAAAAAGATGAAAGTAAATGTGGGCAAATGGTAACGAGAGTTACGAGTGTTGATGGTGAGTTTAAAGGGGGAGAGGCTAGAGGAAGTTGGAGAGCTTTAAGTAATTAGGGTCACATAGAGGAGGGAATGGAGGAGTAGAGGTGATTAGGGTCACATAGAGGAGGGAATGGAGGAGTGGAGGTGAATTTAGTGGTGGCACACTAGGGTAGCATGCTACTTGTTTTTTGCTACTTCGAGTAGAAATGACTTCGGTTCTTACATCTTTAAGAACATTTCAACAATGTGTCTAACATTCGTATTTTAGGTTTAAATTCTCGTAGTTCGTCATTCAGTTTCTCACTCTGTGACGTCAGCAAGAGTGATTCGACATTTGCAAATTTGAAAAAAAAAGATCGTCACCGAAGTCATTTCTACTCGAAGTAACAAAAGCAAGTAGCATGTTAGCGAGACATGCTTAGTGTGCCACCACCTTAAGGGGAGCAAGTGGATGTCTTGGGAATGAAAAATGTCACGTGAGATGTGTTTCTCTGTTGAACGCAGAGACGACGGACTGTGTGAGGGAGTGATTGATTGTGCTCGCGGCATTGTGTAAACCAGACACTTAGAATTTGAAGGAGGCAGAAAGAAAGGAATTCTAAATGCACTTGAGATGAAGTGTTTGAGGAGTATGATTGGTGTTACGAGGTTGGATAGAGTGAGAATATGCGAAGAGGAAAGAGCTGCCTTGTAGGATTGATAAAAAAAATGCTGAGTTGGTTTGGGCATATGGAAAGAATGTGTGAAGACAGTCTAGCAAATAATTTGGGAAACTGAAACAAGTCAAACATAAAATAAATTTGAGGTGAAGACCAAGAATATAGTGGATGGACGTGGTGAAGTGGGAATTGGACACAAGGGGAATGCCTGTCAAGCAAGGAAGAGAGAGTACAAAAATAGAGGAGTGAGTGGAGAGTGGTTGTAAATGGACAAGTGAATGGTGGATGGACGAGGTGAAGGGGGAATTGGACACAAGGGGAATGCCTGTCAAGCAAGGAAGAGAGAGTACAAAAAAGAGAGGAGTGAGTGGAGAGTGGTTGTAAATGGTTGTATATTTCTCGAGTGGATTTGTGGTGTGGGGGGGGGCCGCCATGTAGTGAAGCTGTGGGGGTAACCCATACTCGGCTTTCTGTCCCTAATATGGAAGTGCTACCTTGTTGCATTGTCTTGGACCTGAACAGTGTGGCTGGAGGGAGGGATGACCCACGATACTCGTATATCATAAGTATGCGAATATATTTTCCCCGTTGAAGTCGCATTGGTACAACAGTGTTACAGGATAAGCCGAAGTTAATGAAGAGACTTTTTACATAGAAATATATGAAACACTTGAAAGAAAATTTTGTCTACTTAGTTTATTGTATATGTCATATTCTGATTCCTGTGTGTAATGAGTAGTGTGTATTTACACCAGCACCATGCGTATACACGGACGCATACGCGTGTATTTTTTTCAAACAACCAAGCCTGACTCATCATGTATCAGAATTATGCAGATATGCTTTTCGCCATTGTTGTAGTAATGCATTTTTTTTTTTTAGGGACGTATTGTACTGTATAAGGAAATGTATAAGATATTCATAAACAAATTATGTTTTGGTTAATTATTTGTGTCCTCGGTGTCGTTTCCAGAGTCCCAAATCATGACTCATCCTGTTCTTCATGAACGTATTGTCTTTTGTGCGTTCGTTCGTTCGTGCATTCGATACGAGTTGTGCAAGCGCGGCGTTGGGCCGTTTCTTCATTTGACTTGATGCAATATTCATACAGCTCTGCTCTATGTCGATAGCCTCTCTCCACGAAAACACACGCATGCGCACACAAGCACGGCCCAGTTCTGTACACATACCTGCACACGCGTGTAAACATTGCATGCAAATGCGCGTGATTACCGAGGCCCCTCCAATGCATTGGACTAAAACCCGTAGTTTTGACCCTCTGTGGAGCATTGGTATCTGAATTATGGGGGAGTGTGACTCCCAGGTTAGGAGGGAGACGTGTGAGGCGATTACCACTCGCCCGAGATTGACGTTTCCCATGGGAATCGGGGAAGTCTCCCGGTCATGTGAAATTTGTTGTGTTTGATTTTCCACCAATTAGCCGTCATCGCTCAAAGAATAAAGTGTAAAGTTTTAGAGAATGATGTGTGGTATGAAGGGAAGGGATGGGGAATGAAGGGACGGTAGTATAATGGAGTGATAAGGTGAGTAATGTAGTGGTGGGAAAGAGGAAGGTATATTACAAAGGATTACAAAGGCGGAGCATGCCGACAGGAGACCTTTTGATCCATATCTAGGTCGGATGCGAAAAAAAATCATATTAATAATATAATAATAAATAAAAACTATGATAATGTAAATAACAAATAAAATACATAAATAAATGCATAGGTATAGTTAAATAATAAACAAACAGGTAAATAGTAAATAATAATAAATTGATATATAACTAATAATAAATGAAAATCAGACAGACAAATGATAACAAAACAAAAACAAATAATATAAGATATATTATAATCATTACAGCATCTTACTTAGGTATTTATCGAACTGAACTACATTGCACTACCTGTGCAGGAAGTTTATTCCATTCATTAACTACACGGTTGGCAAAGTTGTTTCTACCTACTTCCAAATTGAATCTATTTCCGGACAGTTTGAGACCATTGTTTCTTGTCTGATTCTCATTCAATGTAAAAATTTGGTCACTTTTGATGTTGTCAATTCCCTTTAGAATTTTAAAGACCTGTATCAAGTCACCTCTGAGTCTACGCTTTTTTAGGGAAAACAGATTCATATGTTTTAGTCGATTTTCGTATGATTTATTTTTGATATTTGGAATCAGTTTTGTGGCTCGCCGTTGTACTTTTTCCAGTCTGTCAATGTCTTTAATGAGATTCGGTGACCATACGGAAACAGCATATTCCAAATGTGGACGAACTAACGATTTATATAGCTTGTTAATGAGTGATGGACTTTTGAAATCAAAAGATCGCGCAATCAGTCCTAGAATCTTATTTGCTTTCTCAGAGGCTGAAATACACTGCTTGGATGATTTGAGGTCGTTACTGATAATTACGCCGAGATCTTTTTCACTATCCACTTTTGTTAACGAATTTCCAAATAACTTGTAATCGTACTTACTGTTATTTTTACCTATGTGCATTACCTTGCATTTACTTGTGTTAAATTTCATTAGCCACTTTTCAGACCATTGCTGTAATTGATCTAAATCTTCTTGAATATCTAATTGGTTTGAGTGATCATTTGCCACTCCGCACAGTTTTGTATCATCAGCAAATTTGGAAACAGTAGATTTTAGTCCGTTTATATATACTATGAATAGAAGTGGCCAAAGAACGGAACCCTGAGGAACTCCATTCGTGACACTTTCCATCCAGAAGTTTTTCCATTGAAGACAACTCTCTGTTTTCGATCATTCAACCAGTTACTTGTCCAACTTAATAGGTTATAACATATTCCGTGTGAAGTTAATCTAGTAAGTAGTCTTTCGTGGGGACGGTATCAAAAGCTTTTGCAAAGTCTAAATATATCAAATCTATATTGTTTCTTTTGTCATAATTCGAGATAACTGTGTTGTAGAATTCGAGTTAGTCACGCAAGAACGTTTCCGTCTGAAACCATGCTGGCTATCATTTATCAAACGGTTACTTTCTAAATGATGTTCGATAGCATCTCTGATGATAGTTTCCATTATTTTTCCTACGATTGAAGTCAAACTTATAGGCCTATAGTTATTTGGTTTCTTTTTGTCACCTTTTTTGAATATGGGAGTAACGTTAGCTAGCTTATATTCTCTTGGGACATCTCCGGATATGATGGATTTCTTGAAAATATTTTCTAATGGAACAACAATCTCATTTTTCATTTCCTTTAAGATTCTTGGATGCCAACCGTCAGGCCCTGGTGTTTTATTAACTTTGAGTTTGTCTATACACCTTTTAATTTTTTCTTTTGTTATATTTACCGTAGTGAGTAAGTTTACCCTAGACTTTTCACAGGTTTCAGTTTGGAATTCACCTTGAGGTGTTTCGTTTACGAATACCGAGCTAAAATAATTGTTTAAGATATTACACATTCCTTCATTTGAATATTCAAGTTGACCGTCAGCAGATAATAGTGGACCAATGTGATTCCTAACAACCTTTTTATCTCTAATGTAACTATAGAATTCTTTGGGCAGTATAGATTAAAAAGTGACTGAATGTGACGAGGCGGGTATCGCTCTAGCAATTTTTTAAGGAATAGGAAAAATTGAAGTTAAAAATAGTGTGAATAAGTGATTTACATTAAGGGGAGAGATTAAAAGGGAGATATGAAGAGTTGTTAATGGATAATAAGGTTGAAAGAGACACGGGCGAAGTATTTCAAGTTATTTAATGCAAAGGAAAACATGGAGTGCGAGGTGATCTAATAGAGGTATTCAAGTGGATCAAAGGCTTTAACAAGGGTGACGCAAATAAGGTCATCATATTAAGACAACAGGGCAAGACTCGCGGTAATGGTTATAAACTGGACATATTTAGATTTAAAAAGGAAATAGGCAAGAATTGGTTTACTAATAGGGTGGTCGACGAATGGAATAAACTTAGTAACCATGTAGTGAGCGCTGAAAATATCTGTTGTTTTAAGAAACTATTAGACAACTTTATGGATGGGGGTGACAGGTGGTGATAGATACGGAGCTGCCTAGTGTAGGCCTTATGGTCTCTTGCAGTCTCCTTCATTCTTATGTTGAGGCCTTGTTTGTGGTGGTGGTTGGGGATACTAAGATAAAGAAAATACGAGTAGTGGATGAAGAGAATAAAGTTGTTGCAGAAGAGAGGATAAGCATTGAAAAAAAAAACATACGAAAGCTGGAAAGCTATCTGGATTGGATTGACGCGTTGTGAAAAGAGGGATTAGTAGTAGTGGAGTGACTGGTGAGATTGTTCAATGCATGTCTAAAGGGGCTATCACACTGGGCTATTTTTCCTCCGACATCCTAACTTCTACCTCCAACCTCCATCTTGGATTGACGCGCTGTGAAAAGGGGGATTAGCAATAGTGGAGTGACTGGTGAGATTGTTCAATGCATGTCTAAAGGGGCTATCACACTGGGCTATTTTTCCTCCGACATCCTACCTCCAACCTCCATCCGAATAACTAGAATATGACTTCGCTCACAGAAATCTAGATTTCTCTAAGAATATTTCCACACCATGTCTAACATTCGTATAGGTTTAAGATATCTTACTTCACATTTCAGCTTTGCTGTACATGACGGAAAGATGATTTGATATTTGGAGATTTGAAAAATGAAATATTGTAACCGAAGTCGGTTTTACTCGAACGAACTCTCAACTGTTGGCGCTGGTGAAGCACATGGAAGCTCAGTGTGATAACCCAGTGAGGGACGGAACGGAGGATTACATGCATGGACATGCATGAGGACGATTGGGAGAGGAACAAAGAATAAGTGGGGAAGAACAGTGTGAATTTCGGAAGCTAAGAGGTCGCCGATTTAACGAAGCGGCCTTGCTGTGGATGTGCTGTGTCTTGCGACATTGCCTCTGACCCAAGGCAGTGGAGAAGATGCAGGGATGACCCGTCATCCAGGAGGTGCCAAGATAAGAGGGAGGGAAGAGGGTGGAGGGGAGTGGAGTGTATTAGGGATAGAATGGGTGGGAATGGTTTTTATGCCTTTTGCTTTTTGGCTACCTCCCTTGTAAAGCGGGCCCTACACGATCAATATTATTGCGCAATATTCTGTATTGTACAGGGTGGGGCGCGGAAACTTCCCGATTTGGGGATTGAATTATAAAGTGTTTACACTTCACAATACTTTATTCTACTTTTATGTCTGTCACACAACATGGGAGATTTACTTTTACACAGTTCTAAAAACAATATCTTTTAAATGTCCACCTCCATTGTCAATACACTGATTCAGACGATTTCGGAAGCTTTGGTCTACTCTTTCTAGCATGGTGAGCAGTATATTGGCTATTTTAGTGCGGATGGCATTCTGTAGGTCTTCCAGGGTCTATGGACGGTCGTTATAAACCAGGGATTTGAGATAATCCCACAGGAAATAATCACAGGGGGCTAAATCAGGCGAGCGCGCTGGCCAGTTTAAATCGCCTCTCAGGGAAATCAGCGCGCTCGCCTGATTTAGGCCCCTATGATTATTTCCTGTGGGGTTATCTCAAATCCATGGTTTATAACGACCGTCCATAGACCCTGGAAGACCTACAGAATGCCATCCGCACTGAAATAGCCAATATACCGCTCACCATGCTAGAGAGAGTAGACCAAAGCTTCCGAAATCGTCTGAATCAGTGTATTGACAATGGAGGTGGACATTTAAAAGATATTGTTTTTAGAACTGTGTAAAAATAAATCTCCCATGTTGTGTGACAGACATAAAAGTAGAATAAAGAATTGTGAAGTGTAAACACTTTATAATTCAATCCCCAAATCGGGAAGTTTCCGCGCCCCACCCTGTACAATATTATTGACTGTGCAGAAATGGTATTGAAGAGGTACAGGTGTTGTACTGTGTATTTGATGTCTTCAAGTATATTGTCATTCTTCAGTACCATCCCTACATCGTCAATAATATTGTACAATAAGAAATATTGCGCAGTAATATTGATCGTGTAGGGCCCGCATAAGGGGGAAAAAGCCTTTGGTATATATATGTAAGAGGATGCGTAGATCAAGATATCGTTTAGGTATAGGTATATAAGGCGTGTTTACCGCTTTTTATGTTTTGTGTAAAGAGTTTGAGAAATATGATGGATGTCAAAATAATGGATGAGAAATTTGGACGTGAAGAGAATGGGAGGGGAAGATAAAGAGTGCTCAAGTGGTTTGAGGATGTGGAAAGGATAAAGACTATCAGAAAATGTGGAGAGTAGAAGTGGATGGAGTGAGCTTGAGAGAAAGACAGATTGAAATTGATGGTTATGAGGGTGGAGTCTGAGTATATGTAAAATGTCTGCCGAGCAGGGAGGAGAGTATGCGATATAATTGATGAAGCGATGACAAGGCCCAAAGGATTTTTTTTTTTTTTTTTTTTTTTTAATTTCTATTTCGAGTGAATGAAGACGAAGATCGCCTTGTGATGAAGAGGTGGGAGATAATCAAACCCGGTTGTCGGGTCTTATAGTAGAAACGTTGTGCTTCGCTGTATTGGGTTTGATCTGAGCAAGTGGCAAGTGGTTTTCAACCTTTTTTACTCTATTCCCCCCGTCATAAGATCTCGACATTCGTGTGGTTCCAATTAATTTTTCTCGAAAATCTCGCCCCTCAAAAAAAAAAAAAAAAAAAAATAAAATAAAATAAAATAAATAAATAAAAATAAATATAAAATATGTATATATATATATATATATATATACTGACGCTCCTCTAACGTTCATTTGTTTTACGTTTTGTTTCAATTTTACGTTTGAACTGACTGTAAAAAAAAAAATTGTAAAAAAAAACAAAAAACAAAAAAAAAAAAACTGAGTGAATTTTTTAGTTAAGCGCGCTCTCCATAGTTCAAACGATACTTACGCATGACGCTGCGTCCATTGTTTACATGGCACAAACGAGACTGAACGTGCCGTGCCTCCTCCTCCACCATCTCAATTCATGTTGCTTGAATTTAATTTATTTGAAATTACAGTCGAACCTGGAAAGCCCGGACTAATTGGGGGGGAAGGGTTGTCCGGTCATGCCATAGTCCGGTCATCGAAAATATCGCCCTATCACCCGTAGATTTTCGTAGCGGTATGCGTATAGGTAATGTATATGGCATAGAAACACAAGAATAATACTCTAACACTGTAATGATAACAATACTGTAATAATAATGCTATAATACTAACAATTCTGTAATAATAACTGTAATACAGGCATATAAATGTACTGTACTGTATTTTTTATTACATTCAAAGTAAATGTCGGAAGGTATGCACGCGGGGCAGTGGTGGCGGCCAGGGTTGCCGCGTTTTCTACACTGCCATGTAGAATGGGAGTGTTGCCATACCGGGGCATACATTTTTTCTCAGGCGTGTGCAGACTTTCATAGCAAGATATACTTGTCAAACTTTGACAAAATGTTGGTTCTAGTTTTTTTTTATTCTTGAATGTATATAAGGCTTCCATGCCCTAACATATTCAGTAAGATATAAAAATTACTTTTTTTATATTATCATCGCTAAAAGAAAGCGGAAACTTTAGCGTAGAATTTTTTTCTACACGGTAAAGACGTATCTTTTGGGGTAAAATATTTTATAAGTACAACCACTCCTCGTTTAACGACCTACTCGGTTAACGACAACGCGGAGTAGCGACGGGCTTAAGACAGACCAATATTCGTTTAACGTAAATCTCCCGAAGTTACGACGTCGTGTACGATAAGTTGGCTGAGGCAAATTTGTATGATGTTATAGATGAATTTGTACGGTGGATATTAGCTGTGAGGTAAAGTGTTCTGAAGCTTAGGTCTACATTACCATCATGCAAGCTGCAAAAACTACCTAGGGTACAGTATATACCGGTATTGGTAAATTTTTAGTTTCGACCATGGGCGCAATATAACAATAGAAAATTAATTATTGATTTTGTAAATTATAATGTATCAACGTAATATGCAATTTTGTGAGCGGAAAAAAAAAGTGCTAAAACAGATTTCGTAAGTAACGAAGTCGTGTCGGACGAATGGTACGCCATGTTTGTTATGATAGATGCCGACGTCGAAGAAATGAAAGGATGATAAATTCGTCTAACCTAAACTAAACTAATCTAACCTGTGTTTAATAAATCTTTTCAACCACTCTCTCAGCTTACGGGGTATACAAAGTTCTTGCAGCTTGAAAGAATGCATGTATCTCCGCTCCATGACATTTAAGAAAATATACCTGGCGAAGTACTGTCGGAAGTACCGAGGCCGTCAATTGACAGACGACATGATGGTGTCCCGATCTTATGCTACTGACTTCGTTCATTATCATATTTGCTTGTAACAAGGTATTTTTTATTTTCATTTCCACTCACAAAATTGTATATTACTTTGATACATTTTAATTTACAAAATTAATAATTAATTTTCTATTGCTATATTGCGCCCATGGTCGAAAGTAAAAAGATACCCCGGTATCTAATATGGAATGTCAGCATACGCGGATTTGGTCATACACGATAATTTCAGGAACCTAACCACCGCGTTATTTGAGGGCTTTCTGTACTATCAAAACAGTAGATAAAGCTTTAATATACTGTATAAAAGAGGGAAATACACGAAAATAAAGATACATGTATTGCTGGACATTGTACATACAGTACATGTACGTATATGTATACACTTTCGCTTAACGACCAATTCGGTTAACGACGGCGACGCTGGTCCCAATTGTCGTCGTTAAATGAGGAGTGGTTGTAACACAATTACCAATAAAAGTCATACTTTGATGTACGATTTATTATTTGATAACTAGTTCTGATTTTTAAACAAAAACTTGAGCTTTTAATGTTTTTAACAGCCCGCTGATATGTAGAAAAAATTTCTTCATGTCCTTGTGCAGTTGCCACATGCCGCTATTTTACTACGTTTATATACAAAATTCTACGAAACGGCAGCCCTGGTGGCGGCTTGACTGGGCCGGGTTTGAGTACACGTGTACGGCCGTCGCTGCCACCTACCGGACAAATAGGGAACTTTGCTTGAAAAGTCCGCCCATTGTTTATTTCGACCGGTCATACGAGGGTCCGGGCATTCGGGATCCGGGCTCTCGAGGTTCGACTGTAATGTTATTATTTTACAATGTTATGTTTATAATTAATGATTTAGGGGTGTTTTATAAGACACGGTAATAGAATTTATGGATGTATAGTACAGTATGAATGGTTATACATTACTAGAACGTACAGTAACAACTTACGTTCATTTTCACGTTACGTTCGGCCGTTCGGAACGTAACTAAAACGTAAGTTGAGGAGCGTCTGTATATATATATATATATATATATATATATATATATATATATAGAGAGAGAGAGAGAGAGAGAGAGAGAGAGAGATAGATAGATGAATTATAAAATTATAAAATGATGAAGAAAAATCCTTTGCTTTATTACAAAGTTGATAATCATGATTATCTTGTATTTGATAGATTTTTGGAATATGCTGCTTACATTACTAGATTACATTATATAGGAAAAGTATAATTCCTAACAGGAGGCCATGGCGACCCCCTAACTTCTTGTCATGGCTCCCTTGAAAGGTCACGACCCCCATGGTCCCCATATTGAAAACCACTGATTTAAGTAGCGTGGCGGGAGCCTGGGGGTGCCCCTGGCTCTCAGAGGTAATGCGATGGGAGTGGCGGAATTATTTTTTTCTTTTCTTTTTCTTTATGGAGGGGGGGTTATGTTGATTTGGCCACAACTTTTTAATGAGAAAAGGTCTTTAGTGTATATATATATTTTCAAATACATTTTTTTTATATAAATCGCGCACGGCTAAGCTTTGGATTAATCCAAGTCATGTCATTCAGATTAATTAAAAAACGCGACAATACTTCCTACTTTTATAGTTAAATCGTGCTACTCTCTAAAGCAGATATTATAACTGAATATCATCGAGCTGCCTATGGCAAAACATTAATGAACATAATGTATGTACAACTTATCAAACGAACCATCCAGTTAAGTCTTACCTTAATCTAGTATATCAGCAATTTGGTATTTCGTCATGGCTTCATTAGGGCCATTTTTAATCACAAACTGCAGGAGGAGGAAGAGGAGGATTTTTTTTTTTTTCATGTGACTCGCCAGAGAGAAAGAGAGAGAGAGAGAGAGAGGCGGAACTATTAATTTGGCAACGCTTTAAATGTAAAATAGTCCAGAAAAAAAAGATACCCGCTCACTGTCACGTCCATGATGTTTACGTGACATGGCGTCTTCATGGCTGTGTCACGGTCGGTTTGGCATCTGACCGTGAGTCGTACGTGTACACAGGAACCTCGTATTGATCCTTTTATCAGAGTAGTCTTTTATCAGAGGGTGTGGGAGTTTTCCAACCAGAACCCAAAGGTTTAGGTCTTAATGTACTTGGGTTGTTGTACATATGAGATTAAAAGGAAAGAGATTGATTGAATGTTTGTCAGAAGGAAGATGGATGTGTTGGCGTTAAGTGAAGCTAAATTGAAAGGGAGGGGTGATTCGTTGATTTTATTCTGGGTAATGATAGATGATTTTATTCATTTAATAGGGGGTGACGGACGCTTAGATGAAGGTCGTCATCAAAAGAGAACTTGAGGTGAATGAAATCGTCCAGCCAGCCAAAAAAAAAAAAAAAAAGACGAAATAGTCCGTGACTCTGTTGAAGACGATAATGACCTGTGACTAACGCAGTGAAATTGAAGGAATTTCGTTTGTTTTGTCTTTGGTTTTCGTCCCTTCCCAGAAGTCTTCGTCATGCCCAGTTCTCTTCGTCCGAACGTGCCGTGTCCAGTGACCCTCTTGAGTTTACAAAGGAGTATCCCTCGGTTGAATAAAATCGCATGGCGACAGGCAGAACAAAGTCTGTAGATGGTGTCACAGGGTTGAACAGCTTTGAGAATTATCCTTCTGCTATATCTCTATGTAGCTATCTAGCTATCTATATCTCTCTCCAACATCTTTCTATATATGCTTATACCCTGTCAGACTATCATGATGTCTCATCCAGTCAACACACACACACACACACACACACACACACACACACACACACACACACACACACACACACACACACACACACACACACACGACTCGGTGGCGCGGTTGGTAGAGTCCCCGAATGTCACTACAGCGGTCCGGGTTCGAATCCTGCCCAGGACTGAAATAATTTCAGTATCGCTGCGCTTCGAGTCGTTACTCCAACTCTCGTGGGCGGGGAATTGGGGGTGTGCGTGTAAGGTCGCAGCATTATCCATATATCGGTCATACGAGCTCTGAGCTTTCTTCCGGAGGGAAACAGCTGTCGATCACGAGTCCAACACGTGATCCAAAGACCAAGGGGGAAACACACACACACACACACACACACACACACACACACACACACACACACACACACACACACAAACAGTTTAGATAAAACGAGATATGAAGACGGGGCCCCACGAGCATAGCTCCCCTTCCCGTAAAATACAACTAGGTAAATACACACACACACACACACACACACACACACACACACACACACACTATCTTTCCAACACATTTTCCAACGCCTTGATACTAAAGCTTTCAGTGTATCGAGGATATCTGGGGGTAAGACGTCCCGGAGCCCCATTGACGGAAACGAGCTCGCCCAGAACCCTCAGGGTGTCTTCTGAGGTTCCTCCAACGCGTTTGGAGGAGTCTAGAGCATCGGTTCTTAACCTTGGAGGGGTCGTGACCCCCCGGGCGGGGTCGTTTGGGGTTTCTTAGGGGGGAGGTCACAAAGGATTCGGAGGAATAATATATATATTTCTTTGTTTGAACTAGATACTTGGACTTTTACTAGTTTGGTGAGCGCAACACTTGTCACAAGTGCGGTGGCCTGCTACAGTAAATATACCAACCACAAGGAGTGTTTTATCTTGCCTTTTCACAAGGGTCACCGTTTCAAAATTTCTTAAAGAGGGTTACGGTAATGCCATGAGGAGTCTCGGGGGGTCATCATTGGATGGAAAAGGTCAAGAACCACTGGTCTAGATCATAGTGAGACGGACTGCAAGAAAGGCAAGAAACTCGGAAACTGATTAGTAGGCCAGTGGGTCGCATAATAATAATAATTCAGGAATGAAAATCGTGACAGGCAGGCATGCAGGCACCTTGAAGGCCATCCACAGTGTCTCGTTATGTCATTGGTCTTGTCCTTTCTCTGTGCCCTACTTCGTTGATTTTATTCTGGCTGAAGCGGAGAGGATTTTGTGGCGTGGTATGAATGAGTTCCGGACATATTCCCAAGGAGAATAGGTAAATAGATAAATAGTGGAATTTACAATTTTGTTCGTCGTCTTGAAGGGACAGTCTTCCAGGTAGACTCCGTCCTGCCCTCCATGTCCTCAAATCCCACTCCCACGGGACACCCTCCCACTCCCACATACACAGGGTATCGATCCTCCCCCTCCCTCCCTCCCTCCCCCTCCTCCCACCAAATGAAAGCATCATTTGTCCCTAAGTGACGCAAATTCGCATAGTATCGACTTGGACCAATCAGAGAGCAGGAATAATTTCTCACTTGATGACGTACTTGCCAACCGCCTCGCCCATTGGTTAAGAAGTGTAAGCGAACCCTGTGTGTGTTGGGGGGGTTGGGGGGTCAGCGTTAGGTGAAGGGAGGGAGGGAGGAGTGGAAGGCAAGGGAGTTCTCTTCAGCTAAACTGGTCAAGAAGAAGCTCCGAGTGAGTAAAACTGGAAGCATATTCCAGGACTGACGACCTGGACCTTAAAAAAAAAAACGAGTTGAGTCGTGAGGAGTCGCAACATAGTTGGAGTCTTGCGTTCTGTAATGGAGTTCCAACGGCTCAAGACTTCATAGTGTGTCCGAAGAATGAACTGGGAGCGGATGTTGGGCGGGGAGCACCAGAACGTAGGAGTTCGTCTGGGACGCGTTGGAAGTGTGTAATTTTTATTTATTTTATTTTATTCTATTTATCTGTTTATTTATTTATTTATTGCGAGAGGCGAGTTTTTTGGGTCCTTCGAGAGCATAGGTCAAAGGTAAGGCCTTGCTCTGATTTTTTTTTTTTTTTAATCTTATTTTATTATTATTATAATTATTATTATTATTATTATATATATATATATATATATATATATATATATATATTTTTTTTTTTTTTTTTTTTTGTGAGGGTGTTGTCGCAGATGAGGCTGAGCCATTGAAGACTTGCCACAGTACTCCTATCGGGAACAAGATGCAGTTGCAAAGAAAACACCATCGGGGTATTGTGCGAGACAAGACGACCTAAGGGCCCAGTCACGCCAAGTTTACGACCTGTTTCCGACCACCGGCGACCAGTTGCAGGTAGCCTTTGGAAGTCGCTGGTAGTCGGTAATAAGATAGATAAATAGATAGGTATATTACAGCACACACTGAATAGTCTCCAGTACATAGATTTTCATCTTATCAACCACATTAACTTTTTCCATTTCAATTCCTTGCATAGGTTTTGTGTCGCCGACCGATCGCTTGATTTTCGGTCGAAGGTCGTCGGAAACGGGTCGTAAGCTTGAGGTGACTGGGGCTTAAGTGACGATGACACTTAGGAAAAAAAAAAATCAAAGGAAGAATTCTCAGAAGGGACAGGAGGACGGGCGAAAGGAATCTTCAATATCGCTCGATGTTTCTGTAACCGTGATGAATGTTTTCGTAGTAGTATTTGTGGTAATAGTGGGTGTGGTTTATGTAGGTTTCTTGCCTACACCCACTCCCCACCCCTATCCCCTCCTTCTGCGGCAAGGGTCTACAAACTCTCTCTTTCTCTCTTTCTCCCTTTCTCTCTCGCTCACTTTTCTTACAATTTGTTTGTATCATTCTGCATAACTGTCTGTATGTGTCTGTCTCTCTCTCTCTCTCTCTCTCTCTCTCTCTCTCTCTCTCTCTCTCTCTTTTTCTCTGCTCACTTTCTTACTATATGTTTGTATCAATCTGCGTAACTGTCTGTATGTGTGTCTGTTTCTCTCTCTCTCTCTCTCTCTCTCTCTCACACACACACACACACACACGCACACACACACACACACACACACACACACACACACACACACACACACACACACACTCCCACTCTCTCACTCTCTCACTCACTCTCTCTCATTCTCTCTCTCTCTGAAGTAAGTTACGAGAGACGGAGTGACAGAATTCCATAAACATGGTGTACATGTAAAGGGAGAAGGAGCGAGGAAGCGTAGCGAGGTTGTCTGCTGGCGCAGTGGCGCTGTCCGTCCCGCGTTTATTTTGTCGCTTAAAATTGCGGCGTAGCTTATTGACACGTGTCTGTCTCTCTGATAGGAAATGTGTGCCTGAGGTACGACTGTGTGTCCAAAGTCTATTTACTTCCCCGTTTACGTTGTGTGTGTGTGTGTGTGTGTTTCATCATTGTTTTGGATCACGTGCTTGGCTTGTGATCGATAGCTGGTACCCTTCCGGATAAGAAATTCATAGCTCGTATGATCCGGTCTGTGGGTGATATTATAAATTTACGTGTCTCCTCACAAAACGTATCGCTTTGCTCAAGGGAGATAGTAACGCCTTGTAATATCGTGAGGGGTTTCAAGGCCTGAACAAGGCTCGATCTTGAGTCCGATAAGTTGGTAATGTGAACGCGAGTATATACATTCACAGTTGTGAGATTTGTAGTGGAACGGATGAGTATGGATACACCCCACGTATTCGCAGTGCTTCATTAAAGGTGTGCTAGAAGTGGAGATGGGTGGAATGGAAATCTCCACCTCATATCCTGGTTACTGGGTAATTTTGTATAATTTGCTCATTTTTTTCGTGTAATTTCGTCATTTTTTGGGTAATTTAGTCATTTTGTGTAATTTGGTCATTTTGGTAACGGCCATTTTGGTAACTTGGTCATTTTAGTAACTTTGGTAACTTTAATTTTTGTTATTTGGTAATTTTGGTAACTTTGTTATTTTTCTTATTTGGTAATTTTGGCAACTTTAGTAACTTGGTAACTTTGGTAATTTTGGTAATTTTGTGTAACTTGGTAAGTTCGTGTACCTTGATAATTTTGGTAACTTAGTAACTGTCCTTGCCCCTCAATACCGAAGTGAGGCCACTTAGAGCGTCGCTGTGTGTGGCGGAGGTCGAGGTGACGGCAGTTCATACCCTGCCGCCAGCGAGTTGGACCAGAACATAACATAAGAATGAAGGAGACTGCAAAACAGCCGATTGTTTCAGTTCTTACCTTCAAAACCCATAGACTTTTTTTTATTTATTTTTTTTTTTATTTTTTTTTTTTTTTTAGGAAGACTTCATTTCAGAATTTAGAAGGGAAGAAGTATGCCGAGGGAGGTTGATGGTGCATCTCGATCGGCTGTCAGAAGGGCCGTAGAATATCGCGCTGCATCAGAACAGATGTCGACCACAACCTGTCCACTTGTGGTCGAAAACGTGTCGCCTTCCTCGGTGGAGAGGTGGAAGTTACTTAAAAAAATAAAAATAATAAAAAAATGCATCCAGAGTTTTCCATGATACAAAATTCAATTTATTT
The DNA here is from genome assembly GCF_046742065.1 of Oratosquilla oratoria. Lineage (NCBI taxonomy): Eukaryota > Metazoa > Arthropoda > Malacostraca > Stomatopoda > Squillidae > Oratosquilla > Oratosquilla oratoria. Next base: position 64,489,825 of record NC_134795.1, on the reverse strand, counting down.
TTTAATAACTTTTTTTTTAAGTCTATTCAAGAAATTCTCTAACTTTAAACTGAATCTTACGTAGGAGAATATAGTACGTACTCGACAAAAGAAATATTAACTTTGTGAAAACTTAAGCTCGGGTCAAGACTTTTGCTTGTGAATGTACATTTGGCATAAATATAGTTTCTCCAAAGTAGTGCTATGTATTTTTTTCATTCGCATGTGATCGAAAAAAAAATCATTCAGTCTTGGTAATTCAAGTAAATAAAATATGTTCTTAATATTTTTATTAATGAAATAGGACCGATTTTTTGTCGATGTTAGCAAACACCAAGAATGCGTAGATAATGATAGTGATAATAATAAAAATTATAATAATAATAATAATAATAATAACTAATAATAAATAATAATAATAATTAATAATAACAATAATAATGATAATAATAATAATAATAACAATAATAATAGCAATAATAACAATAACAACAACGATGATTGAAGATGATGTCGAGGAAGTTGTTGCGTAAAACGGGAGCCCAGTCTTTACCCCATGATTTATGGTCAAACATTCAGCACAACACAACAAAAATGTAGTTACCGATACTGATTCATAGTCAGCATTGATTCCCAAAGAAAAAGTACGACTTCCGGTAAATGACCTAACCCATCGGAACGCATACTAGCTCCTCCCATATCTACAGTACTTCATCACTCCCTCCAGTTTGGGAACAACTGATTAAGGAACTTAGGTTGTCGTGTGATTTGGATAGTTTGCATGATGCGGCCTTTGCCAACCTGGGGGTTGCTGAATCAATGATGGGGGTGGGCTAGGAATCGATGCACACATATACTTTCCTTTATCCTTCTAGTAATAAGGCTAGGGGGTTAGGGGACGCTGCGCTGCTTAGACCTAACTACAGGAAGTGCCCAAAGGGTCGGAAAAGGTTGGGAAAGGCTTTTATCCTTCTAGTAATAAGCTAATAGTTAGGGGATTCTGAGAATGGCTGTGGAACTGGTCATTGTCATGGTATGTTTTCAGAATGAGCTGTTCCATCACATCGACATTAGCGTGTGTGTGTACGTGTACGTGTGTGTGTGTGTATGTGTGTGTGCGCATATGTATAATGCACAAATATTCAAATACAAGTCTATGCCTCTGTGTGTGTGTGTGTGTGTGTGTGTGTGTGTGTGTGTGTGTGTGTGTTGTGTGTTTATCTGTGCATCTGTATATATGCACAAATATTCAAATACAAGTCTACGCCTGTGTGTGTGTGTGTGTGTGTGTGTGTGTGTGTGTGTGTGTGTGTGTGTGTGTGTGTGCTATGAACTATACCTATGAATTTATTTGTGTATTTTATTTATTATTATGTACATTATTATATTTTTTACTTGTTCATTTATTTATTTATTTATTTATCATTATTTTTTTCGCATCCGACCTAGATATGAACCAAAAGGTCTCCTGTCGGCGTGCTCCGCCTTTGTAATCCTTTGTGTGTGTGTGTGTGTGTGTGTGTGTGTGTGTGTGTGTATGTATGTGTGTATATGTATGTATATATAAATAGAATAAACATGTACTGATACTCTTCCTGGAACGACTTTCATAATAGCTTTATCAGGCGAACACCAAAGGTCAGGCGTGGTGGGAGACGGGGCCCCACGAACCAAGAAGGCACAATTTTGGCCCCGAGGTCGTCCCTTCTCCGAATAAAATCGTTTGACGATAGACTCAGTAATCCTGGGGTTGATGGCGTCGTAGAAACGGGATTGATAAGCCAGTAGAGAGGTATGCAGACCTGTTTGGACTTCGAAAATGTTTATGACACAGTTGCGCTTTCTCGGAACTGTAGTCTTGTTTGGTATGTTTGTCCAAGTGATGAAAGGTTTGTAAATGCGCGTCCCTCTGTGCGCGCGCGCGCGCGCGCGCGTGTGTGTGTGTGTGTGTGTGTGTGTGTGTGTGAGAGAGAGAGAGAGAGAGAGAGAGAGAGAGAGAGAGATTCACCATGGTCTTGGACCACGTGTCGGACTCGTGATCGACAGTTATTAACCTCCCGGATGAGAGCTCAGAGCTCGTATGACCGATCTATGGGTAATACTGTGACCTTAAACGCACACACACACACCCAACTCACCGCCCACGAGAGTTGGAGTAACACCCCGCAGCGCAGCGATACTGAAATTATTTCAGCCCTGTGCGGGAGTCGAACCCGGACCGCCGTAGTGGCAAGCAAGAACTCTAACCACAGCGCCAGTGTGTGTGCGTGTGTGTGTGTGTGCGTGTGTGCGTGCGTGCGTGCGCGCGCGTGCTTCTGTATTTGTACTAGTGTACATGTTTGCACATGAGTAAGCTTGTCTGAGTACACACTTACGTGTGTATGTGTTAGTTCACAGTTATATCAGTCCTGTTTTACTTGTGGTTCTTGTTCCCTTTCATATTCAGTTTGTTTCATCGGAAACTTAAATGTGAAAGAAAACACGTAAACGTTCTATTTTCAGGTGAAGTTTGATCCTGTTTTATAGAACGAAACTAAATGTGTATTTGTGTTTGATTTGCATACGCTAGCGAATACAAGAACTCGCCAGGTCATTCCTAGTCTTTAGTGTATTTATTTATTCATAAATTTATCTATTCATTTATCTATTAATTCCTTTTTTATGTATTTTCCCTTTAAGTAGATGTTCAGAGTGATCGCATTGGCTTTTGTTTTTGTTTGAAAACAACTTCGATAATAATCTTTAGAATTCTTGTCCATGGTGGAGTTAAAACGTAAATCCCCTCTTTTCTGACAGTGCAGATTTATATATATTTTTTTTTGGGGGGGGGGAGGGGATTCGCTAAAAACCGGAAATTTCCAGTATTCGAAATGAATACGCGTCTTCAGATTGCGGAAAAATCCAGTTACATGAAGAACCATTGAAAGATTCCTTCTACCATCAAGAATTTTCTGGACTTCGGAGCTTCTCTGTCCCGAATAACAGGGGACATTATATTTTCATCTATTTCTATTTCATCGTGTGTGTGTGTGTGTGTGTGTGTGTGTGATTCACCATGGTCTTGGATCACGTGTTGGACTCGCGATCGACAGTTATTAACCTCCCGGAAGAGAGCTCAGAGCTCGTATGACCGATCTATAGGTAATGCTGTGACCTTACACGCGCACACACACCCAACTCCCCGCCCACGAGAGTTGGAGTAACACCCCGCTGCGCAGCGATACTGAAATTATTTCAGCCCTGGACAGGATTCGATCCCGGACCGCCGTAGTGGCAGGCGAGAACTCTACCAACTGCACCACGAGTTGTGTGTGTGCGTGCGTGCGTGCGTGCGTGAGACGTCAAGTAGATTCTTATCCAAATATGAACGAACGCTTGAGCGTTTGTGTTGATGGTATTGATGAACGCTTGACCGAGTTGGGAGTACATTCGTGACTGACGTGGATTACCAACCGTCATGTCCACCCCCCCACCTACCTTCTTCGCTTAATGGAACGACGCTGGGCCGGCTTGTTTACCACGGGTAGCTGTTGCTATGCATGTTGTTTAATAAGTTTACTTCTTCGCGTTCTGGTATGAGTTTTAGCTGTCGATTGAGAATCGGATGTGTCGGGTGATCGTACTGACTGTATAAAGGGTCATTGGGACCTGTTCAAATTTGTTATGACGTGTGTTTAGTACACACACACACACACACACACACACACACACACACACACACACACACACACACACACACACACTCACACACACGTGTACTTGAGTATTTGTTCATATATATATAATTGTGAACGTATGTATACACGCGTTATGGTTTGCTTGTATACATGTACACAGGTGTACATGGATATGTGTATGATTGGTTAACGTATACATCTATTTCTTCATCTTATGATCTTGAGGATAATTACGACTCGCGTAACTGCAGAGATAATCTTCTAAAACGTAGAGTAAAACCTTATGGGACGCTGTCACTGAATTCAAAGGAGTACAAAGGCGGAGCATGCCGACAAGAGACCTTTTGGTCCATATCAAGGTCGGATGCGAAAAAAAAATAATGATAAATGAATAAATAAAAGCTACAATAAAGCAAATAACAATCAATAAAATGAATGCATAGGTACAGTCAAACAACAAACAAACAGGTAAATAGTAAATGATAACAAATTCACATACAAACAATAACAAACAAGAATCAAACAATAATAAACGGACAAATAATAACAAAACAGATAAATGATATAAAATAAATGTGTAGTTTGTACATTATGTATAGATAGATGAAAATAGATCAACGTCAACGGAACAAACGGAAAGAGTTGAAAGTTGAGAGGAGAGACCACAGGGAGTGGGACAAGACGCGAAGGTTCTAAGTTTGTGTTACGTGGGTCGTGGCATTACACAGAATGGAGCTCGACGATGGCTCGACAGTAATTTTTTATTGTCCGGTAATTCTAATTTGGGCCTTCATTAGGCACCTCCTTGGGGCGTTTGGGGGGATTGGATATTGTGGCAAGTGAAGGTACTAGTTTTTGGAGCACCATTCTGAAGGTGATTCTTCCGAGTTTTGTAAGGTGTCCTATGGAATGAAGAAGGCAGAGACGCGTCGTTTCTTGCCTTGTATGTATGTTCATATATAAGATGACTTCTGCAATACTGGTGCTGTGTGTCATACTGCTTCTTCTTCTTCTTCTTCTTTTTTGTAAATACCAACGTTGAAAATATCTTGAAGTCCAGTGTCTGATGTACGAGTACTACTCTATAATATGATTCATGGTTCCTTTTGCCGTCATATAGTGTATTATTTGTAAGTCTAGTTGTACATCTTCATATGTTGTCCATTATGTGTATGTGTGTGCGTGCGTACGTGTGTGTACATGTACCTGTATATACTTGCGCCCTTTTTGTCTGGACAGGTAGCAAGTCTAATGCAATGTTTTGTAATCTGATTCATAGTTCCTTTTGTCGTCATATAGTGTATCATTTGTAGGTCTAGTTGTACATCATCATATGTTGTCCATTGTGTGTGTGTGTGTGTGTGTGTGTGTGTGTGTGTACGTACAATTGCCTGTATGTACGTGGGCCCTTTTTGTCTGGATAGGTAGCAAGTCTTTATTAATGTGACGGATGGCTTTGTACCTGTCAGGGTTCCCATAATTCTGTTTGCTTCCTTTGGGACGGTCCACTGATTGGCGCACACACGCACACACTCACATACACACTCACATACACACACAGATGTATATTTGTGTATGTAGGGAATGTGTACAGTGTGTATATACGTGTTTATGTATAGATGTCTAGGTATGTATTTACTGTATGTGTTTATATATGTATGTGTATTAATGTACCATGCGTTTTTATATTGACCAGAGGGAAGTATCAATTTGTTTCGGAAAATGACAAATACTTGATGTCCGATCTGTTTGAGTATGTATAAACATCGAACGATGGATTCCGACGTTGCCTCAAACACAATTGCCCTAGTAACCCAGTTCCTTCGAAACCCTGATGTACTTTTATTGACTGTTTTTATTCCCATGAAGTTCTTATGCTCTAGTCTCTGTAAAGGAAATGTTGTCTTGCTCGTTGAATAGTGTGGGTTTTTATAGTTCAATATTGTAAAATGGTGATTAATTCCGTAGACTGGTGTATCAAATTATATTATGTAATCGTCCTATATATTTTTCTTCTTGTTCCTGTTCTTCTTTTGTTCTTCTTCTCTCTTCTTCTTCTTCTTCTTCTTCTTCTGCTTCTTCTTCTTCTGCTTCTTCTTCTTTTTTTCTCCTTTTTCGTCTTTTTTCCGCTCATTCTTTTTCTGCTTTTTAGTTTTTCGTTTTTTTTATGAATCTTCTTTTGTTTCTCTTTCTATTGCTTCTGCTTCTTCACCTTCTACTGTTTCTTCTGCTTCTTGTGTTTCTTTCGCTTCAGCTTCTTGTGCCTCTTCTTCTTATTCTTCTTCTCTTCCTTCTCCTTTACCTTCTTTTTTTCTTCTTATTTTTCTTCTCATTTTTCTTTTTGTCAGTTTCGCTACGTACCGAGTGCCAAACAACTGAGCCAGCTCGCTCGTCGGGTGCCAAGGAGTGCCACCCTGTCGGGGAAGCGAGGGTGACACAAAAAATTTGCTCCGAAGACATGTTGAGTAGTTCATGTTGCGAGGCGACGAAAGCAGTTGATCGTGACTTGGCAGAAGAGAACGATGTCGATTATTTCCAAAACGAGAAAGAATTTGGAAGGGATTAACACTGACCGGGTTAGATTAAGATGATGTCAGTGAGTTATAAAATGATAGGTCATGTTCATCAATATCTCCATAAGGATGTCGGATGTGTGTATATAATATATATATATATATATATATATATATATATATATATATATATATATATATACAAAAAAAGACTGGACGCTTTTTATTTTGATCATGATAGTGCGAGAAGGGGACCGCTGTGGCGTGTCTGTTTTGACCTCGTTTTACAACTTATTGACCCGGGTTCGAATCCACTGGCTACCAGTGACTGTCATTTACCCTGGGAGTTTCAGACACACACACACACACACTTGGACACACACACTTGCACACACACACACACACACACACACACACACACACACACACACACACACACACACACACACACACACACACACATTTCTGCGCTCCGTTTGGCGGTACGAAATTCGAATGCAACATATACTTACCTGAATGATCGCACGCTATTTTCTTTTGATTCACTACTTAATTAGACACTTGTATTGTTGTACTAAACCGCATACTGCGTCTCGTGCGGGGAATAAAGTGCTCTTCACACGTAGGTTTGGTCTTGGGCCACCAGGCTCGAGTCTTATCTTGGCGTCGAAGGGCAGATGTTTTCTTATCTGATAATAGAATCTGATGGGGTTATGAAACCAGGCATCGGAAGAGGGTGCGTGGCAAGCCCCCCCCCCCCCCATGTAGTGGAGAAATCCAATATGTGGGAAGTATGTATACATACACACATACATGCACATAAAAACACGCATGCCCAGGCACACACACGTGTGTTTGTGTGTGTGTGTTTATGTGTATAATATATATATATATATATGTATATATATGTATAATATATATATATATATATATATATATATATATATATATATATATATATATATATATATATATATGTGTGTGTGTGTGTGTGTGTGTGTGTGTGTGTATTGATTGCCAAGCTCCGCCGTTGAGACTCGAACTCTTGTATGAGCGACAGCTGATCACAAAGGAAAGACGATACTTTGTGATAAGCTGTCGTTCATGAGAGGGTTCGAGTCCCAGCTGCGGAGCTTTGCATATATTCACACAATTGCTTATATATATATATATATATATATATATATATATATATATATATATATATATATATAATATATTATATATATATATATATAATACACATGTGCATATGCTTATACATATACAAGTATGTACACACACAATCGTATATAATATATATATACACACATGTGCATATGTTTATACATATACAAGTATGTACACACACAATCATTATATATATATATATATATGTGTGTGTGTGTGTGTGTGTGTGTGTGTTGGAAATTTGGTATGTCTTAAATGTTTGCGAGGCAGGTGGAGTTTTGGGGTAAAAATATCAGGGTTATGTTATTATGTGTGTAACATATTCATAGTAGCAGTGAATTAATAGTAGAGGTAAAAACAGTAATAATATGAAATTTAGTTTTGCCTTGAAGTTGTCAACACGTCACGTTTGGCCCAGACGCTCTCTTCGCTCTTCTTTGTTCTTGTCCGAGTGACACCTTCATGTCGGCGACAGACTCTTTTCACTTCGGGTTCTTCCAGTGCCAGTCGACTTTAGTCACCTAAGGGCCGCGATGGACGAGGACTTCGGCATCTGCGAAGTCCGGGAACCGTCGCGATCTTTGGTCTGGTCGTGGTCTTCTTGTGTCGATGGGGAGGGTAAGACCCTCGAGGTGCGTCGCCGTATTGAGAGGGTTAAATAACGCCTCGGGTGGTGCACCTCGAAGGCGCATGCGGGGGGAGTGCCATCGTCTGACCACCGTGACTGGTCATGGCATTGGCCCAGAAGCCAAGCTTGCAGTCGGGAGTTCGGTCGCGCTGTCGAGAACCTCCTGGTCGCTCGAAGTCGCCAGTTCTTCGATTCGAGGCTTCAAGTTCCCCATTTTTTCCCTTTGTCGTAGTTCGGAGAGGAAGGGCCCGACGGCCGCCCTTCTCTTATGCTCAGAATCGAACTCGACTCCGTTTTATTTTTCCTCGAGTGAAAATTCTATCCTTCTTTAGTTTGGCAGAAGCTTTTCTACTAATAACGAAGACCTTATTTATTTTTTTTTATTTTTTTTTTTTCCTCGAGTGAAAATTCCCCGCTTTAGTTTTGGAGAATCTTTTTCCTAATAACGAAGGCCTGAATTACTGGAGTCTATGGCTTGTGGAGAACGAGTTTATAACAGATTTGGGACTGTATCTCTCAAGTCAAAAAATACATATCTATACATCTAGATCATGACATGCATTTTATACAAGTGTGACATTTTCTTCCAGGAATGTGTTTATTGCTAATAAGGAAAAACGGAACAATATTTGTTTTAAAAGTGAAATATAGTGATGTATTTTCCGAAACGCGATAAGTGTCTTCTTTTTCGCGTAGATAACAAGCCGTGAACTCAAGAGTATATGAATCTGTCGTGAGATGTGTTTAGTTGTTCAAGTGACTAATGTTTTACGTTGCAAACCATTCGAAACGCAGAAAATTGAATTCCGAATCGTTTTAAGATCGACATAAACGTTTCTAGTAATACAATAGAAAATACAAGATGAAATGATTTGAAGTAGAAAATGACAATATCTGCTTCTTCAGTCTCCGGATACGAATCAGAAAGGTTGTGAAAACAGTAAAGTATATCAGGAATATCATTATTAGTGAAAACAGAAAGATATACACAAAAGTATTAATCTTGCACAATCTTCTAACAAGAAGTTGTAACAAAACGGAAGTGAAGTGAGTACTCCGTTGATCATTCAGAAAACTTGAGGAAAAATATAAGAAACAGAAGATGCTCAGGTTAGAACGTTTGTGACACAAGAAATGACACGTTCCTGTTCCCTCTGGACGCAGTCTTGGAGCCCCCGAGCGGCCCCGAGCAGGGTGCGGCCTCAGGGCCACCGGGCCACCCACCACCATCTTCATCGTCTGTAGCTCCAACAGGAACAACAGGAAACTCGCCAAAGTCCTCCGCGACCTTCGAGTCGATCTCCAACAACCGGGGTCAGATCTCCTTACTCAGGGGTCAGTTGGTCTCTGGCTAAGACGAGGAGGTCATCGGCAGCCGAGGTCACAAGATCTCCGGCGACCTAGGTCACAGGATCTCCGGGGGCCTAGGTCACAGGATCTTCGGGGGACTAGGTCACAGGATTTTTGGCAGACGAGGTCAGAAGGTCTCCTACTCAGGGGTCAGTCGATCTCTGGCTAAGTCGAGGAGGTCTTCGGCGGCCGAGGTCACAGGATCACCGGCGGCTTAGGTCACGGAATCTCCGTGGACCTAGGTCAGAAGGTCTCCGTCAGCAGAGGCCATTCGATCTCTGACAGGAAAGTTTCTGGAGTCTGAGAAGGAACTAGGAGTCTCCGGTTGCTACAGTCGTGGATGGCCCTCCCACCAGCATGTACGATGACTTTGAGCTGGAGGTTCTGCAGTTGGACGAGGAAGCCCGGAGGTCCGGCACCGCACGGCGACGCCACCAAGGAGGAGGAAGTGGCGACGAAGGAGGAGGAGGAGGAGGAGGAGGGAAAGAAGAGGAGGAAAAATCTGGGAACTTTGATGAGGTCTTCAAAGTCGGAAAGAGGGATCTTGAAGGTGACGATGGGAAAGGATGGAGCACAGTTCGAAATTGGCGATCCCCTCACGAGGTAATTGTTGTCGTCGATCGGTTGTAGTCCGGGTGACCCGGGGGGTGGGGGGTGGGGGGAAAGGGGACCTGGTGGTGGGCAGGTGGTGACCATCCCTTTGGGAAGTGACCACTTGCACGCCTATACTTAATTCTTTCTATTTTCCAAGGTTTGTCATTTGTCATGATGGTGATGATTATTATTACTATTTTATATGTGTGTATATATATATATATATATATATATATATATATATATATGTGTGTGTGTGTGTGTGTGTGTGTGTGTGTGTATATGTATATATGTGTGTGTGTGTATATATGTATATATATGTGTATATATATGTATATATATGTATATATATATATATACATATATATATATATATATATATATATATATAATATGATATTTAATGGCAAAAAAATATGGTTGAGGAATCTCAATGAAAGGATGCTTCTGATCACCAAATGTTCTCATTTGTAGTTTTCAAATCCCAGAACTGATTAAAGTTAAAAAAAAAATCCTCTTCCACACAAAGAAAATATGTGTAATCTAATTATATCTGAAAAATTCGAACCAAAATATACCAACATTTGTCACTGGTCCAAAAAGTACTGAGGATATTGTTATTGTAAATAGGTATCAGTCTTGTTGGGGATTCTGTTTTCAATACACTTTTTTAGAGTTTTAACCCCTCCCCCCCCACACACACAAAAAAAAAAGTTGCTGAAATCCGTCTTAATAGTAGCATAGACATCTTGAATGAAAAGGAAAATAGTCGATAGAAATAGATATCCATTTTGATATTTACAAACTCACGTCAACATAGATATTGTTGTGTTTCGTAAAACACAATCATTTTCTATTAAATATTTATAATGTAGTATATATTTATTTACATTGAATCAAGATATTGGCATGAGGATCCTATGCTCGTGGGGTCCCTGGGCAACAGCCAAATGTGGCCGCAAGTGTGGAGGTGAATAAAATCGTCTGGCGACAGGTGAACTGAGAGGGAAAGTGCCACACGGAACGGAAGGGGGCATTGTTCGCCAACTGATAGCGGAAAGTTTGATTGGCTCTGATCTTTCCCCCTTTTCGATTGAGGACACTTTTAACACAAATGACTTTTTAAGATTTTTTTTTTTTTTTTTTTTTTTTTTTTTTTTTTTTTTTTCGGGGGGCTATTTCCGTATTTTCTGTGTAGTTTGGCTGTGAAGAGTTTTGTTATTTAATTGGATTTTGCGTGTGTGTGTGTGTGTGTGATTCGACACCTTTATATCACGTGTTGGACTCGTGATCGACTGGTATTACCCTCCCGGATGAGAGCTCAGATTTCGTATACGAGTATGTCCCTGTATGTGGGTAATGTTTTGATCTTGTACACACGCACATACAAATAAAATAGAATAGAATTAGATAATAATCATGATAATAATAATAATAAATAATACACCAAAGTGCCGGCTCGCAGTGCAACCATTTATTTATTTATTTATTTTACTCCAACTCGGATTCCTAAATTAGTGGTCGAGAACGATACCACTGCACCGTTGAACCGCACGAGTGCGGTGTGTGTGTGTGTGTGTGTGTGTGTGTGTGTGTGTGTGTGTGTGTGTGTGTGTGTGTGTGTGTGCGCGCGCGCGCGCGTGTGTGACCTGAATACCACATTGCAATTTCCAACTACCTCCGTGAAGTATCACTATCAGGCAAAGTGTTCCCAAGACCATAGTAACTGTTGCATGGATTGCTAGCACGCTAGAGAAATGTTTCAATATCCCCATACCATGCAACAGAAAGAGATAAACTATTCACGCCACATGTTTAGATCCCTTCAGGAATATGATCCACGCATGACCCGACGAAGATGTGGCACCGTTGCACAAGGTCTAAAGCACTTGGTGTTAGAAGTGTAATGCTCCATCCCAAGCACATTGACAGTGATCCACGCATGACCCGACGAAGATGTGGCAACGTTGCACAGGGTCTAAAGCACTTGGTGTCAGAAGTGTAATGCTCCATCCCAAGCAAAGTGACATCTAGCGAGCGCTGAAACAACTTGATGTTTTAAAAGATCAGATAACTTTATGGGTTCGGATGAAAGGTGGTAAGAGAGATTGAACTGCCTACTGTAGGCCTTATGGTCCTTTGCAGTCTCCTCCATTCTTATGTTCTTGTGTTCTCTTTTCACATAAAGAAAATCCTTATTGAGAATACAAAGATCAGTGACTGCTTATGACAGGCACCATGTGTAGATCCTGGAGAATTCTCATATCAGCGAAGACTCCAACCATCAATATGCACATAAAAATGAAGGGGATTGATAGAGACCATAAGGCCTACACTAGGCAGTTCCATGTCAATTAGCGTCTATCATACCCGTACATAAAGCTATCCAATCTTCTTTTAAAGTAACCAATAGTTTCAGCGCTCACTACATGGTTACTAATTCTATGCCATTCATTAACCACTCTGTGAATTAGTTCATGTCTATTTCCTTCTTGAAAGTAAATGTCTAATTTAAATCCATTACTACCCTGCTGCCTTAATATGATGACCTTGCTTGCATCACTTGTTAAATCCCTTGACCCATTTGAATACCTTGACAGAGAGGGACGACCCTCTAGTTTCCTTATATGGACATTGGTCGATCCAGCAAGCACCTGACGGAGCTCCACGAACATAACTTTAATGTTATTTTGTGGCCCCCACCATTTCTGTATAGATTTGTATATATTACCATGTATCCCCATTATTTTGCACTTGAGAATTTTCGTAATAGAGCGAAATGTGTCATATTAAGACACGAAATACGGAGATTTTATTTCGACTCCCTGAGGAATGTGTGTGTGTGTGTATGTGTGTGTGCGTGTGTATGTGTGTATTTACCTAGTTGTATCTTACGGGAAGGGGAGTTACGCTCGTGGTGTCCCGTCTTTGTATCTCGCAGTGTTTAGTTTACTCCTAAATTCGTCCATAGTTCAAATTTGCACACACTATTGTTTCGTCCAGTTTGTTCCAGACATTTATGTGTGTGTGTGTGTGTGTGTCTGTGTGTGAGTGTGTGTGTGTGTGTGCGTGTGTGCATATGTACGTGCATATATGTATGCAAGTAAAGAACCTATTTGGAAGTACATAATGTCTGAATAACTTGTGAACTTTACAAGGGAAACGTGTACTTGTTCCGGACCGCCGGGAGATTGAGGTCCGGGCTAGTAGCAGCACCACAATCCTGATAAATAAATAGATAGACAGATGAATAAATAAATGAAAAATAAAAAAGGGGGAGGGGGGAAAAACACGTGTCATGATGAGCGAGCCCTTTTGGTGGATTTTGGTCTCTTGTCTCCCCGAGAATGTGACAACTCGACAAAGACCTTCTCTCTAACAGCTTGTCAGATAACCTCTTATCCGATAAGATAAGTTTCGCGATATCCTGACATGCCCGTGTATCGGAAGTCTCTCCAGGGTGACGAAGCATGGAGCAATTGATCCTGGTTAATTTCAGGTGGTTTTTGAGCCGCGTGGGAGGGGGGAGGGACGTCGACTAGGGATAGGAGGGGTATGGGACCATCCCTTGGTTGAATAAAAACGTGTTGAATTTTTTTTTTTTTTTTTAGTGTGTGTGTGTGTGTGTGTGTGTGTGTGTGTGTGAGGTGTGTGTGTGTGTGCGCACGCTTTGAATCAAGTACGAAAACATTTTGGAAGTTATATTCTTTCCTCCTGTATTTAGCCAACTAGATTTCCCCCATCTACTCATGCCCTACCCTAGGACAAACTCTTGTGTTCGAGTAAAAACTTTTGACTGACTTCAACACCAAATCCTTTTGATGGGCTATCACACTGAGCTATTTTTCCTCCGACATCCTACCTCCAACCTCCGTTTGAATAACTAGAATATGACTTCGTTCACAGAAATCTAAATTTTTCTAAAAACATTTCAACAATGTTTCTAACATTCGACTTACAATCTCTTAGTTTATCGTTCAGCTTTGCTGTTTATGACGGAAAGATAATTTGGTATTTGGAGATTTGAAAAATAAAATATTGTAACCGAAGTCGTTTCTAAAAACATTTCAACAATGTTTCTAACATTCGACTTACAATCTCTTAGTTTATCGTTCAGCTTTGCTGTTTATGACGGAAAGATAATTTGATATTTGGAGATTTGAAAAATAAAATATTGTAACCGAAGTCGTTTCTACTCGATCGAACTTGTGTCGCTGATGGAGCTCGTGGAAGCCCAGTGTGATAACCCTTTAATCCGACTCATGTACGGTACATCCGGTCCACTCCCAGTAAAAAAAAAAAAAAATCCTTAAAAAAATATTAAAAACTTTAAAAAATCCCACAATGCCTTCCCGTCAGCCCTGTCCTTTACCTTCTCCAAATCAATAAAAGCCCAAAAAGACGTCCGTATTCTTCACCAGGACGTTGTCGCATATATCCTTTACGACAAAAACTGGATCCATGCACTCTCATCGTCTTTAAAACCCAAAGTGTTCGGCCCCCGTTACCCCCTCAGATACTTTCCTAATCGTTTCAATTAACACTATCCCATACGACTTTCCAGCTACACTTACTAGACTCATTCTTTTAAAGTTACATCATTCATGTTGCTACAGCATTCGTAGTTGTCTACATTTCTTTTGCATAGTGGAACTATAATGCACTGTCTCAGTCATTATTGAGAAAATAGTAAGTGAAACAATCAACAGCAAGCACTAAGGAGAAACAAGAATAATAATGTTAAAAACAATACACTGGAATCGAATGCAAAGAACAAGAAGTATAGTAATTGAATTGAGAAAAAATGTACAATTGCAACATTTGGTATGCTTTATTAATAACACCAGATGTTCGCTGCCAAGCGGGTTAGTGCGTCGCTGTTTGTGGCGGAGGTTGTGGTGACGGCAGTTCAAGCCCTATCGCCAGCGAGTTGGACCAAGGGCATTGTTCATTAAACTCCACGCTACAAAGTCATGTATAAGAGACACCATCCCAGCTTCCTGATAGGGGGGAGTTCGCGACCTACCAAATCAGTCTATACACTTATGAATTGCTGTTCTATTAACATCCTGGAGACGACTCCAACACTAAATTTAATCGCTTTGCATCCACTAAATGCTAGCGGCTTTCGGTTGGTGGCCCCTTTTATTGACCTTCGTGGCCCACTAGGGTTCCGTGGACCACAAGTTGAGGACCATTGGTCCAGTCGAATTTGACATCCAGCGGACTGTTAATATTTCACTTTGCTGAGCTCGCTGTCGAAGGAATCCTTCGCCTTGCTCCTTGTCCTCCCCCAGTCCCCCTCGCCCTCCACAACCTCCACTAACCTTCAAAAGGTCAGCTCGCATCCAAGCAAGGCATGAGAGTTAGGAACGTGGGTGGGAGGGATTAACAATGTATATTATACCTTGCTATTGAAATCTTGTTCGTTTTATTTTATTTTGTTTTTCAATAATTGGTACGACTGTTCTTCGTATTTGAGTCCGGTGTTATTTATTTATCCCATGTTTTGCAAATGGACAGTTTTTTGTTTTACATTATTCCAGACTTATTTCTAATGATACCTCTTTAGCAGACACCGCCGCACATTTTAGAGAACTTGTCTTTGCATATATATCTCCCGGATGGAGGAATTCTAGTTTGAATAAAAAAGAATACAAAATGTCTGAATGTTGTATTTGATACAACGTAGGATCGGAGAGAATCTCCCCCTTCTTTCAAAATATATATACGTGTGTGTGGTTGTGTTTGTGCGTGTGTGTGTGTGTGTGTGTGCAAAGGAATAATAAAAAACGCGTGATTAACGATATTTGCAGAAACCACTGGGAAAATCAAAAGGTGACGGAACGTTTTTGTCTAAGACATCTTCAAAGGTACATTTGAAGATGTCTTGAAATAGACGAAAGAGTTCGGTCACCATTTAATTTTCCCAGTTGTTTCTGCAAATATATGTATGTATGTGTATATATATATATATATATGTATATATAATATGTATATATATATATATAATGAAACAAATCACTAGTTGTAGTGATATATGAAATAATCAGACCTTGTGTGTGTGTATGTATGCATGCATACAAGTATGTATGTGTATGTGTGTAGTTAATGTGGGTACTCGCGTTAATCTCATCAAAATGTCAATTTGTTTGATGGGTCATTACCCAGACAAATATCAGGCGATTTAGGTCACTCGACAATCGAGCCCGAGAGAAGGTGGGCTCGGTCACTCCTAGCCCTAAATGACGTCAACGTTTGGTTCACAGAAAACGGGGTACGGTGTCAGTGGTGCAGGTGGTTACCTACTGTCTAGTTCATGTTGAACAGTTTAACAACGCTCGTTAACTATGTCGCAAGGGCAGATTGCGGTGGGAGGTGTGTTAAACCTGATGTAACCTAACTGGTTTAACTAAAGCCTCGTCGACACGGGGTTAGTTTAGCAGCCTCTAGTAGTAGATGCAAGTTAATTTGCCCCGCAAGTAAGTGTTCACACTAGGATAGTTGGGAGGCAAGTTAACTAGCTTTCCGTTGACATTAGGCAAGTAGAGGGGTAAGTTACAAGTCGCCAGCACTAGAGACCACTAGACTAGCCCTATGTCAAAGAGGCTTTGATAGACTAAGTTAACTTTTTTCGTCGTGGTAAGGACTAGCAGTCGAAGCACATTGAGCAAAGGGAATGACTTCGGTTGCAGCTCCTCAGCGCCTCCTTGCGTATTATGCTCCTAAACTTCTCCCATCGGAATTCAAACGAGGTGATCAGAGTTAGGCGTTAGGCTTGGTTTGGTTTCTTAAACCGTCATTAGTTAAGTCGCGTGAAGAGGTGTTTATGTATTTAATTGTCCACCTATTATTTTTTTCATTCATGTATTCATTGTTGCACAAGCAACCCCCCCCCCCCCCGTGTGGAGAAAAACAAAGAAAATATATAGATCATGATGATAGTAATTATCGTTGGTTATTATTTGTGATAATTGTAATGAAAGGTTTAGAGTCGTTAGTATATGAGGAACTGTGTCGTAATTAATTGGCGTTTGGTCTCAAGGAGAGGGATTCCTTAGGTCTTTCCTCTTTAAACGTTAGAAGAATTTCATTCGTTTCATTGGCTATATTCACGAAAATCGCCGGTATCTGTTGTAGATAAGTCAGTAAGCCAGATAAATCTAACAAGAAAAGAAGATGACATTCTACGTTCGAATAGTGGAAAATGTTCGGCTTCCGGTCCTTGCCCGAGTCATCTGGCCCCTCTTTGCCCCTTGGGGGTCCCCATCAGGACCGCCGGTCTATCCCGTGAGAGAATACACAACCTCTGTATGGACCTCACCGTAGTATCACTTGTCAACAAATTAAGTAAACCAACAATAAATAGAAATAGATAAAACTAGTCTATTTTCCTATGTCGCTCTATTACTGACAGGATTTATTAGGTGATCTTACGCGCATTTTACAGAAAATGGTGTCATTATTTGTTATTGATCTTCTCATGAAATGAATAATAGCCTCATTCCGTGTGATTTGTGTGTATGAAAACACACAACAAGATCCATTCGATGACAATTCATAACTCTCAAAGACAGAAATGAAAATATGTATAAACACACTGGGAGAGGTCTTTCCACGTCAGAAGGAGAGTTAATTAAGTCCTGTATAGAGTTCTAGGATTAGATATTTACCGAATTGGGCTCGTTTCAAGAATTCTTATTTCAGTGTCAGAAACCAACCCTCACGTTACGTTAGTACTCCTTTCTCCTGTAGTGTTTGACCGAATCTGAAGAAACGTTGCCAACGTTGTATTTTACGGGAAGAGAGCTTTGCTCGTAGTGACCGCTTTAGTATTTTTCAGCATCCAGTTTGATCTTATATTCTTGTATAGTTTTTGTACTCGCTGTTTCTTCATTCAGTTTGTTCCAGATATCTATCACTCTGTGTGGGAAGCTATTCTTTTTCAGATCTCTTCTGTAACTATCCTTTTTAAGTTTCTTTTCATGTCCTCTGGTTTTTCTTCTATCCCACTTTAATAAGTTTGTGTGTGTGTGTGTGTGTGTGTGTGTGTGTGTGTGTGTGTGTGTGTGTGTGTGTGTGAAAAGTTCTAGCGTAAATTTTAACTAACATGGTCCACCTGATATAAGGGTTTGGGTTCTTTGGTGCGAAGGATTCTTTAACTTACCAGTGGTTGTTGTAGTCCCCACCGTCGAATACTAACCCAACCTTCGACCAACAGAGTTTCCCTTAAAATAAATAATAAATAAAATAAAAATAAATAAATAAATAAATTGTTGAATTGTGGTCGTTGGCTTCTTGTGATAGTCATAAGCCCCAGTCACGCTGTCACGATTCTTGTCATGTGTTTTGAATTTGAAAATCTGGAAGACGACTTCGCCTACAAAATTCTAGATTTCTCGTAGAACATTTCAACAATGTGTCTGATATTCGTATAGGTTTAATTTCACTTACTTCGTAATTCAGCTTCTCAACAAATGACGCAAAGTTAATATGACCTTTGAAGATTCGAAAAATAAAAATAAAATGTAAACGAAGTCGTTTGTAATCAAACGAACTCACTTGAATCGAGACAGTGTGACCGGGGCTTTAGACAGAACACAACTACAAGTAACGTTGGTATTTGGTGGAGTAATCGAATCTATTCTTTAACCCTCAAAGGTCCAGAGTTACCATCTGAATAGAATCATGTGGAGTTAATCAGAATAGGATCTACGGGACTTATATGGGGCTTAATAGATTAGACATTTTGGCAAGGCGCTTGTTAGCATGCGCGAGCGTCTCTGGTAACTTCAACCAGAACTGAGATTTGTTGTGAAAATCCTTCAATACTGCTAGCGAGCGCACACAATGGATTTTTTTTTTTTTTAAGATGCAATAGGTTACTATACATCGATTTTATTGATTTATTCATATATTAATTACTTTGTTCATTTATGTAGTTTATTCATTTATTTGTTTGTAAAGGACCTCGTTATTGCTAGCGAGTGCTCGCTGCGTCGCCAGAATCATGATAAATAGTCGTTATTTGGCGAGGCGCTTACTAGCATTTGGAGCATCTCACGCTAGATTAACCATGGCGGATTTTTTTTTTCTGTAAGGCGCCCATGAGTAATATCAGAAATGGCGATAAAACTGTCGCCATTTTGGCGAGGCGTTCGCCATTGCTTATCCGGGCACCTTTTGCAAAGTCACTAATTCACCCGCAAACGGGAGGGTTGACCCCCCTCACGCCCCCAGACCTCCGCCTGTCTAACACATCCGTCTAACACGCCTGTCTAACGACAGACGGCCTTGGAAAACATCTTCGGAGAACGGTTGACGCCCAGATTCAACTTTGGTCCGAACGAGACCACCGAAGACGAGGTTCCGACGTACGAGGACGCCCTCCTCGAATACTCGAGAGCCACCTTGACCTCCTCCTCGAGCACCACGACGACCATCACCGCCGACATCGACCCCGTGAAGACGGGGAACTGGACCAACAAGTTGACGTCGGCCTCGAACCGACCTGTGCCTGGGTATGCTGGCACTGTGACTCGAGGAGGAGGTGCCGGAGGCGGAGGAGGAGGACGGGAAGGCGACAGAAGGCGAGCGGGAGAGTCTGGGATCTACACGACGCTTCTGGGACTCTTCACCGCCGCCCAGTACCCAAGACCTTCCAGATCTTTCGGTAAGTGTGGAACTGCATGACGACCTCGAGGTGGACGGGGGAAAGGGTTCCCTCGGAGAGATGCCGTCGACTGGCGGTAGACAAAAATAATAATATAATTTTGGAGCATGTCATGGTCAGCGATGTCTTTGGCTCGTTTCACACGTATCGGCTTTTCGCCGTGCGCCGTCCACGACACGACGTCGTGGTCTCAAATAACCATGAGTGGCTAAGGACGCTTTCACGCAGGGTTGTGGTCGTGACGTGTAAAGGCGTCCGTAGACATCCATGGTTAGTTGAAACCACGACGTCGTGTCGTGGACGGCGCTCGGCAAAAAGTCGTTTCGTGTGATACGAGCCTATAACACGTTGACCTGGGAGAGTTGAGGGTTCTTTGATTGAATAAAATCGTCTTGCGTTAGGCGGAATGATGTAGGAAATAAGAAGGCCAAATTGGTCACAGGTTAATACACTAATACAAATTTTGAACTGACTTTTTCTCCCCCATTATTATTATTATTATTATCATTATTATTGTTATTATTATTATTATTATTATCATTATATATATATATATATATATATATATATATATATATATATATATATATTTTTTTTTTTTTTTTTTTTTTTTTTTTTTTTTTGTGGGGTTCCACTGTTGGACTCGACCAAATGGATTTTTTTTAATATTTTATTTTATGTATTTACTTATTCATTTATTTTTAAATTGGACAGAAATAAAGTACATCATTGTTCAAGAGAGGTTAGTTTGCTAAACCGTTCCTGATACGTTCTGAGGCTTTATATATTTATTCATTTATTCTTAACGAAAGACGAACTTCTGTAAGTTGCGTATACATCGTGTATACTATATATATCCAGGCATACATACACACATGTATCTATGAACTCTGCATGTATGTATAATGCATGTATGTATATAATGTATATATGTATATATACCATGTTATATGATATATATGGAGGCATACATACGCACATGTATTCATGAACTATGCATTTATATGTATATGATATATACCATGTTGTATAATGTTATATATGCAGGCATACATACGCATATATATTTTTGAACTATGCATGTATTTGTATAATATATATACCATGTTATATGATGTACACTTTAAACCCACTATCGGAGAAACAATATCAGAAGTAGAGGAAAACTGTATATTTCGACTACTATCTGAAATCCTCTTCAGCAGAAGGTAGTAGTCGAAATATACGGATCTCCTGTACTTCTGATATTATTTCTCCGATCGTGTGTCTAAAGTGTACATTTACAAATGTGTTATAAACATTACAGTTTCCCACGTTATATGATGTTATATATACCACTCGGAAACTGGGTCGCGATGCACATGAGCCCTAGATTTGTTGGGTCACGAACGCACAAGTGTTGAGGTCCATTTTGGCAGAGATTTAAGGTCCAAGAAATCGCTCGTGCGACGTTTGATCAGCTTCGGCCTCTGATCAGCTGAACACTTGTTTACTTCACGTGAGTCACCGCCAGCTTAGGCTTGTGTGTGTGTGTGTACGTGTGCCGGAACATGGGTCATGTAGAATTTAAAGGGAAGAGCCTCGGGTAAGAAAGGAAAGAGGGTTTAGGAGTGAAATATGTACCATGACGTCTCGACCTTCACCATGACTACTACCCCATCGCCTCTTTTTTCCTCCTCATCCTCCTCCTTCTCCTCCTCCTCCTCCTTCTCCTCCTCCTCCTCCCCCTCCTCCTCCTCCTCCTCCTCCTCCTCCTCCTCCTCCTCCTCCTTCACGTCCTCCTCTACCTTTCCTTCTCTTCCTCCTCTTCTCCTCCTTATCCTTCTCCTTCTCCTTATCCCCCCTCCTCCTTCTTCTTCTTCTCCGCCATCTCCTCCTTCTGCTCCTTCTCCTACTCTTCCTCCTCCTCTTCCTCCTCCTCCTCTTCCTCTACTCTTCCTCCTCCTCCTTTTCCTTCTCCTCCTCCTCCTCCTCCTCCTCCTCCTCCCCAAGTGTAGGAATTCCGTTACCTAAAAATACACCAAACACAACTACTAGTACTATTACTACTGCTACTATTTTTTTTTTTTTTTATAAAGCGACCTCCATCCTCGTGGAACTGTGTGTAAAAAGCAGTATTAGGATCTGTCTCTCACAGACACAGTTCATTGGCCTCTCTCTCTCTCGCCAATGACTACAACTACACTTTTTTTCTCAATCTTCTTAATCTTCTTCTTCTTATTATTATTTTTATTCTTCAAAACTGTACTCTTCCCGTAAAGCTAGATAGGAAGACGTTGGGTAGAAATAGCAATTTTGACAACTTTCAATTTTAGCCAATTTTTTAAGTTAGCAAATTGTGTATATGCGTTTGCGTGTGCATGTACACGTGAAAATGTAGTTAGGATCACGCTTCACATGAAACAAGACAAACTCATCGACGTTCAGCGTCTTGTTGGGTGAAAATCTGGCCACCAGGAACTATTTAGTGTTTTTGTCTTAACCCATTCAACTCCGATGACAAGATGTCTTGTCATTTGGTCTGTGACGTCAGTCCTCGCTTCGCTGCGAGCGAAGCGAGGATTGACGTCTCCTTATCAGTAGCGTGTCGGGTTGAGACTCTGTGTGTGGGTAATTCTTTACTCTGGGTCCTTTCTCCCTGTCGTCCTTCTGATCGTCTTATACTGGTTTGGTTTTCGACTTTCAGTGGGCGCTAATTCTCTCTTCCTCTCTCCCCCCCCCCTCTCTCTCTCTCTCTCTCTCTCTCTCTCTCTCTCTCTCTCTCTCTCTCTCTCTCTCTCTCTCTCTCTCTCTCTCTCTCTCTCTCTCTCTCCCTCTCTCTCTCTCTCTCTCTCTTTTTTTTATCTATTTATTTTGGTTATTGGTCACAAGCTCTTTAAGTTACGGAAGAAACGGGTCATACTCTTACCGGGAACAAGTCAACCCCCCCCCCCGTCGTCCCTCCCGCCCCGGCTAAGTAGTACCATATAAGCACTCAACCCCTACTTCCACCCCCCCGTCTTCCCCCCCAAGTACCATAAACAAGCCAACCCCCCCAAATACCATAAACAAGCCAAGCCCCCCCAATACCATGAACAAGCCAACCCCCCCACCCACCCCCGGCCAAGTAGTACCTTATAAGCACTCAACCCCCATTCCCCCGTCTTCCCCCCACTCCCTCCCGTCTTCCCCCCACTCCCCAAGTACTCTAAACAAGCCACCCCCCCTAGATACCATAAAAAAACCAAACCCCCCCCCCCGGCCAAGTAGTACCTTTTAAGCACTCAATACCCACTCCCCCCCCCCGTCTTCTCCCCCCTCCCCCCTAATACCGACATTATTTTGTACAAAGCAGAGCAGTAAAGATCGAGGAAATGTGGGATGGTTCTCCGACCAATAAATTACTTGTCCCGGTAGTTTGTCATTCATTGTTACTCGCCAGGGTTGATGGAGAGCCCTGTGGCATTCCCTTGGGCCTGCTCCCGAGAAGGGGCTGCCACGGGGGTGAAGGAAATCGACTAGCGGCAACTAATCAGGACAAAGGGAAGAAAGGAGACAAACCCACCCACCCACCCCTTTTTTTTTTTTTTTTTTTTTTACACTACGAAAAAACTACTTTCGCTTGCAATACATCACGTGTTAGCTTCGATTTACACAAGTTAGTAGTCTTGTTATTGATTTTTTTTTCTTCTTTTTTTAATAAATTGGCACACCGTGGAGCTCCTGGAACGGCCCTGGGTCATTTCCCAGAAAGCTCGGGCTGAGAGGTCGCTCTCTTTCTCTCTTTTCTTGCTCTTCTTATTTGTTACCTTTTGCAAAATGTGTGTATTCTCTGAAAATGTCCTAATAGCCGAAAGCGTTTAGATTACGCCTCTTAGTTTTCCAGTGGTTTTCAACAAATATATAATGTGCTGCTATGAATGTTTAGAAGTATCTATGTATGTGTATATATATATATATATATATATATATATATATATATATGTGTGTGTGTGTGTGTGTGTGTGTATAACATCTTTTCAACCACAATTCACTTTTAATCCCATGCCATCGCAGTCGAGACTGACCTAGGAGCTCGATGGAAGCATATATATGGAAATTGATACGTAACAAAAGGTGTCAGTGACTTAGCCCATTGCGCTATCAAGAGAGCGCAATGGGCTAAGTCACTGACACTTTGTTACGTTCGAGCTGAGTTCGAGTCCTGAGCTTGACCGCGTATCAGTTCCCACGTATATGCTTCCATCGAGCTCCTCGTCAGTCTCGACTGTGATGGCATGGAATTAAAAGTGAGCTGTGGTTGAAAAGATGTTAATCTGTTCACTGGGGACCATTCAGTGTATGTATATATATATATATATATATATATATATATATATATAATATATATATATATATATATATGTGTGTGTGTGTGTGTGTGTGTGTGTGTGTGTGTGTGTGTGTAAAAGAAAGCGGGTTTTCGTTGTTGTGTTAAAATGACAGCATTCATATAGTTCAATAACTATAGAAATGTCGTTTATACGTGTGTGTGTGTATATATATATATATGTATATATATATATATATATATATATATATATATATATATATATATATATATATAATATATATATAATATGGTGAAGGAAGCTTGAGTGAAATCTGCGCAGTTGTTGCTCCATGGGTTGCTTTCGATAACGTTTGGTGATAGATTTCTTGGTTATATTTATCTGTACAAGGCAACCGCAAGAGTTGCCAAATCATAATTAATCAACTGTGCCACATACTCGGGTTGATGAAATGACTGATTTATTGACGTAATTTGAGTGTGTGTGCGCGCGCGTGTGTGTGTGTGTGTATGTGTGTGTGTGTGCGCGTAAGTGTGTGTGTATGTGTGTGTGTGTGTTTGTGCGTGTGCATGTGTGTATTTATTTTGCGATATCCTATCCGGCCGTTTGTGTACATGTCATGTCGCCCCCAGCGTTCGATTCCCTGGACACCGACTTCGACTTCCATCGTCAGGATATTTTTGTTTTCGTTTTTCTTTTTCCCGACAATTTTCTCGCATCCCTGTGTCGCAGGCTTGAGTGCAAAGCGGAAATTAAATTTTAATCAAGGATGGCGTAAAATGCTGAGGTCGATAAGGAAGAAAAAGGGTGGGGGGGGTGGAAGGTGAAGGAAAAAATCACCATCGAACTCTTTTATCTCGAGGAAGGATATCGAGAGCCAGAATTTTCGTGCGGTGAATCTTTAGTTCGATTTTTTTTTTTTCCAGAACGAACGATAGTAGTGGTTGTGGTGGCTGTTTTAGTTGCCTGAAATGTGATTTATTACTATTACTACTACAACTACTACTACTACTACTATTACTACTACTGCAACTACTATGACTGCCACTGCTACTACTACTACTATTATTATTTCGTTGTTTTATCATCACATCTTCTTCCTCCCATT
Source organism: Oratosquilla oratoria (assembly GCF_046742065.1). NCBI lineage: Eukaryota > Metazoa > Arthropoda > Malacostraca > Stomatopoda > Squillidae > Oratosquilla > Oratosquilla oratoria. The sequence goes on along the minus strand of NC_134795.1, from coordinate 64,464,823 downwards.
CTCTTTTTCTCTCTATCTTTCTATCTCCCACTCTCTCTCTCTCTCTCTCTCTCTCTCTCTCTCTCTCTCTCTCTCTCTCTCTCTCTCTCTCTCTCTCTCTCTCTCTCTCTCTCTCTCTCTCACACCCTCTCTCACAGCACATAAGTCACAGGTGACGTTGTCGGCTGCTTTCAATTGTCTTCCACCATATTCTTGTAAATTTTATTATTACATAATCCGTGCGCGCGCGCACACACACGCACACACACACATCGATGGCGCAGTGGATAGAGTTCCCGGCTGCCACTATGGCAGTCTGGGTTCGAATCCCGTCCAGGGCTGAAACAATTTCAGTATCGCTGTGCAGCGGGTCGTTACACCAACTCTCGTGGGCGGGGAGTTGTGTGTGTGTGTGTGTGTGTGCGCGCGTGTGCGTGTAAGGTCACAGCATTACCCATGGATCGGTCATATACGAGCTCTGAGCTCTCTTCCGGAAAGGAAATAGCTGTTGATCACAAGTCCAACACGAGACCATGGTGAATCACACACGCACGGGTCCAACACGTGATCCAAGATCGTAGCGAATCACACGTACAACCGCAGTCATAGACACACACGCACACAGTTATGTATGAAAAATATATACGAGTTCTTCATCATGAACACCTGTACAAACCTTGGATTCTAGGTGTCGTGGTCACAGGTGTGACATCTGTGGGTGGTTTGTATCCCCCCACAACCCCCCACACGCACGCGCGCACACACACACACACACACACACACACACACACACACACACACACACACACACACACACACAAACACACACACACACACCACGCACCGACCGATATAAGAAGAGTCCCATACCGATATTTATGGAGTTAATCAACAACAAAAAATAACATTGTTGTACAATACGGCTATTCCTTAGCTTACTGTTTTTTATGCTTGTAACAATATTTTTACACTGTTTTAGTTTATAATTTTATAATTCTGTAGGATGTATATTTTCAGCAGTAATGCTGCTATACCCAGTGAAGCGTATATTATTATTACACACACACACACACAATCCCTATCGCCCAATGATAACGCTTCTGTTTGAACGCCAGGCCGGGACTAGTCTGTGTCCGGCACGCCTTGACCGTTATGACTTAACGTCGGATTTACCCATAACAAACCAAACTCCCTCCTCCTCCTCCTCCTCCTCCTCCTCCTCCTCCTCCTCCTCCTCCTCCTCCTCCTCCTCCTCCTCCTCCTCCTTGAGAAGCATAGTCCAATGGAGGTGCTCCTACTCCACGTCCAACCTTCTGACATCCTCGCTTTCACCTAATTTAAACACATGGAATTAATCTTGTTCTTACGAGGTTGTGTTGGTTGTGTAATCATGTTCATCTTTTGATTATGGCTCTCTCTCTCTCTCTCTCTCTCTCTCTCTCTCTCTCTCTCTCTCTCTCTCTCTCTCTCTCTCTCTCTCTCTCAAAACGTCATTTCCATTATCGTAACCATGACCAAGATAATAAATGATGTCTCACAAGGTCACCCAAAAAAAATCACGTGCAAACACAAACCCAAAATAATGAGAATGGGGCGAGTTGCAGACAATAGAATTTTTGGGCTCAAAATGATCTATTCTTTGTGTCGGTTTGAACATCAACTGATTATTCAGAGATAGGCTCGGTCCAGTAATAATCAAGCGCACGCACGCACATCACTCTTTTTATATTCGTTCTCCTCCCCCCCTCTCTCTCTCTTTCTCTCTCTCCCTCTCTCTCTCTCTCTCTCTCTCTCTCTCTCTCTCTCTCTCTCTCTCTCTCTCTCTCTCTCCCTCTCTCCTTTCCTCTCTCCTTCCCTCTCTCTCTCCTTTCCTCTCTCCTTCCCTCTCTCTCTCTCTCTCCTTTCCTCTCTCTCCCTACTGTATGTCCCACAAATCCTGCAACACATGAACACGAAAATGAGGGGTTTCTTCCAGGATCGCATAGTTTCGGTTGACTGCGACACCTGTGCCCCTTGTGTTTGGACATCCTGGGCGATTGGCAGTCACTGGTGGCCTTTGGGGATCGAACCTGGGTCTGAGGAGAGTACTGTGGTGCCAGAGTTCGAACTGTAGTCCGCGGGGTTTCTCCTCTGATGAATGAAATCACCTGGCGGTAGACTAACTTACACGACTTTTTGCCGTGCGCCGTCCACGACACGATGTCGTGTGATCAAATAGCCATGGGTGTCTATGGGCGCTTTCCAAACGTTACGACCACGCCCACGTGTGACAACGCCCATAGACACCCATGGTTATTTGATCACACGACGTCGTGTCGTGGACGGCACACGGCAGAAAGTCGATACGTGTGGAACGAGGCTAAGAGTCCTTGGGATTCCCACCGTCCCTTCGGTTAAATGAAATCACAAGGCGGCAGGATTTGAGTAAGTAACTTGGAAAGTTAATCCAGTAAAGTTGAGTCCTGGACCTAAGTTGTTTTATTTCATCTAAGTAAAGGAGAGAGATGAAGATAGTGCGTGGGCCGGAAATAACTGGTTCTTAAGAGGACTTTTCCTGTCGTGAGATGATTTGTCCGGACGGCGTTCCCCTCCCGTGGACAGTTGACACGTCGTCGTCTCGGATTTGATAACTTAATCGTATGTCTTATCTCTCCTATCACTTATCGAGACCATTAAGGACTCGGCTATGGAGCAGAGTTGTGATGTTTTTCGTCCCCTGTGGGTGGGTGACACAGACTGGCATTGGTAGATTTGACTTTGGGTGTCATACGTCATGTCTGTGACGGGGCAAAACCCAGAGAGCCCAGTCAGTCGACAGGGGCTGGCGGGTGCAGTCGTTTAGCGCGCGCGCGCGGGAAAGTGTTTGAAAGAAAATCTACCTCATATTTCGTCCACCACGGTGTTATGTGTGTGTGTGTGTGTGAAATGAAGTATTACCCTTGCATGTGCATGATTCCGAAATAATAACTTGACGTGCATGGTTGTTTTTCTGTCGTGATATCGCATGACGCAGTGTACAGTTTAGTTTTCCACCTCGCCTTGGTTGGAATGCCTGGAGCAGAGTTACAAAACCTGTAGACCGTTGGACGCTTCCATGGTTAGCACCAATATCACCTTGCATGGGAATTTCAGTCCCGTAATAGGCATTGCATTTCTGTTGACCCATTTTCTTTTTGTCTCTGCTTATTTTTTTTCGAAATGCATGTGCAGCGTTACCAAAACTGAGCTGGAGCATTGGACATAGCGTGGATCCAGCGCGCACGCCTTGTAGCCTAGCCGCGCTTGCCTCTGTATTTAGACGGATGTTTTACCTCCATACACTGCTGGAGACTACAAGTGCCACTTGGTGTCAGCCCATGCACGAGGTGCTGGCACAGTCTGAAGACGACTCACGCCCTTGGCACGAGGTGAAGCTGAAGAGGTCACAAGATGGCCGCAGTTGATGAAGAGGATCTTCCAGGTACAGTTTGCCTACGACCCGGACAGCAATGCAGATCTTCTCTTTAAGGATTTTACGTTTATAGAATGTGTGTGTGTGTGTTTTACTCATCGACTGGTGTTAGATCATTAATGTACCTATCAATACGTAAAACCGTCGACACCAATTTTCTTCGGGTCTGTTGTTTTAAATCTTTTCTATTCCTTCAACCACTCGCATGATACATGCAACCTATTTGAGATATTTCTTGGGAATAAAATAATTCGGTAATTAAGAAAAATACAGAAGTAAGAATGGTAAATGAAGATAGATTAATTATCACCGCCGCTTTGTGAATAAAACTTGTTCGATCAGTGGACGAAATGGTATTTTTCCTCCAACCTCCAACCTCTATTTGAACAACTAGAATATGACTTCGTTAACAGAAATCTAGTCTTCTCAAAGAACATTTCAACAGCATGTCTAACATTCGTATAGGTTTGCAATCTCCTTTATAGTTTGATATTTGGAGATTTGAAAATTCAAATATTGTAACCGAAGTCGTTTTTACTCGAACGAACTCTCAACGGTCGTCGCTGGTGAAGAGGCCCGTGGAAGCTCAGTATAACTCTTTTTCACGGCCATATATCCGTGGTTATGACCACAAATATCGTTTTATATCACATGCACTAGACATGTTCATGTCATACTGGCATATCTCATTCCGCATCTAAGTTTATGGTATGTTTATGTTTGTACGTGAATTAACATATACATGTGTTTATAGAGTATATATTCATATATATCATGTTTATATAGTGTGTGAGTGTATGATTCACCATGGTCTTGGATCACGTGTTGGACTTGTAGTCAACAGTCATTAACCTCCCGGATGAGAGCTCAGAGCACACACACCCAAACTCCCCGCCCACGAGAGTTGGAGTAACACCCCGCAGCGAAGCGATACAGAAATTATTTCAGCCCTGGGCGGGAGTCGAATCCGAACCGCCGTAGTGGTAGGCGAGAACTTTAACCACAGCGCCACGAGGTGTGTGTGTGTGCGTGTGTGCGTGCGTGCGTGACCAACCATTCCGAGTGGACGGCTACAATTATAAGCTTTGCTCATGGATACTCTCCACATCTGGCGAGGCCACAGAAGCGACTAATTTGACGTTTGAATCATGGGCCCATGCGGGACACCCCTACAACAGTCTGCGATCATTTCTCCCTGTGTACAAAGACGCAGAGTGAAGCACAGTCACAATCAAAAGTTTTTATCCACACTACAGGACTCACGACGCCAATATAATGTTTTATTTTCTTGTCGATTACGTGATATATTTTCTTATATATGTATTTAGCTTGCAGTTATGTAATACTCTTGAATAGACAAGTAAAAAGTTGTCAAAGAAATTTAATTTTGTTTCATGAAAAAAAACTCTGAGTGGGTCATAACTTTTGCTTGTGGCTGTACCGCGTCTAATCCCAGTAACACGAGGTCATCCATCATCCATCCATCCATCCATTCATCTGAGAATCTGTCATGGTTTTAGAGATCTACACGATATACGAATTACAGTATCTAGGGTAGCTTCAGCCGTGAATGGCGCTGGCCGGGAATAGGTGTGGCCGGGAAAAGCTCTGGCCGGGAATGGCGAGGGAACCTAGACCTTGAGGTACGAAAGTCCGATGAGTTTGTTTTTAACAGTAATCGGCTTACTATCATGCCATTCTGTTCGACCTTGTGCGCATGCACACACGCACGCACACACACACACACACACACACACACACACACACACACACACACACACACACACAAATAGTTACTGGTTCAGTATGAACGAGTGAGGCACATCCATTTTGACATGACGGCGATTTGTTCGAGAGAAGAAAGGACCCTTTCGGTCGGTGTTCACATGCTCCTCACTTATGGATCACTATTTCCACCCCTACAGGAGATCATTTCAACATCGAATAAAATCTTTTTTCATCCGCTAATGACTACTTGTTATTAGTCTGGAGACTCAATTGGGAGTAACTGGGGACCTTCGGGGACCTCTGGGGACCTCTGGGAACCTCTGGGGACCCCAGGATCCTGAAATGGGAACCACTGCAGTCAATAGGAACAGTCACGAAGAGCACACATTGATATCAAGTAAAGGATGAAAAATTGTATTTCAGTGAAATAACTGGGTCTGTTGGTGACGTCATCGAAAGCGTAGGTAGTCATGTATTCGCCTAGTAGTGGGTTCGAACCCCGCTCTTCTCTCCGATTCCCAGCAATGACTGGTACCTGGTGGCGATCAGAATGAATGAATGAAGAATTCGATAACAGTGAAAGGGTTAATGAAAAATTCTTTGGTTAAGAGGGACGGAGTACTCATGCCCTCACGTGGGATTTAGTGGGTGAGTGCGCCACGGAGATGAATGAAGTAGTCTGACGACAGGTAAAGCGACAAAGAAAAGCACCACCCGGTATGGAAGGGGTTCACGGATATGGGTTATAACCCCCATCGCTCCTGAGGGGGTGCCACGGAAATGAATTGAATAGCTTGGCTTGAGACAGTTAAGGAAGAACCTCACCCGGTACGTAAGGGGTATATTGGAACTCAAGGTTCACGATAAGATAACGTTTCCGTGGTGTGGCTCATCGCTCGAAGGAGGACCTCGACTTCGAACTGTGAGCCGTGGCTTCGGCTCGCTCTTCGGTGCTCGGAAATGGGGCACTATGTTGGTTGTGTGCGCACCAGTACACGGCTAGTTTGATTTATTGATTTTCGGATTAATTCATTAACCATCCGATCTTGGTTTCGCAAGCTGAGGGCCTCGTGTCGACGGAAGGCTAGACATGAGAGAGGAACATCCCCAACCCCGTTCCACTTTCATCACACTTGTCCATTTCCGCTCTTTCCTCCACTGAAATTTTAACGAAAATTGCTGTACCTTGTGGCCTCCCCGTCATATCATGCACGTACGTTCCTTGTGCACCCTTGTCATGGAACAATAGGTCTTCGCCCAAGTCAATGATCCCTAAACTTTTGGAAGCTGCGTTGTAAATATAATGGCTGACGCCAAAGAAAGGAAGGAAAAAAAAAGATAATGTATTCTCTCTCTCTCTCTCTTTCTCCCTCTCCCCCCCCCTCTCTCTCTCTTTCTCCCTCTCCCTCTCCCTCTCTCTCTCCCCCTCTCCCCCCCCCTCTCTCTCTCTCTCTCTCTCTCTCTCTCTCTCTCTCTCTCTCCAGATAGACACAAGTTGATATTATAAAGATCTCTCTCTGGGGAACCCTCAGGGACGCCATGATGGAGTTCTGAAGGTCCATTTCGCCCGCGAACTACACTTTGGCCACTCACGCACGTTTTCTCTTGATCGACATCCCGACCACATGCTTTTATGGTTTTTTCACCCAATCCAGTCGGTCCTCCCACATTTTCGTTAGTATTAGCACGCGCCACTTTCTTCCACCCACGCCATCACAGATTCGTGAATTAATAAATGAAAAAAAAAAAAAATAGTTCGGATTGCTGCTGAGCTGTTTTCAGGAATTTTGTCAGAAGAAACAAGTGTTACACGAGTTGTGATACAAGAGTTGATTCAGTAGCATAGGTCGTTTCCTTTTTTTCAGTACTCGCTACTAATATTATTTGATTTATTTTATTGTAAGGAGGAAATAGCCATTAGTATATGTATGTATTGATACTGGGGGAATATCAAAAGTAGCATTTTTTTTTTATTGTCGTCGATTGAATAAAGTAGATCATTTGTACTACCCCAACAATCCTAGCGAATTACAAAAAGTAAGAAAGCAAACGAAAAATAACTATAAATAATTGAAACAAATATAAAAATAAATTAATTAATTAATAAAAATTGTCATTCGATAATTCTGGAGAAAATTTAACGCCTCTCCTGCCCCAGATGTTTAGTTTTTGTTAAACTTAAACGGCTTTATTCGGTGGAGCAAGATGCTGTAATGATTATAATTTATTTTATATTATTTGTTTTTGTTTTGTTATCATTTGTCTGTTTGATTTTCATTTATTATTAGTTATATGTCAAATTATTATTATTTACTATTTACCTGTTTGTTTATTATTTAACTATACGTCTGCATTTATTTATGTATTTTGTTTGTTATTTACATTATTATAATTTTTATTTATCATTTTATAATTATTCTGATTTTTTTCGCATCCGACCTAGATATGGACCAAAAGATCTCCTGTCGGCATGCTCCGCCTTTGTAATCCTTTGTCTCCGATTATATTTTATTATCATTAAAGATACCTTTTGCTCCTGCGATTATCGCTCAACGATGATCGTTAAACGATTATCTAGAGCGCTAATTCATTGTTTTTAGCGACTCTAGCGGCAGTCGCTCGAAGCAAATGAGTCCCCATCGTTCAAAAACAAAGAATTAGTGCTCTGGACAATCGTTTGACGATCATCGTTGAGCCATGAACGATCATCGTTGAGCCTTGAACGATCGTCGTTGGGCGATAATCGGACCGAACAAAACCCACCTTAGAGCAAAGGTTTGAACAGAGCAAATGCCAACTTCCATTTGCTGAAATGAAGTACAGTTTGAACTCTCTCAAGTGAGAGAGAAGTTCAAACTGCACTGCAGTTCAGCAACAGGACGTCTACCTTTGCCCTGTGGTGCGTCACCTGTGTCGCCTGCGTCGCCTGTGTCGTCTGCGTCGCCTGCGTCGCCTGTGTCACCTGCGTCGCCTGTGTCACCTGCGTTGCCTGTGTCGCCTGCGTCTCAGTCTGGCCCAACTGGGTCAGAGAATTAGTTTGAATTTATAACAAATTAAAACAATGACTTGGTTTTGATTAACAGGACTTACTCCACTTGAAGAGATTGTATTCTAGTTGCTAAACGGCTTCGTTTCACCAAAAGGAAACTCGCGCCTAACTAGGTTCAAAGGAAAGGAGTTTAAGCGTCCGGTAATCTCCCTTGAATGGGAACGATCGTAAGTGACGATAACTGTTTACATGTCGACATGTTTTCTGGACCGGGGGCTCTTGTCACCATGGGAACGTAGATTGATATCAGATTAATGCCTGTGATGATTGTCCTATTTGCTCGCGTGTATGGAGAGGACACCCCCCTCCCCCTCCACCTCCCCCTCCCCCCAATACACCTGCGCTGTTGCATGACAATCAGAAAAGAAAAAAAAATTGTACGGATATAAAAAAAAATCTGTTTTCCGTTCGTGTGCAAGGCTGCCAGTTAAGGACTTTGTTTATCGAACGCGTTTGTCTGTAAGCAACCTTAAGTTTCGTGTTTCTCGTGGGTGACGTTAGGTTCGTCGAACGCGGTTCGACAGACACGTGTTTAAAGTGATGTGTGAACGTGTGAACGGGGTATTTGGTTGTCGAACACATTGGTTAAACCCCAAATACCCCGTTCTTCTCACGTTCACACATCATCACTTTAAACACGTGTCTGTCAAACCGCGTTCGACGAACCGTTAGACCGTGTAAACTCCCTTTAAGCGCAATCTGAGACGCAGGGGACATAGGCGACGCAGCACAGAGCAGAGGCAGAACTTCTCTCTCACTTGAAATGTTTCTACGTGTACTACCTCACCATTTCAATGAATAGATAAATAGATAAAGTAAAATGAATGAATAAAATAAAATATTTATAATAATAATACTAATAATAATACTAATAATACTAATAATAGTAATAGATAAACGAGTAAATTAATGAAGAGATGAATAGATAAATATATAGATGAATATTTAAATGCTCCATGGAATTTCCAAGGTCGGTTATTCCGTTCGAGAAGGCAAACAGACAAACCAATAGTTCCTTTTTGTATGTGTGCGTGTGTGTGTGTGTGTGTGTGTGTGTGTGTGTGTGTGTGTGTGTGTGTGTGTGTGTGTGTGTGTTTAATTACGCAGCCTCTGCCCTCCTTAACACCCAACACACACACGTGTACACACACACACACACACACACACACACACACACACACACACACAACCGAGAATCGGGTTGTCAGAAGGATGGAGGTCTAAACAAGAACACGACGATTCCCAACGTAAAGAAAGCGAACGAGATGACGTCACGAAGAGGCGCGCAAGATGCCAACAAGCTGCCACGAGGTTACATTACACAGTGAAGTGACCTATTCTTGTCTTGACCTCACTTGTGGTGTTCCTTTATGATCAAAGATGGCGCCATAATCGCCGCGTGGATGATATTTGCAAATGTGTGAAAATGAGTTTTATATTTAATTGTGAAAGAATGAGACAGGGACTTGTGTAATATTTACTATCATCAGAGATAAATGAAATCATCATCGCTGGCCATATCCACACAGACAGAGCAACGGAGATAAGAATGTATCGGTATTCGAGTTCATTGTTTCCCCATAAACCGGACGAATGCTTATGAAATTGCAGCCATACTCCAGTAAGCCCGATCGTTCATTATGCTGCAACAGGAGCGGGGGAGAGGGGGGGGTTGCCGTGGAAAAATTAATCCTTTTTACAAATTTAAGCCCTGTAAACCCTAGAGGATGTTAATTAGCTTAAGATTTTATCAAGTTGGGCTCCCACGGGCTTCTTCACCAGCGACGACCGTTGAGAGTTCGTTGGAGCAAAAACGGTTCAATATTTGAATTTTCAAATCTCCAACTGTCAAATCATCTTTCCGTTATATATAGCAGAGCTGAATGAGGAACTAAGAGATTGTGAACCTGTACGAATGTTAGACATACTTTCGAATTATTCTTGGAGAAGTCTAGATTTATGTAAGTGAAGTCCTATTCTAGTAATTGAGATGGAGGTTGGAGGTAGAATGTGGAAAGAAACACATTGTGCTTTCTGCTGGATGTTGACCTCGACAGCTGTTGACAAATTTCTAGATCCTGTGTTGATATACTTTATATCTTACCGTCCTCAGGATTTCTGTTTTTTTTTTTTTGTAAAATTTAATTTCTGGGTATATCCTCACAACACAGGATATGATAAGCCAGTATCTCTTACTCCATTCTCTTTTTCCCACTCTCTCACTCTCTCATTCTCTCATATTCTCTCTCTACCATTCTCTCCTTCTCTCACTCTCTCTTCCACTCTCTCGCTCCTTTCTCTCTCCCACTCTTTCTCACATTCTCTCTCTTCCACTCTCTTTCCCACTCTCTCTTTCTCTCACACTCTCTTCCACTCTCTCGCTCCTTTCTCCCACTCTTTCTGCCATTCTCTTTCTCCCACTCTCTCTCTCTCTCTCTCTCTCTCTCTCTCTCTCTCTCTCTCTCTCTCTCTCTCTCTCTCTCTCTCTCTCTCTCTCTCTCTCTCTCTCCCCCTTCTCCCTCCCTCCCTCCCCTCCCTCCCTCCATTCCCTCCCTCCCTCCATTCCCTCCCTCTCTCCCTCTCTCCCCGCCGAGTTTTTAGGGTAGGCGATCAAAAGAATTGCTCTAGTTATTCCAAGACGGAATGTGCAAGGCTTCGGTGCATTTTATACCTTTATCTCCTCAAAAAGTTCTATTTTTACGACGTTAGATTACCTAATCTAGTGATCTAGATGAGGCTCCGGACACTAGGACTGGGTGGGGATTAGGGGGTGGGGGTGAGTCTAGGGGATTAGGAGGAGTAGGGGGAGTTTCTGTGCTCCATTTTTCATCTGTAATATTCTTGCAGTCGGTAATTAAGATACTCGAAGAACCTTCAAACCGGCCTCGGGGTGTTAATTCCAGTCTTTCTTATTGGGGCTATGTGTATACACCTTTGTACATAAGAATAGAGGAACGAAGGATACTGCAAGAGACCATAAGGCCTACACTAGGCAGTTCTACTACCACTTATCATCCCCATCCATGAAGAAGTCTAAAATTCTCGTAAAATAATAGTTTCAGAACTTGCAACAGGGTTACTAAGTCTATTCCATTCTTAGACCACCTATTAGTAAACCATTTCTTGCCTATTTCCTTGTTAAAGGACACACACACACACACACACACACACACACACACACACACACACACACACACACACACACACACCCTGGGCGGTCTGGGTTCGAATCCTGCCCAGGGCTGAAATAATTTCAGTATCGCTGCGCTTCGAGTCGTTACTCCAATTCTCATGGGCGAGGAGTTGGGTGTGTGTGTGCGTGTAAGGTCACAGCATTACCCATAGATCGGTCATATATGAGCTCTTCCGGAGGGAAATAGCTGTCGATCACGTGTCCAACACGTAATCCAAGACCATGGTGAATCACACACACACACACACAAATATATAAACTGTTGTATGTTGTTGTAGAATGAGGAAATTACACCATTTTTAGAAATACGACTTATGGTCATGCATTAGTTTTTTGTTTTTTTTCTAAAGAGGCGAGTTGCGTACTTCTTTGTTATCGAATGGGTAATGCAGAAATTAATAAAATAACGTGGTTGTGGTTGTTGTTTTTGTATTTTTATTATTTATTTTTTCATTTATTTATTTTGTGGCTTAACGTCACAAATTGCTTTCCTATCGGGACGGTGCCCCTTACAAACAACTCTGTAGCGTGGAATTTGATGAACCATGCCCTTGGTTCAACTTCGCCGGCGGCAGGGTTCGAACCGCCCTAGCCCGCTCAGCCAGCGAGCTTCCGTATTGTAGGATTCAAGAGGATAATTAACCAATTTAGCCAAATCTAATTTGGAATTTATTCAATTTTGGCGAAAGATCGTCGACGTACTCTTTCACCTTCCCATTATCCGTGAAGGCCCTATCACATTGGGCTAGTTTTCCTCCGACTGTTGGAGAAAAATCGCTGCTCATAGCTTTCGGGAAGGAGCATATGCTGGAATAAAATTATTTTCATCCAGCATATCAAATAACAATTTAGGTATTTTTTTGTTGAGTAAACAAAATAGTTTGCTACAGTGATTTTACGGCTGACAAAGTGCTGGAGGTAGGGTGTCGGAGGAAAAATTCCCCAGTGCGATAACCCTTTGATGTATCGCGGTGGGTGAGCAACGACGACAAACTTGCCGCGCTTGTTGAAGGCAATTTTTATTTTCTTTCGGAAATAGAAATAGCGCTATTATTATTTATTTCCGAAGATTTTTTTTTAATAAAAGAATAGTTTCCTTAGATTACCGGTCAAAAATAAATCTCGTGTCACCTACCAATTTCGTACCAATTCCGTTGACTTAGAAATTCATTAGCGCGGTGAATCTTCGTTTTCTACGATTCAGAAATTCATTAACGTTTTCGTTTATTCATTTCCTACGATTCGTTACCGAAAAATAATTTCTTAGGAAAGAATAACCTCATTAAAAGAGGGCGAAAAATAAAAGAATAGTCACAAATTAGGAATTGATTATATTCGGAAAACTTAGAAATACTTCCCTGTATAGCGGTATCTATATTTGGGATTTAGTCCTCTCCTAAAATAACATTTCACCAAACCTGTTCTCAGTAACTCTTTGTGACGTTCAGTACTCAAGATACCCTCAGGGGTTGATTGAAAGATGTATTGTCGTCAACTGCATTAAGACCCTATCCTAATCCAAATGTTATTCTATTAACTTGCTATTTTATATATATATATATATATATATATATATATATATATATATATATATATATATATATATATATATATATATATATATATATATACAAACTCCGAAGCGGCCTTGCTGTGGATGTGCTGTGTCTTGCTACATTGTTTCTGCCCCAGGGCAGTGGGCGAGATGCAGGGATGACCCGTCATCGAAGAGGAGCCAAGATCAAAGGGAGGGAGGGGGGTGGATGGGAGTGGAGTATGATGGAATGGAATGGATGGGAGTGGATTTTATGCCTTTGTTTTTGGCTACCTCCCTTATGTATGTATTTTTATTTGTTTATTTATTTATTTATTTTGTTGTCCAGAGTTTACCCCTACTCTAATCCTACTGAACATACTACACACGAGATATCCCATGACATCGTCCGATGTTGGTAACTTACTCCCAGACACGTTCCCTCGAACGTTCCCGGCTGTACATACACTTGCTCGTGATAACCACGTGTGTTTATAAAGACTTATTTTCGTGTAAAATCATGGTTACTTTTCTCGCCGTCGCTGCAGGGTATACTGACGTTGGTTCTTTTTCTTGCAGAAACTGAGCGTCGCATCAAAGCCAACAACCCCGAGTTTAACCAACAGTTCAACTATGCCGTAAGTGTTGCCACTAGTTTATTTACATTATACCCATTATATATATATATATATATATATATATATATATATATATATATATATATATATGCAAAGTAGACCACTTGGAAATAAGAAACTAACGAAGCAGAGCGCTTTCGTATATTACACATTCATGTAATACACGAAAGCGCTCTGCTTCGTTAGTTTCTATTTTCCAGGTGGTCTCCTTTGC
>NC_134795.1:64328537-64446037 GCF_046742065.1 Oratosquilla oratoria | reverse complement strand
GGCTCGTGAGTGTCTTTGTATGTGTATATACTGTATATACATATATATATATATATATATATATATGTATATATATATATATATATATATGTATATACATGTATATATATATATATATATATATATATAAAGTATATATATATATTAATATATATACCGTCTTGCTCCTTACGTCTCCTCCCTCCTTCCTCTTTTCCTCCCTCTTAAAACACACACACACACACACACACACACACACACACACACACACACACACACACACACACACACACACACTTTTCCTACCTCGTAACACCCATCCACACACGTTTACTTCCTCGTATCCTGTACACACACATACACATACTCATACACTAGATGCTTAAAGATACAAAAGCGGGTTACTACGAGCATAGCTCACTTCCCGTAAAATACAACTAGGTAAATACACACACACGCGCGCGCGCACAGACGTGAAAGTTGGAGAAAGGGAATTGCCAAAGGGTAAATGTTGGAGAGGACTCTAATAACTAAAAAAAAAAAAAAGTTTCATAGATAAAAGACAAAGTTAGGGAGAAAAGTGCAGGGCACTCATGAGCGAGGTGCCCCAAGGATCGTTGTTGGCGCCGGTTATAAAGCCGTGTCTTTTAACCCTAAGAAGGAAACGATTAGATCGGTGATAGCAACAACAAAAGAATACAGATCTGAGCTTTAATGTAACCTTGAAGGAACACGTAAATAACCTTCGTAACTAAGAGTGATGTGGCAGCAGGAATAATAACAAGTGTAGGATGATGGAAGTGAGAAAAGAGAGTCAACTTGCAGTGCGTGGGGGCGGGTGTAATTGGCCAGGCGCTAATTAGAAAGATAAGCCAAAGGTCTTAATGGAACAGTCAACAGAAGATTGTAGCCTAAGGTGATATGAATAGTACAAGAGGAAGGAAAGTTGTTTGCCGAGCAGGCGGAAGTCTTGCTTTGAAACAGGTGGACAGTGCTAACTTGAAGTTGCTGATAACCCAGCGGTACCTCAGATGTAGTCCTGTGTACTGCCGCTCTTTGTATTTTTGATGAATAAGAAATAAAATTTTGTGTACAGTGTGTGTATATGCATATATATATATTATATACATATATATATATATATATATATATATATATATATATATATATATATATATGCACTAAAAACCCACTATTATTTGGATTTAAGAAAATAAGGAAATAACGAGTTTCCGTGTATTTCGATCACTTGCTGTGATCCTCTTGCTGTGGTTCTCTTTTCTTCTCTTTTCTTAAATCCAAATAATAGTGGGTTTTTAGTGCAATTACTAATGTGTAACGACATTACTGGACAGTGATATATATATATATATATAAATATATATATATATATATATATATATATATTATGATATAGGTACTTTTTGTAATTATGTAATATACGAAAGCGCTCTGCTTCGTTAGTTTCTTTTTTCCGAGTGGTCTACTTTGCATACGAGAACACACGTACCCGTATTCTTATTAGCATATATATATATATATATAATGTAGCTACGGATAACAGAGATTGATCCTCAGCGCGTACACTGACGACAATTGCTCGACTTGAAAGTCGAAGCCTCCAGGGCCGCAGCTAAGTGTCCCCTTGCTTACGTTCTTTGCCTGCCAAGGCTTCCCTGGTTTCAAATATTCCATTGATTGTTGTATATCACTTCTGGAACATTACGTCGTCCTTCGTGGCCGCGGTGTCCCGTGTCTGTTGCCATAAATAAACGATGAATGCGTTCTTTCTGTGTTTGTACGCAGGTTTCGGAGGTAAGGACGTTCCTGGTAGATAGTCCTTGCGTCAAAATTGCAAAGAGGGCCCCCCCCCCACCCCCCGTCCAGGACTTGAACCCTCAGTTCTCGTTGTCTGTTAGCGTCAGTTTGGTTACCTTATCAAGGCGAGAGGTACCGGGAAAAGGAAGGTGTGTGTGTGTGTGTATGTGTGTGTGTGTGTGTGTGTGTGTGTGTGTGTGTGTGTGTGTTCGTTCATTCGTTCGTCACTGATAACTCACTAGTTCTGTCACTGGGCGTCGAGTACAATATCGCACCGAAGAGGTGAAGTTAGAGTTGGTAAAGGGATTCAATGATTGTAGCAGAAAGGAAGGATATAAGAGTATGTATGTATATGTATGTGTGTGCGTATATATATATGTACCTAGTGTTGAAATACATGTATATATGTATATATCATATAATTTTTATGACCGTCGCGTGTAGTACTCGAACCTACCGCTCAGAGGCCATAAGGTAACTCCAGCGCCTTCACTCGAATTCCTCGTGTATGTATATGTATATGTGTATATATTATATATATATATATATACATATACATATATAACCTCTGGTCACTTGTGCATTTCGAGGCTGAAGGCCAGTTGGATAAAGATACCTTAGGCGACTGCTTGATAGAACTCAAAGTTTGCACAGCTGCACGTGGTCCAAGGCCGCAGACCCGTCCACAAGTGATATATTCATTCTAGCTAACTGCATCCGATGTTACTCATCATAGGTGTGGTTATAAGAGAGAGAGAGAGAGAGGTAGAGAGTCTATTTAGAGAGTCGTGGCCATTGTTGATTTTAGTACCTAGCACGGCCGCCAAGGATGCAGACCCGTCTACAAGTGCCACCTTGTATACATTTATTTTAGCTAAAAAACGATTTTATCCACCTTAAGTGTAGTTAAAAGAGAGAAAGAGAGAGAGAGGAAGTGAAAGTCTTTGCAGATGGTTGAACAACTTAAAATTTTAGTACCTTGCATGGCTGCCTTGGACTTCTCTCCTGTGCGAGTCTTCCAGTCTTCGTTGCATTCCAGTTCGATCGTTTTGCGAAGTCCTCAGCTTGTTTCGTTTCCCCAGATCGATGAAACGTCCTCTTCGTCTTCTCGACCGTCCGGCTGTGTCCGAACTCCCAAAGAGTGGGGACATTAAGATGAATGACTGTTATTGTAAGCAATGATTTGCGTCTGCAAGGAAGCAGCGTGACGATGTATATCTCAAATATTACTCCATTTTTTCCTTCCCGTCGATGTGGAATTCGAAGACGAATCGCCAATGCGGCAAAATTATCCTTGTGCTGTTTCAGGGCTGAAGTGGGTGCCACGGAAATGAATGAAAAAAATAGCTGTAGTCATACGAAAAGGAAGTACCACACGGTATTGAATGGGTTTATCGAGATAGAAAGTAGCCCCCTTTAGCTGGGGAGATGCGGGGTGCCACGGAAATGAATGAAATAGTCTGACACCAGCCAGAATAAAAAGAGTCACCCGCTATTGAAGGAGTCAAGTGAGTGGTTGTGTAAGGAGTGTGCTTCGTGGTGGTAGTGGATAGGCCGGCGATCCTGCATTGACTGGTACCATTTTGTAACAATTTTCCAGCTTGTCATGGGAGTCCTCCCCCCCTTTTGTGTGTGTGTGTGTGTGTGTGTGTGTGTGTGTGTGAGGGGGGAAGGGACCAGAGGATTTCATGCAGCTAAGGGGGGCGACCAACAACGTAAACTGGGTCTTGTTCGATCTAGACCCCGTTCAAGCTTGAGGTCAGCCCCGAGAACTACACAACCATATACTCACTTGAACAAAAATGATAAAGTCCGTCAACTGAAGAGAATTGGACAACAAATCTTTCTCCACAAAGGTTCTTTTTGGGTGACAGACTACGCTTTATAACCTGCTGATTGAAATCGTTTGGTTTTAGCCAGAATAAAATCTCCTGAGGGCGTCACCCTGCCGGAGGGTGTTCTTTGAGATCACCCAGAGTCCCCCTCAGCTGAATAAAATCGCTTGGCGGCATGAGCCAGAATGTGTTCTTTAAAACGGCGTCAATAACGAAGGCAGGAATCACCTCTAAATGGGATAAATGATTCTCTCTTTTTTTTTTTTTTTTTTTTAATGTATGGGATTCATTTCCCTCTCTCTCTCTCCCTCTCCTTTTTTTTCGACCTCGTTCTGGACCGAAATGTCATCTGTCGGCCTCATGCATTTATCATTGTAACTCGTTGTTATATGGCGACTGTTCTATAACTTGGGCCTAACTATTCCTTTGGGAGCAATGTGCTGCCATCTACAGACCCTCCTACACGCAATAAAAGATATTGAATTTCTTCCCAGCAGGTCCCTTCCCCAACATCTGTCCTTTCCCTTCTTCCTTTTTTTCATTCTCTTTTTTCTTCATTTTCCTGTTTTTATTCATCTTCATATTCCTTGTCTCCCTCCTCCTCCTCGTCCTCTTCCTCCTCCTCCTCTTCCTCCTCCTCCTTCTCCTCCTCCTCCTCTTCTCCTCCTCCTCCTCCTCCTCCTCCTCCTCCTCTTCTTCTCCTCCTCCCATGTATTGCATACGCCACGAAGAATTTTGACAAAGATGATCAGTTTCGTTGAGTGGTTCCAAATTCGGGGAGGGGGGGGAAGGGACCTGGTGGGAAAGACATCACCTGTTGCCCTTGTTGCAGCGCCAGTGGCTTCGAGCAGCCGAAGTCTGCGGTGGATGTCGAGACGAGGCAAGGTGGGGGGGGGGGGCTGTGTCCTGTACAGGACGCCTCTTCTCCCTCCTCCTCTTCCTCCTCATCCTCTTCTTCTTCATCACCCTCTTCTTGTTCCTCCTCCTCCTCTTCCTCCTCCTCCTCCCCTCTTCTCTTCCTCCACCTCCTCTTCTCCTCTTCCTCCACCTCCTCTTCTCCTCTTCCTCCACCTCCTCGTCTCCTCTTCCTCCACCTCGTCTTCCTCTTCCTCCTCTTCTTCCTCCTCCTCTTTCCTCTCCCCCTTCTCCTCCTTTCCATATCCTCTCACCTCATTCTCCTCTCCCCTTCTATCTCCTCCTCCTACTCTTACCTTATCCTCCTTTCTCCTCCTCCTCTCCTCCTCCTCCTCCTCCTCCTCCTTCATCTTTCTCCTCTTCTGCTGCACAATTAACTAACACAGTCATTGATTAGGTGTCCCGCCAGTAGGCGCCTTCCTGATGGGCCCTCCATTCATTTGTTTACAAGTGTGTGTGTGTGTGTGTGTGTATGTGTGTGTGTGCACCTAGTAGTTGTACCTAGTTGTATCTTACGGGAAGGGAAGCTACGCTTGTGGTGTCCCGTCTCTGTATCTCGCAGTGTCTAGTTTGCTCTTAACTCGTGTGTGTGTGTGTGTGTGTGTGTGTGTGTACAGCTGTAGCTTTCATCACCTTTTCCATGTAGCCACATCAATATATATATATATATATATATATATATATATATAGTATATATCATCTATAAATCTGTATTCACGTGTTTCGTTGTTTGTTGACATATTCGCTAGTGTATTTCTCCGTAAAGGGCCATCGACTGGCACCGGCAAGACGGACGCCAAAGAGGATCACCTCCCTAGCGCCAGTCTTCATCTGGAGGTGCAGCCCCGAAAGGCTGACATTCGGTCACTTCCACCTTTTCGCATAAGGAGACATGTCAACCGGTGACTGCTCTCCCGGTGACGTAGAAGAGTCCCGATTTCACACAACACAGACAGCAATCCAACTTTTCATTCCAGAGAGGTCCACGGGAGAGATTAAGGACCGATGCCGGTTGCTGTGGGGATTGCGGTTTTTTTCACTGAAACTAGAAGGAATGGTTGTTATTTGTTTGTTTATATGTTTATTTATCTATGTATGTATATTTATTTGTGCCTATACTGTAGTATGCTTTCCAAAATCATACACTCCCCAGTCACACATACACTCTCTCTCTCTCTCTCTCTCTCTCTCTCTCTCTCTCTCTCCTTGTCTCCCCTTTCCATCCTGTCACACCCTACCACCTCTCCCACCCCTTCTTCAACTCCCACGTCCTCTCCCACTCCCAATTCCTCTTCCACTCCCACCCCCTCTCCCACTCCCACCCCCTTTCCCACTCCCAGCCCCTCTTCCACTCCCAGCCCCTCTTCCACTCCTAACCCCTCTCTCACTCCTAACCCCTCTCTCACTCCTAACCCCTCTCTCACTCCCAACCCATCTCCCACCACCACCACTCCCTCTCCCACTACCAACCCCTCTTCCACTCCCACCCCCTCTCCCACTTCCAACCCCTCTTCCACCACCCACCCCCTTCTCCTACCACCCACCCCCTCTCCTACCACCCACCCCCTCTCCTACCACCCACCCCTTCTCCTACCACCCACCCCCTCTCCTACCACAATCCCTCCTCTCCCACCACCAACCCCTCTCCCACCATCACCACCATCCCTTCTCCCACCACTTCCTCCTCTCCCATCACCTCCCCCTCTCCCACCACCTCCCCCTCTTCCACCACCTCCCCCTCTCCCACCACCTCACCCTCTCCCACCACCTCCCCCTCTCCCACCAGTCCCGTAATGGCCCCCAACCAAGCTGTGTGCTATTGGACGCCCCAGGGCCCATTACTGCCACCATTGTCAGACAAGAAGCAATGCTTAAGAGGATCGATTCTTCCAGCTGATGAGGTGGAGCCCCCTTGCCCCCCTTGCCCCCCTTACCCCCCTTGCCCCCCTTCCCCCCTCCCGAGGGGGCCCTAAAGGGGGGGAAGAGGGGGGAGAACTCACGTTTTGAATGACGATGGGGGGGAGGGGGAAGCGGGGGGAGGGAATCTGAAGACGAATTTATCAAATAGTTTTCTGATACTTCCTTTCATGGATTTAATGCGCTTCGTGGGCTGCTAAGCTTCGGGGGTCCCCGTCCTCCACATGACCCCTTTGTATCCGAAGGGGGCGGGGGGGGGCGGGGTGAGGTTTCGTCTTCATTTGTGATTGAGAAAAGAAAAAGAGAAAGAAAGAGGAAGAATGTAAGTCACGTGGACATGTCACGTGTTTTCAGCGCTCTCTCTCCTCTCTCTCTCTCTCTCTCTCTCTCTCTCTCTCTCTCTCTCTCTCTCTCTCTCTCTCTCTCTCTCTCTCTCTCTCTCTCTCTCTCTCTCTCTCTCTCTCTCTCTCTTTCTCCCTCCCTCTCTCTCTCCTCTTTTCTAATGTCTTCTTTCAGTTGAATAAAGTCGAACGGCGGCTGAGAATAAATGTGCAAACCGAGCTCTATAGTGAAATGGTTGAGGAACCGTAGACATCATTCGTCATCAGTAAGGTCGCCAGGTGCTATAACCTTCGATATATATATATATATATATATATATATATATATATATATATATATATATATAATATATATATATATATATATATATATTATATATATATGGGCAGGAGATTTTCTCCTATACATACTTCATTGAAAGTGATGACCAGTTGGACCTATTGTGAAGTCATAAACCTGCTTTCAAAGGAAAACAATTCCACAGTAAGACATATGGAAAATACTCTTAAGAATTTAATAAGTGCACACCTAGCCATCACTTTCAATTATTATTTTATTCCTATGGTTGACAGCAATTCCACTTTCATAGACACATCGCAACGATTATGCTATTTGGTGGACAAACCATTGGCTCACCTACGTTCCCTCTCCTCACCACCTGTTTTATTGTTTATTATTTATTTTCATTCATTGTTGTTTATTATTTATTGTGACTTTACTCTGAATGCAATGTCTTCATCATTATTCCCTTCGATATGATTATGATTTATCCAGTGAACGTTTATCTGACTTCTTATGTGAAGGATTGAGTTGTGGTCTTCCGTCGACACTCCAAATTGACCTGTAGTATGTCACAACTTTGCGAACGTATATTTTGTTGATAATATCTCTATAAAGTTTCGTTTGGCATACTTTATTATTATTACTTATTATTTTTCTATGTATCTATTTGTGTGTGTGTGTTTATGCGTATATGTGTGTGTATATATATTATATATATATATATATATATATTATATATATATATATATATATATATATATAACTATGGGGCAAATTCGGATATCCCAGACGTACAGATAGCTTTTGCATTGTGGTGTATTTTTTTTTATCTTGTTTTCTTTTATTTTTCTTTCATCTTTTCTTCCTTTCCCTCTTCTTCCTGTTCCTCTTCTTTCTCTTCCTCTTCTTATTCCTCGTCTTCTTCATTTTCTTCTTCTACACCTCCTCCTTCCTCTTCCTCCTCCTCCTTCAACATACTGTAATACAGTTAAGGACGAACGACCTCGCGTCAGGCCACATTCCGCGGCTGCCAATCGGGGAGGGCGTCGTCATGACGTAGATACTCTAGTTCGAGGTTCAGAATTCCTAGAATCCTAGGTAGCAATCACTAGAATTATAGCCGCTGCCTATTGGCTAGGTCGGGCTTTATACCTGGAAGATGTGTTTAGATTAACTAAAGGCGTTTAAGTGCCAAGTGCCTTAGTTATAATCCGCTTTGTGGAGATCCCCCTAGTCAAGGGGTCAAGATGAGTAATCCCCTCCGATTCGATGGCGTCAGGCGGTTTTGTTCGGCTTATGAGAACGTCGCCGTATTGAGGAGGTAGTGGGCCGGCGCGGCGCCACAACGGCGAAGTGTTTTTTTTTTTTTTTTTTTCTTTTCTTTTTCTTTTTTCTTAAAGGACACATCGAAGACTTCGGCTTCTTCAACGTGAAGGCAATGTTCTTCGTGCGTTTTGTTCCGTGTAAAGACAGGAGGAGGAGGTGTCATGTAGCAGGGAAGTCGGGGGTGGAATATCGGGCTGAAGAAGGGGTGGACTGGCAATTTCAGGCTGAAGTGGGAAGCTGGCAACTTCAGGCTGAAGAGGAGGGGGTGGTAACTTCAGGCTGAAGGGGGAAGCTGGCAACTTCAGGCCGAAGGGGGTGCTGGCAACTTCAGGCCGAAGGGGGTGCTGGCAACTTCAGGCCGAAGGGGGTGCTGGCAACTTCAGGCTGAAGGGGGTGCTGGCAACTTCAGGCTGAAGGGGGTGCTGGTAACTTCAGGCTGAAGGTGGAAGTTGGCAACTTCAGGCTGAAGAGGGGGATGGCAACTTCAGGCTGAAGGTGGAAGCTGGCAATTTCATCAGGCTGAAGAGGGGGGATGGCAACTTCAGGGTGAACGGGATGAGCAACTTCGGCCTGAAGGAAGGCAAACTGCAGGGGGGGGGGCACTGGCAATTTCAGGCAGAAGAGTGGGGGGCTGACAACTTCAGGTTGAAGGGGATGAGCAACTTCTGCCTGAAGGGTGGGGGAGCCTTTGGCCTGAAGTTGGGCCATCTTGAGCCCACCTGTGTTTAGCTTGAATAAAGTACACGGGGTATGTCCCCATGTTGAATATACTGAAAGACGCTTCAGGGACTTCAGGCTTCAGATTTCGGGAGTGACGTAATGCGGACTGCCCTTTATGTTCCTTTCCCGTCGCGGTGACATATTGCCTTCGGCGGGAGGTGCGGGGGTGCCGGGCGGGACCTCCCGAAGGAGGGTGGGTGTCGGGGTGGGTGTGAGTGGATTTGCGGTGATGGATGGCCACACTCACGCCATGCTGGACTGAGCAGCAACGTGGTGGAGGAAGTATTTAGTTTGAAACCCTATTTATATTTCTTTCCTTATGTACTTGTTTTCTTCTGGCGAGGATTACTTTTTACCACTGTTGCTGTATAATGGGTTCATAAGCCATGGGTCTTGTTTATTTGTTTATATATTTGTTTGTTGTTGTGTTGTTATTATTTTTGTTTATCAAATTATTTTTCTCCAAGATTGTTACTTCTTGGAATGATTTTAGTTTTCCTGGTCACACTCATGAATTTGGTCCATTTATCGCCAGTTGCTTTGATTCAGTTTCGGGGGTTTGTGGGCCTTTAATTATTAATTTTGATAAACGACTTCTTTTGACCGGCGTGAGTCCTTGCGGAATGAGTGACCGTTACTTAACGAACTCTTTAATTCGAATGACCGTTATTTAACGAACTTGTGAGTGCGAGCGACGGTCGTTTAACGGAGCGAGCGACAGTGTAAGCACATCATTTACGTAACTCAGAATGGGTGCGTGTGGTTAGTAATGTCTTGGTAAATTACCGGTATGTGTCGGTGAAAAATTTGGCAAAGTGTTTCGTGTGTGTGCATGTGTGTGTCATTATGTGTGTGTCATTATGTGTGTGTGTGTGTGTGTGTGCGTGTGTGTGTGTGTGCGTGCCTTTGCACAAAATTGAATGAAATAATCTAATGGGAACCAAAAATAATACTAAGTACCCAGCCATCAATCTTTTCTGCACTAAAGTCCAGATCTCTCGCGACACTCCCGGCCAGTCCCTTTCCCGGCTAGATCTATTCCCTGCCAGACCTATTCCCAGCCAGACCCATTCCCGACCAGACCTATTCCGGCCAAACCCTTTCCCGATAAGACCCTCTCCCGGCCAGACCTATTCCCGGCCAGACCCATTCCCGGCGAGACCCTTTCCCGGCCAGACCTATTCCCGGCCAGACTTATTCCCGGCCAGACCTATTCCCGGCCAGATCTATTCCCGGTCACACCCATTCCCGGCCAGACCTATTCCCGGCCACACCCATTCCCGGCCAGACCTATTCCCGGCTAGATCCTTTCCCGTCCAGACCCTTTCCCGTCCAGACCTATTCCTGGCCAGATCTATTCCCGGGTAGACCCTTTCCCGGCCAGACCTATTACCGGCCAGAACTATTACCGGCCAGAACTATTCCTGACGAGACCTATTCCCGGTCACACCCATTCCCTGCCAGACCCTTTCCCGGCCAGAGAGGAGTGCCCAATTTTTCTCGGGAATCAATCAGATTCCAGTAACTATTTCAGGTCGATTTTCGGATGAACTAACGAGCGAGTCAATGCAATACGCATATGTCCGTTCCTGTAGACAGAGACAGTTGCATAGTTTGGCTTAAGTTAGATTCCTAAAACTGTGGTTGGCAGATTCGTACATGGTTGAAAGGAGTGACCTTGAATTAGTGAGTCCTCATGTTTTGATCTCGCTGTTCTGTATTAAAAAAAAAAAAAAAAAAAAAAAAAAAAAATTAAGACATATTTTGAAAATCCTGTTGGGGTTCTATGTAAACAATTTAATTTCTTTCGTCTTTACAATTGTGATCGTACACTTCGAATTCTAAACTTTTCTTTATGTTTATTATTATTCATTTAGTGTTATTACGGATTTTGTGAAGTTTCATCTCACCCGTT
Source organism: Oratosquilla oratoria (assembly GCF_046742065.1). Taxonomy (NCBI): domain Eukaryota; kingdom Metazoa; phylum Arthropoda; class Malacostraca; order Stomatopoda; family Squillidae; genus Oratosquilla; species Oratosquilla oratoria. The sequence goes on along the minus strand of NC_134795.1, from coordinate 64,434,988 downwards.
TACACAGCAATTTTTCATCTATATCACAACAACTCCAACAGCTTTTCTTGTTAACGTTTCTTGCGGAAATTAAGATTAAGGTGAAAAAATAATTCCCGCAACGAGGCGCTATGTTTGTTGAGAGCATCCCCAACTATTTTTTTCTTTTGTGAAACATGTGTATTTCTCCCTAACCTAACCTATCCTAACCTAACCTACCTAACCTACGTAACCTAACCTAACCTAACCTAACCTACGTAACCTAACCTACCAAACCTACGTAACCTAACCTACCTAACCTAACCTAACCTAACCTACCTAACATACGTAACCTAACCTACCTAACCTACGTAATCTAACCTACCTAACCTACGTGACCTAACCTACCTAACCTAACCTAACCTACCTAACCTACGTAACCTAACCCACCTAACTTACCTAACCTAACCTACCTATCCTAACCTACCTAACCTACGTAACCTAACCTACCTAACCTAACCTAACTTAACCTAACCTACGTAACCTAACCTACCTAACCTAACCTAACTTAACCTAACCTACCTATCCTAACCTACGTAACCTAATCTACCTTACCTAACCTAACCTACCTAACCTACGTAACCTAACCTACCTAACCTAACCTAACCTACCTAACCTAACCTACCTAACCTAACCTACCTAACCTACGTAACCTAACCTACCTAACCTACGTAACCTAAACTACCTAACCTAACCTAACCTACCTAACCTAACCTACGTAACCTAACCTAACCTACATAACCTAACATACCTAGCCTAACCTAACCTACCTAACCTGACCTAACCCACCTAACCTAACCCACCTAACCTAACCTACCTAACCTAACCTACCTAACCTAACCCAGCGTAACCTACCTAACCTACCTAGCCTAACCCAACGTAACCTAACCTACCTAACCTACCTAACCTAACCTAACCTACCTAACCTAACCTACCTAACCTAACCTAACCTACCTAACCTAACCTACGTATCCTAACCTACCTATCCTAACCTACCTAAGCCAACCTACGTATCCTAACCTACCTAACCTAACCTAACATAACCTACGTAACCTAACTTAAGTAACCTAACCTACCAAACCTAACCTACCTAACCTAACCTAACCTAACCTACCTAACCTAACCTAAAAATACGTGAAAGGACAGACGAACATCTTGCATTTTGGACAGCCATGACATCGCTTCAGCGTGTGGGTGGCGGCGGGAAGGTTGTGGGCATTTTTTTTTTTTTTTTCTCTCTTTTTTCCACCATCCCTTGATATCAATTTGCGGGAAAAACGTGACCAAGAAAAGTTGTTGTCGTCGTAGTGTAGATGAAAAAATATATATACAAATTGATGTGCGAGACGGAACATCATAAATACCATTGTTATTATTATTGTTATTATTATTGTTATTATAAATATTGTTTTTATCACTTGTGATTCTACAACTTCTTGTTATTTTAGATTTTAGTATGTTATTGTCATATTATTATTGATATTACTTTGTCATTTATTGCTATTATTTCATCTTTTGTTATTTTTTTTTATTATTACTACATTATTCCTATTTTATGCATTTATTTATTACTCAATTTTACTCAGAATCTCCAATATCTTTATTTTTTTTATATTTATTATTATTATTATTATTATTATTATTATTATTATCATTATTATTATTATTTTAGGTTTGCGGGAAAAAGTCACTTGAGAGTTACCCTGATCGACCTTGAGATGAATAAAGTCGAGTGTCGACTGGTGTGTCACTTGACACCTGCATCGGGCTCGTGCATCTGTCACCGGTGGCGTGTGGTGGCCCAGCATGCCCTGAGTACACACACACACACACACACACACACACACACACACGACTCGTGGCGTATTGATAGAGTTCCTAGCCGCCGCTACTGTGGTCCGGGTTCGATTCCCGCCCAGGACTGAAATGATTTCAGGTTCGCTGGCATTGCGAGTCGTTACTCCAACTCTCGTGGGCGGGGAGTTGGGGTTGTGTGTGCGTGTAAGGTCACAGCATTACCCATCGGTCATATATGAGCTCTGAGCTCCCTTCCCAGAGGGGAATAGCTGTCGATCACGAGTCCAACACGTGATCCAATACCATGGTGAATCACACGCACGTACGCACTCATGCTGGTGATTTCTTTCTGATAATAAAATCGCATCACATTATGTTGTAATGAGCAGGGGAAGGATTTATCAAGAAATAATGAAAAAAAAATTACTTGGAGGTATTCCCCGACAGATTAAAATCGCCTGGAGGCAGCTTGAACAAATATATAATAAACGTGAGTAGGTGTGAAAGAATTGATGATTATTACAAAAATGAATAAATAAATAAATAAATAAATAAATAAATAAAATAAAGAAAATGTGTTCACAAAACCCTGTGTCTTATGGAGTCCTTTCTTAACTGTTTAACGTCGCGGACTACCCAATCAGAAGGCTAGGACGGTTCCTCTTTTGCAGAGGACTCTATAGCGTGGAACGTAATGAACCATACCCTTGGTCCAACTCGCTGGCGGCAAGTTTCGAACTACCGTCATTTGGACCTCCGTCGCAAGTAGCGACGTTCTAACCCGCTCGTTTTGCGCCACGGTTATGGAAAGTCGTTGAATAAAATGGCGACGAATTTTTATGACGTTCGCTTGACGATTTCAGACTCATCGAATCTGAAAGAGACTTGGAATGACTTAGATTTGTACTCCTGTAAGAGTTGTCCTTTTTTACTTAGTATATATCCTTTTTACTCAGGACATGTCCTTTTTATGACTGGTTTGTCCTGTTTTGACGATTCAGGCTTTTCCCCCCTCAGGATTGTCCTGTTTTGATGATTCATGTTTTTACTCAGGATTGTCCGGTTTTGACGATTCAGGTTTTCCCGCCTCAGGATTGTCCTGTTTTGACGATTCAGATTTTTTTTTACTCCGGAAATGTCCTTTTTATGACTCAGGCTTGTCTTATTTTGACGATTCAGAATTTGTTCATTATTTCTTGTTGTTCAGGATTTTTTCCTGTTGGTGTATTGATGAAAACGATCAAATGAAAGGTTCAAATCCCAAGCCTTACTTACCCCCCTTCCTCCCCCCAAAGATTAATTAAACGAAATAGAATGAAACAGAACAAATAAACAAATGAAAACAGTTTTCACTTGTTTTCTCCGTCCAAATTTGAAATTAACGGTTGTAAATTTCAAATTAAGACCTCTAGTTTCTTGTCTATTATCCAATATTGGTTTACCCCCCTCCCCCCTCTCTCCCCCGCAAAGGAGATCGATGATTCTCAGAAGGGGGACAGTTGTCTCCCAAAGGGGGGGGGGATTGGGGAGGAATTGTCAGAGGAGAAAATGCAAACTGGGGGAGAAAGTACTTTATATTCTGCAATATGTCAAACAATGTACTATTATACACAAGCTATGGAGACAAAGCTAAGGACTGCACAGAGGAGAATGAAGAGATCAGTGATGGGAATAACGCCGAGAGACCGAAAGAGAGCAAGTTGGGTGAGAGAGTAGACTAGAGTGAAAGATATTGTGGAGGCGGTAAAAGAGAGGAAGTGGAATTGGGCAGGTAAGTTGGTGCGAACGACTGATGAGCGATGGAGCAAGTGTGTTACTGAGTGGACGCCGCGAGATGGGAAGCGTGGAAGAAGGAGACCAAACAGAAAGTGGAGAGACGATATAGAGAAGATTGCAGGAGTGACGTGGCAGAGGTTGGCGCGGTCGTGTGAATCATGGAATGCTATAAAGGAGGCCTTTGTTCAGTTGTGGACTCAGGATGGCTGATATGATTTTGATTTGATTTGATACACAAGCAAACAGCGTGACCGCCAATTAACAGTTCACAAACTGTTGGACGAAGCCCCCGTCTTCTTTGAGACCTGACCCATTTGAGGTGGACAGGAGCACACGCCAGGAGGCGCTGAGTAGCTGCGGCCGAAACCGTCACCTTTGCGCTTTGGGGACTATTGGGGTAGGTCACAGTCACTGCTGGGAAATGGAGAAAGGAGTGCGGGATTCGAACCCGCGACTGGGCTAATGCGAGAACAGCACGCTTCCGATTATGCCACCAGCGCTTGGTGATGAGTGGCCCACAACTGGGGATCAGGACAAAAGGACCGAGATCCAAAGTCCAGGATCCAGGGTTGGCCCTGATGGTCTGGAATATGTTACGCCAAGAAAGGGTCGCTTTCAAATGGAAGTTTTGTGAGCCATTGAAATGGAAGTTTTGTGAGCCATTGAAATGGAAGTTTTGTGAGTCATTGAAATGGAAGTTTTGTGAGCCATTGAAATGGAAGTTTTATGAGCAATTGAAATGAAAGTTTTATGAGCCATTGAAATGAAATTTTTTGAGCTATTGAAATGGAAGTTTTATAAGCCGTTGAAATGGAAGTTTTGTGAGGTATTGAAATGGAAGTTTTATGAGCCACTGGAATGGAAGATTTATGAGCAATTGAAAGTTTTTTGAGCCGTTGAAATGGAAGTTTTGTGAGCCAGTGAAATGGAAGCTTTATGAGCCATCGAAATGGAAGCTTTATGAGCCATTAAATGGAAGTTCTGTGAGCCATTGAAATGAGGATTTATTTAGGTTTTTTTTCGGTGAGTAACGAAATCCAGTTTTATCAAACGTTTCGTCAATTACCACTGTAAAAGTTTAATGGTGGGAAAATCGAAGTAATTAAAAAATGGGGTGGGAGTAACTGAATAAAAGTTGGATCTTAAGGAGAAGAATGTGGTCTGAAGTTCCGAGAACCACTGGTATAGTTGGTATACAAAGGATTACAAAGGCGGAGCATGCCGACAGGAGACCTTTTGATCCATATCTAGGTCGGATGCGAAAAAAAAATAATATTAATAATAAAACAATAAATAAAAACTATAATAATGTAAATAACAAATAAAATACATAAATAAATGCATAGGTATAGTTAAATAATGAACAAACCGTAAATAGTAAATAATAATAAATTGACATATAACTAATAATAAATGAAAATCAGACAGACAAATGATGACAAAACAAAAACAAATAATATAAGATAAATTATAATCATTACAGCATCTTACTTAGGTATTTATCTAAATGATTCTTAAAGCTTCGAACTGAACTACATTGCACTACCTGTGCAGGAAGTTTATTCCATTCATTAACTACACGGTTGGCAAAGTTGTTTCTACCTACTTCCAAATTGAATCTATTTCCGGACAGTTTGAGACCATTGTTTCTTGTCTGATTTTCATTCAATGTGAAACTTTTGTAACTTTTGAATTCCCTTTAAAATCTTAAAGACCTGTATCAAGTCACCTCTGAGTCTACGCTTTTTTAGGGAAAACAGATTCTTGTGTTTTAGTCGATTTTCGTATGATTTATTTTTGATATTTGGAATCAGTTTTGTGGCTCGCCGTTGTACTTTTTCCAGTCTGTCAATGTCTTTAATGCGTATAATCGACTTGTTGTGTATATTTAAGACAGATTGAACATTTTCAGAAGCTCTGCCAAGGGATTCGAACCGTGACCTGTGCGTGCATAATCACGGGGACTTGTACAGTCCTTTTGAACCATCGCACGTAGCTCAGTCTCTAGCGTCTTGACTTCCTGATTATGCACGTACAGGTCAGGGTTCGAATCCCTTGGCAGAGCTGAAAATGTATGATCGACAAAGTTTAACCGTGTGGTCATAACCAGAAGCAAATATTTCAAATGACCAAATGGGGTCACTTGCTCCACAGGGTGTTGAAAACCAGGTTTTTTTATTCTGTCGATCCGACGCACGGTTCATGTCCGTTCTTGAAAATGTTTAGGTTTCTCAATCTGTCTTCTTCATCTCCTATTCCCGCAATGCACACACACTTTGCAGTCATGGACCACTTTCGTTCGGGCAATGTCTCTGAACAGATGCACCTCTACATGTCTTAATACAGCGTTTCCCAACCTGGGGGGTGCTGAAATCAATTATATTGGGTGCTGGGAAGTGATGCACACAAGGATCACATTGACATATGTATCAACGATTACCTAGTTGTCCATATTTGACTTTTTCCATGCTATTTTATTTTTCTAATGTGTTCTTATTTCTTCTACAAACAATATTGTCAATTTGTTTCACTTCTAAGGAATCAAGAAAAATCCTCAAGCAGTACACGTCACTTTCGTTTATCCTTCTGATAACAAGATAGGGGGTGCTGGACTGCTTAGACATGACAACAGGGGGTGCTATGGTCGGAAAAGTTTGGGAAACGCTGTCTTAATATATGACTAATTCATATTACCTTGCGGCATACTAGGCGTCTCTCGCTAGCATACTACTTGCTTTTGATATTTCGTTTGAGTAGAAACGACTTAGGTCACGATGTTTTGTTTTCTCAAATTTCCAAAATGTCAAACTACTCTTGGCTCACATAGTGAGGCGCTGAATGACGAACTAAGAGAAGTTAAACCTAGAATACGAATGTTAGACGCGATGTTCTCATAACGGAAGTCTAGAATATTGTAACCCAAGTCGTTTTTACTCAAACGCAGTAGCAAAAGCAAGTAGCATGCTAGCCTAGTGTGCCGCCACCCTAAGCTTCTGAGGCTCCTTTCGATTCCATTCTCAGTCTGATTGTTCGCTGATAAAACTTTCAAAGGATTACAAAGGATTACAAAAGAGGAGCATGCCGACAGGAGACCTTTTGGTCCATAACTAGGTCGGATTAAAAAATAAATAATAAATAAAAAAAAGATTATGATAATATAAATGATAATAGATAGGTATCACACACACACACACACACACACACACACACACACACACACACACACACACACACACACACACACACACACACACACACACAAGTACTTGAACACTTTACAATGGCCCTTGGTCGCTTTCCACCTCAGGGCCTTAGGTGACTTGGATATAGTCACTGTGTGATACATCAGTTTCCTCCGGGTATCGTTACTGCAATAGTGGTCCGCCGTGGACTCGCCGTCTCCTGCGTTCGAACGGTCTCGTACTACCGGCAAAACCATGAAAAAAATCTCCAGCGCCTGTGATTTTAAAAATTGATGGATATTTTTGTACATTCTTTTTCACAGCATTCACACGCATTTTCAGAGGCCATAACCATTGTACTAATTTCTCACAGCCATCTTTTGCAAACAGCAGACAATAAGGCGTTCGTTCCCAACGTCCTCCCCCCTCCTTTACGTCCACTCCTCCTTCGCTTGTCTTTCCCGTGATCATGTTAGTGTTAATGTTAAAATATCACGGAGACGTTACAAAACCCTCCACTCACAACCTTGTAATTTCTTTTGAACATAGGTTGTACCTATACCATGCTGTCCTTGTACAATCCCATCCCATCGTTAAAAAAAAAAATAATAATAAAATAAGGTAATGCAGTCATGAGGATGGCCTGTAGGGCCGCTAGCATAACCCATGGAAGAAGAGACAGCCACTTATTATTATCATATATATATACATATATATATATATATATATATATATATATATATATATATATATATATATATATATATATATATATATATATATATTTATCAACCACAGTTCCCTTTAATTCTAAGCCATTAACATTGAGAAACTCGAAGAGGCATACATGCAGAAATTGATACGTTGTACAGCTAAGGACTCTAACCTCCGCTAGCACGTAACAAGTGACAATGACTTAACCGATTGCGCTATCATTGCCCTTAGAATTAAAGTGAATTGTGGTTAATAAATGTAAATCTGTTCACTGGGATCCATTCAGTGTTGTACAAATATATATATATATATATATATTACATTTGAACGAAATATTATGCCGGAGTTTCTCCTGTTCGTGTATTAGAGGAGGTATTTAAGAGCCAATTTACTTGTTTGCACAGTTCCAATTATCATTTACGTTGAGCAAATTGCCTGCCCGGTATGATAAGAACGGTGGTTTGGGGCCTGTGGTGCAGTGGGTTCTAGTCACATTTTTTTTTTTTTTTCGAAATGTGATCGACTCTCTCAAGAAATTAATTAACAATTCGATTTTTCAACATGTGGCGGGGAACAAGGATGCAGCCACAGTGCCCCTTGCGTGTTTTCGTATTTTTCTCACATAAGAAGAAAACACACATACACACACACGCACACACACACTCGTTTTAACGGACAAAACGGGGCATCGATCCGATAATACCGATTGTCCACAGTTACCGACACAAGACTGTAGCGGCTAATATCAACAATTACATTACGAAAAAAAAAAATAATACAGTATTGTGCTTTTCATCAAGCACACCATCCAATCTGAGAGTACCTGTATACTGCAAATATACACCATGACAGTTTAAAATCAAACTTAGCATGGGTGGTAGAGATACCGTGATCGTATAGTGGGAATTACAAATGGGTGGGAGTGTTTTTATGCCTTTCCCTTTTTGGCTACCTCCCTTGGAAGGGGGAAAAAGCCTTGGTATATGTATGTATGTATGTATGTATATATATATAATACATATACATACATATATATGTATATATATACACAAACACACACATACACACACACACACACACACACACATATATATATATATATATATATATATATATGTATATATATATATATGTATATATATACTGTATATAATTATAATTCAGCCATCCAGGGTGATGGTCTTAGTATATGTACTAGAATTCTAAGACTGCGGGAAGAAAAAAAAAACTATGTGTGCAGTATGGCATAGTTCTTGCGACACTTGCTCTATCTGTGTGTTATTATGGCGAAGAAATATATGCACTTAGCAACCCGTCTTCCCTCTTCAATTTACACTTATTTCAAGTTATTGAACCTTAGCTTAAAACTTAAACTTAAAACTTAAATCTTAAAACTACTTTTAATTATGACCTCTTAACTACTCTGCCTCGGGTATCATTTGTCTTATTTGAGAAGCCGAATTTCTTCACATGTTTTTTATGTTGTGTGTACACGCACACACACGTTTATTCACCGAATTGCATTTGCCAAATGCAATGCGCAGGTAAAAAGTGCTCCATTCGTGTTGTCCCGTCTGTGTGTCATAATTGACTGTGTACCAGCGTGGAGACACGTGCTAGAGAAGTTCATTTATTTTCACCCAGAGAGAGACAGAAAGAGAGGGAGAGAAAGAGAGAGAGGGGGGAGGGAGAGGGAGAGAGACGGAGAGAGAGAGAGAGAGAGAGAGAGAGAGAGAGAGAGAGAGAGAGAGAGAGAGAGAGAGAGAGAGAGAGAGAGAGAGAGAGAGAGAGAGAGAAAGAGAGACGGAGAGAGAGAGAGAGGGGTGGGTGGGAGAGAGAAAGAGAGAGAGAGAGAGAGGGGAGGGTGGATATCAGAGAAAACAATAACGGCAGTGAAGAAAAGGCCGATTGAATCAGGTTGAAATCTAGATGAATTTATCCGGTAGGCTGGTGCTCGATCCCCGGGCTGAGCCCCAAAGTTTTGTCTGAGAAAGCTGATTAATTGAAATAACGACATGGACGGCCGGTTTTGTGTCTGAGGCAGTGGTCCCCAGGCTGTTGCTCGCGAGCGCCATGACGCCCTCAGAACTCTATAACGACACCCACAGAACTCCATAATGACGCCCGCCGAGGCTCACCAGATATTTATATATTTTTTCATCTATTTATCATTATATATATTATTCTATATTTATATTTTATTTTATCATATTTATTATTATTGTTTATTATTTTAGTTATTTTATATTTGTATTTATTTTTTTCCTTTGGCGCCCGCCATTGTATTTAGAGCGAGGGAAGTGGCCCGCAGCTTCAGAAAAAAAAAAAAAATTAAATTGTATAAGGGAACAAAGGGGGACCCGGGGGGGGGGGGTCTCGCTCGGACAAGACGTCCTTCAGGAGTTCTGATACTCCCCCCCATCTCTATCTATCTCTATCTCTCCCTTTCTCCCTCTCCCTTTCTCTCTCTCTTTCTCTCTCTTTCTCTCTCTCTTTCTCTCTCTCTCTCCCTTTCTCTCTATCTATCTCTCTATCTCTATCTCTATCCCAGGAGCATCAAAACCACGAAGCCCCCGTCACCATGTCGAAGGGGGTCAAGGACGCCGCCGCATTGAGGCTCGTCGGCCAAGAGTCCCATGCTGGGCAGATTCCTCGCACGCTAACGTGGAATTCTTTCCCGGCGGGTCCTTTCCCCGTTGGACTTTATGATACTTAGGATTCCTGCCCTCTGGGTGACGTAATGCCCCCCCCCCCCAAAAAAAAAAAAAAAATCCCCCTTCCCCTCCCCCGCGGGATATTTTGACCCTGGGGTTGGCCATACATTCCACGGGGCAGAATTTCGATAGTATGCACCCCGCTCCCCCCCACCCCCAAATAAAAAAAGGGGGGGAGGGCGTTCGGGAAGAGACCCGTTGGGAAAGAATTTCGTTTTTGTCATAGTGTCTCTGATTTTTTTTCAGTGTCGCGGAATCTCTTATTTAATGTAGAGAGAGAGAGAGAGGGAAAGAGAGGCTAAAAGAAAAAAAATCCTGTCCTCGCCAATCCTTCTCTCTGGCCAACGAAAGAGAGAGAGAGAGAGAGAGAGAGAGAGAGAGAGAGAGAGAGAGAGAGAGAGAGGAAGTGAAAGAATATCAGAGAAAGCAATAATGGCAGTGAAGAAAAGGCCGATTGAATCAGATTAAAATCTAAATGAATTTATCCGGTAGGCTGGTACTCAATCCCCGGGCTGAGCCCAAAGTTTCGTCTGAGAGATCTGATTAATTGAAATAACCAAACGTAAGCTTATCACGGTAATCTTGTCCTTTATTGACAATATTGCGGCGTTGGAGGGAAAGGGCTGACGTCATGTCGCTCTGGCTAAGTCACTCAGAGACAAAGCAACTTCCCATATAAGGAGAAAATATATTTTTGTTATGCATTAATACTACTAATGTTAGCAACATTAGCAGTACTTGATGATAATGATAATAATAACGTAATAATAAGTGGTAATAATGATCATGGTTATAGTAATTGGTAATAATAATAATATAATAATAATAATGTGGTGATAATGATAATATAGGTTATAGTTATTGATAATAGTAATAATAATAATGTAATGATAACGGTTATAGTAATTGGTATTTGTAATAATAATGATAATAATAATAATAATAATTAGTAAAATAATTAATAATAATAATTAATAATAATAATAATTAGTAATAATAATAATTATGATAATATAATAGTAATAATGATAATATAATAATAATAATGATAATAATAATAATAATTAATAATAGGCGCGAAACGACTTTGTCCACACACGTCGTATACCACGGCCGGTGTCGAAATCGCCGTCATTTGGCGTTGTTGTCGACGTCGTGCAACCCCCAATCCCTCAACACGAGACAGGAGCCGTTTTATAGACGGCTGTTGCGTCAGTGGGCTTGACACATGCGATTTGATTCTTGCCTGCCACATCACTACCTCCTCTTCCTCCTCCTGCTCCTCCTCCTCCTGCTCCTGCTTCTCCTGCTTCTCCTTCTCCTCCTGCTTCTCCTCCTCCTACTCCATCTCCTCCTGCTCCTTATCCTCCTCCTCCCCCTCCCCCTGTTGCGTGTTCTTGAGCTGTCGGGATGCATGAATTGGTGGTTTTGTGATAATAAGATGCAATGAGAACAAATCAATAAGGAGACATTTCTGTCCATAAAGAGCCCGACTGAAGAACCCTCCCCCTTCCCACCCTTGAATATACACGCTATAGAGAACGATGATAAGCTAATAGATAAGTAAATAGATGAATACATAAACAAATAGGAATGAATAAAATAAGATATTTAACATTTTAAGAAACAAGTACATTTATAGATAAATAGTAGATTAAACTTTTTTCCCACCGCTGCCACCAGCGTGTTCTTTCACGTGCGGAACTCAGATTGATGATAGCGAACCGTAGTCCGCTTTAATTGCGCCTTGGCCTGATTGTCTTAAGCCAGGCCGCTTTCAGTAAGGAGAGAGACACGTCGGCCACACTAGATCCTTTAGAATTAATGGGAACTTTCACAGCGACGTCCTGTCCCCTACTTCTTTATGTATTTTTTCATTATTTACATGTGTATGTGTGTGATTCGCCGTTTTCTGTTCCTTTTGTTACAAAGAATGACGGTGGCAAACCTTGCCGGCAGAGGATCTATCGGTCCATAGCGATGTTGGATGAAAAAAAATATATATAAAAATATAAACAAACACCCAAACCAAAAGCTAAATCTGGCAAACGGAATAACCACTTGGCACACATGACGTCATATCGCTTAGGCATTTATCGAACGGAATCTTGAGGCTTTGAACTGTTCTGCATGACTTCGCCTGTGACCCAGGTGAGTACGGTCTGAACTGCCGGTGAGCAACTCGTATCAGTCGTGGAGGGATGTAGTTTCTTTGCCGAGTACTTTAAACAGTTACTCAAGGATTACCCTCCGAGCAGACAGCTTCCACTTTGCTGGTCATCGGGTGGTGGATACAAATCCACCGACAGATGAAACTCGTCCTATTCGAGGGGAATAAAAAAAGGACGTAAGTTGTAGGGTGGAAATTCGGCCGGCATCTGCAACGTCAGCTCAGAGTTTCTGAAAGCCGGAGGTGAGACCATGGTTGGTAGGTTAAAGTCTGTGCTGTCTGCCATTTGTACCATTCCATTCTCACCGAAAGAAGGATCTGGTCGTTCCTATCTGGAATAGGAAAGGGGACCGGCAGGGGTCTACAACAGCTGCCATAGCATAACGTTCCTCAATACACCAGGCAAGGAGCTCGCCCATTTGGCACGAGTTCGTTTATATCTGCTAATCTGGGTCCACGCCCGGTAAATCACTATTTGATTGGGTGGTAGCGCTTCGTGTTCTTGAGGAGTGCCGGCGTAAGCTTCAACAGAGGTTGCTTACAGCCTATGTTGATCTCAAGAAGGCATTTCACTCAATCACTTTTGGTGTTCTGGCATATGCGAAACCGTGGAATTGCTGCTTGTTGACTTCATCTCTGAGGAGGAGGCGTCACCTGCTTCTTTCCTGCTAATTCAGAAGTGAGTTAAGTATGCGTCCTTCTCCCAACACTTTTCAACTCCGGCATGGACTGGGTATTGGATAGCGTTGCCGATCAATGTCGTTGCAGAACATCCATTGACAAGACCAAGGTCACAGACCCTGTCTTTGCGTAGTCGTCGGATGTTCTGGTTGCAGCATCACTGCACAGGATGGCGAGGCCGCTTGGAATCCATTTTTTTTTTTAACAAGAACAAGGTTTAAGTGTTTGAGGTCGTATTACGTGCCAGTTCAGTCGGCCCATGTATGTAGCAAGGGCATTGAGGTCTTGGAAAGTTTCACATCCCTTGGTAGTTTGGATTGCAGTGGTGGGCCATTTAAGAAAGTCCCTGGAAGGATTGTCATTTACCATAGTGTTGCGGATTCGTTCAACCAGAGTAAATGGAGTTGTCGATATTTATGCAGGACAAAGGTCGCTTGTCCTCCCTGACTTGTACGGCTGATAGACATGGACATTGAACGCAGATTTGAAGAATCGTCGGGATGTCGTTGGAAAGACATGGTATCAAAGCAGAGACAACACTGTTTCGTGAAACAGTCTAGGCCTATTGCCAGCGTAATTCGTGAATATTAACTCCGGCTCTATGGAGATGTGGCACGTTTCCCTATGTTGATCCCACACACAGGGTTATCTCTGTAAGAGACAACCCTTGGTGGTGTAGACAAAGGGGACACCCAGGGTACTCTGGGCTGGAACAAGAGTAAATAACCTGCCTGGAGCTGTTTGGAAAGAGCGGTTCCATTGGTGCGTGATTGTAGAAATCATGGAGACCATGAAAACAAATTTAACTTTTTTAACGGAGAACCGAATCTTTAAAGGTGACACGGAGTATTATAGGGTCAAATCAGAAAGGTTTTGAACACTCCAACAGCTCTTGAGCTGAATGAAATATTTTTTTATTATAATTAGCCCAGCGGTTCATAACGATTCCATAACTAGCCTCTCTCGGACCCCCAAATTTGACGAAGGAACCTTTTTATTATCATGGGAAAGAAAAATTCGAATGTGTTAAGGTTTATATACAATGTCGATCAAAAGAATGTGTAAAAATATATATTGGCAACTAAGAAACATGTTTGGAACTGTAGAAAACTGTAAACAAGGAGACTGGTCTTTAGACTCTCCCGTGGAGCAGAAACCCCCACCCGCCCTTGTGAAGAACCGTTGACTTGCATTATAAGAACCTCTCTTCTTCTTCTTCCGCAGAAAAATTACATCAAGACGTCGAAGTACACGCTGCTGAACTTTGTGCCCTACAATCTGTTCGAGCAGTTCCAGCGCTTGGCCAACTTCTACTTCTTGTGTCTGCTGGTCCTCCAGCTCATTCCGGTCATATCGTCCTTGACCCCGGTCACCACTGCAGTCCCTCTAATCGGCGTACTCTCCGTCACCGCCATCAAGGACGCCTATGACGACTTCGTGAGTATTGCTTCCTTGTCCTCTTCCAAATATTTTTTTATTTTGTTATTTTATTTTATTTTATTTTATTTTTTCCTGTCCCTCTTTTTTTTAATAATCTCAGGCACTATCCTATACCATCCCTCTCCCCCCCCCTCGTTTCTCCATGTTTTCTCCATTCCCCTTCCATTGTCTTCCCTCCCTATTTTCACCTATCTCCCTCCCTCCCTCCCTCCGTCCCCTTGCTCGTCTGTATCATAATATTCAGGGATTAATATTTCATGAAAACAATCAGAAACAAATTGCTTATTTGTGGTCTGTGCACCCCAGAGATTTGGGCGGACCGCTCTTGTAAAGATTTTTCCCTAAACATATCGTCGGAAACTAATAACAATAGCACTATTGATTTTTTGTATAATGAATGTTGTATATTGATGGCGTCATATTTGTCTAATAATTTTAACCAAATGGTTTTGTTTTTACGTTTAACGGAACGATTTATGATTTTAAGGCCAAAACACCTTCGAACATGCATTATTTTTTCCGATACATAGAAATCTGTTTACACTGCCAGGTTTCATTGTTGAGGGCCGCCAGTTTTGTCGTCCTTACAAATGTCAACAAATCGTTTCCAAATGTCGACTCGTTATTTTGTAGATTATTTCTAGATCGCAGTATTTTTGCCAGTATTAGGATAGTTATTCCTCAAACAATTTGAAGGACAGAAAATCCATAATTTCCTGATTATTGCTTGCGTGTTCAATTCAGTTTAAGGTATTTCCTTGTTGTTAGGTTATAGCATCCAAAAAATTTTTTTTTTCCATTTTGTCGACATTTTCAAAACGACAACATCGGCGCGCTTTCCGTAGACTAACGTACACAAATTATAATTTTCAAAATTGAGTACAATTAGTATTAGTTTCCTTCGATTTTTTGTTGATATATATTTCTCAGGAAAAATAGATCTCATGGCAGAAATATACTTAACTGGTGAGCGTGAGTGCTGCCCGTAACCTTGTACTTTTTGTGTTTTACTTTTATTCAACTTTATGTTTCATCATTTACTTTTTTCAACTAAAATGTCTGTGTTTGTCCTGCAGCAACGTCATCGGAGCGACAACCAGGTGAACAAACGCAAGTCGAAAGTGCTGCGCAATGGAACGCTCATCGACGAAATATGGAGCAAGGTAAGCTCTGTCGATACTCGACACAAAAACCCGCGCAAATGACATGCGCACGCGTGCTTTCATATGTCAGAGAAAGAGAAGACGATGTTTCGTTTTATTGCTATCAATATTACTGATATTATTATTGCATTTTTTGTTGTTTTATTTCATAGTGTAATCGTCTACACTTGTGTTAGTTCATTTATAAAACTACATGCTCAATTTGTCTCCTACCACAGTGGTTGAAATTCCCATGGAATAATTCTTAATCCTTTCAATGTGCATGAGAATTATCCACACCAAAATAAAGTCGTAATAACATCGATATGATCACTAATAGCGTTTAGAGATACAGAGCTACCTGTTTGATATCAGAAAGTGGTTATATAACTTCAATCGTCTATTCTTCGGTTCGACATTATTGTGTTTTGCTCACAGGTCGAAGTGGGTGACGTCATTCGCATGGAGAACGACCAGTTCATCGCAGCAGATGTGTTGATTTTGTCCACATCGGAGCCAAATGGCCTTTGCTACATTGAAACTTCGGAGCTTGATGGGTAACTACTTTGCTTCATTGAATTCTTATATATATATATATATATATATATATATATATATATATATATATATATATATATATATATATATATATATATATAAATATAAATATGTGTGTGTGTGTGTGTATTTATTTATTGATATGTTTACTTAAATATTTTCATATGTAAACTCACAAAAGAGACCTTCCTTTGGTCATTATTTATTGACTAACATTATATTGCTAATGTTGCTATTACTGACGTCTATGAACTCTCATGTACCACAAGTATCGGCTAAGAATTCTCTACATGTCTTCTCTGAATATATATCAACGTGACACAGTCACTATTTATGAAATTGCATTAATATTGCCAGAAGTATTTATTATGCTTGGGTTCCCTAATCGTCGTCTTAATAGGTTAGCTTGAAAACATGAATCGGTTTTGAATAAGTTATGTTGTTACATTTTGACACAAGTCTTGAACTTGTGTAAATGCAGAAGTCGCCACACACACACACACACACACACACACACACACACACACACACACACACACACACACACACACACACACACACACACACACACACACACACACACACACACACACACACACACACACACACACACACACACACACACACACACACACACACACACAGCTTTCCACACAGAGTAATAGACAGTTGGAACAAGTTAGATGAGAAAGTGGTGTGTGCAAAAACAATACATGAATTTAAAAATTGTTTAGATAAAATGAGAAATGAAGACGGGACCCCACGAGCATAGCTCCCCTTCCCGTAAAATACAACTAGGTAAATACACACACACACACACACACACACACACACACACACACACACACACACACACACACACACACACACACACACACACACAGAAAAGAAGCACTTGTTTTCGACGACAAAATACTAAAATACTCTTATCCTTTTTTCATGTTTTCTATTTACCTTTCTTTTTCCCTCTCATTCTCTCTTTTTCCATTTCGTTCTCTCTTTTTCCATTTCGTTCTCTCTTTTTTGTTCTTTCCATTCTCTTATCTTTCCCATCTCTTTCTCTTCTCCCCTCTCTTTTTCTATTCCTCTATCATTTCTTTCTCCTCTTTCTCGCTCCTCATTCTCCTCTTTTCCCTATCTCTTTTCTCTTTCTCATCTCTCTTCTCCCTATCTCTCTGTTCTGCCTTTCTCTTTTCCCTCTCTCTTCTCTTTCTCTTTTCGCTCGCTCTCTTTCTCTCTCTCTTTCTTATCTTTATTTTCTCTTTTCTCCCTATCTCTCTCTTCTACCTTTCTCTTCTCCCTCTCTCTTTTCTTTCTCTTTTTGCTCCCCCCCCCCTCTCTCTCTCTCTCTCTCTCTCTCTCTCTCTCTCTCTCTCTCTCTCTCTCTCTCTCTCTCTCTCTCTCTCTCCACTTTCTTTACTTTCGCTCACGTTGTCGTTCTCCCCTTCATTCTTTGAAATACCAATTTACGTGTATCTTTAGACAACCTTGTTCATTTGTTTAATTATCAAACCATTAATCTATTTTATTTATATATATTTTTTTAATTTATATAAATTTTATTTATATATGTATTTATTTATTTTTATATTTTATTTATTTATTTATTTAAATATATTTTATTTATTTATGTATTTGTTTATATATATTTTATTTATTTATTTATTTATTTATATTTTATATGGATGATGTTGTGATTGCATGAGATGGAATGGGCGGGGGATGGGGGGTGAGGTAGTATGTATGAGCAAAATTTGACGCAGCCCGAAGGGATTTCTCCCCGTCCTCTCCTTTTATGCAATGGGGGAACGGAGAGGGGGGGTCGCCAATTTAATGAAGCGGCTTTGCTGTGGATGTGCTATGTCTTGCGACACTGCTTCTGACCCAGGGCAGTGGACAAGGTGCAGGGATGACCCGTCATCCAGGAGGTGCTCAGATAAGAGGGAGGGTGGAGGGTTGTGGAGTGTATTCAGGGATGGAATGGATGGGAATGATTTTATGCCTTTTTCTTTTTTGCTACCTCCCTTGTAAGGGGGAAAATGCCTTGGTATATGTATATGTATGTATGTATATTTTATTTGTTTATTTTGATATTTATTTATTTACTTATTTTTCAGCGAGACAAATCTCAAATGCAAGCAGTGTATACAGGACACCTCAGATTTGGGACAGGATGTGGCGCAGATGGGCAGCTTTGACGGCGAGGTCATCTGTGAACCGCCCAATAATCAACTTAACAAGTTTGAAGGAACTCTCATGTGGAAGGGAAATAAGTACG
Organism: Oratosquilla oratoria; assembly: GCF_046742065.1. NCBI lineage: Eukaryota > Metazoa > Arthropoda > Malacostraca > Stomatopoda > Squillidae > Oratosquilla > Oratosquilla oratoria. The sequence continues at coordinate 64,416,518 of NC_134795.1, read as the reverse complement.
TCATTTATCAACAGTTTGTTAATTATGTCAAAGGTTTTTGTGTTATCCTCGGCAATTGTAATTGTTATTTCGAACTGTGTTCGTTTCATTATGTGCATTTCATGTATTTCATTCATTGCCAAACTTATTATTATTATAAGTGTCGGTGTGTAATGGAGTGTGGATGATCAAAGCAAAGTTTAGATTTGCTTTTAGGTGTTTCTTTTGTGAATGTAAATGTGTAGTAGTTTTTTTTTTTTTTTTTTTTTTTTTTTTTTTTTGTGACTAGGAAAGGTTAGGTGAGGTTAGGGCCTTTTCTTCTGTGACTTTTTCCTGGATTCTTTTCATTATGACCTTAGTTGCTGGAGTTCAGCAATGATTGACATTTAGTCTTAAGTGACAGGGTTTGGGATTTTCTTGGAACGAGATTAAATCCAGGACATTTAAATAAGCAACATCATTTTTGACAAAAATGGGCTTTAATATGAATGTTTTGAGTATGTGCTTTGACTCAGCCACCCCATATATGTGGAAAAGGGCTCTTAGTGTCTGTATATTACTTCGAAAGAGTTTACTTAATTTGCTCTAATCCAGTTGAATTGCCAAAACACAAGCTCAACATTTTTAAATGTACTTGAGATTTGAAATAACAATATACTGTACATACTCAGGTACCTGGGTGATTTATCCTGGTGTGTTGGACTCTGTCACTGATGTTTTAGTTCACGCAAGAAATACAAATTATATATGCTCTCTTTTGTGGTAAGCATGATGTGGTGGACATTAGTGCACCAAGGTGATGATTTTATATCACTAAGATTCCTTATCTAATGAAGTAAATCATTTGCGTTCATTGAATTTCTTAGAATCGAAAATAAGGAATGAGATTGAGAGGAAGACTGAGAATGAGATTGATAGCTGGGATGAAGAGGGCAGGAAAGAGAGTGTGCAAAATAGTAGAGATTGTGAATGGATAGAGATTGTGAATGACTTAAAGGACAACATGGTATGAAGGGACATTTCATGTGTTTTGTAAATATATGTATATATGAGTGGAAAAGGTGGTAGAGAAACATGGGTTGGAGCGAGAACACTATATCCCTGATGTTTTGACTACAAGTACTTGAAACGTCAGGAATATAGTGTTCTCGATCCAACCTGCATTTCTCTGCCACCTTTTCATCTGTCATACCTTTATAGCAATATGTATATATATATATATTTTCAGTTGTATTACAGTAATAATAATTGTGTTGGTTTTTCATGTATATTTTCATTTTCTCGTAAAGGCATCCTCTTGATAATGACAAGATCCTTTTACGTGGTTGCATTCTGCGCAACACGAACTGGTGCTACGGGATGGTCATCTTTGCGGGCAAAGATACCAAACTTATGCAGAATTCGGGAAAAACCAAGTTTAAACGCACAAGTATTGATAGGCTTCTCAACTTTATAATCTTAGGGGTAAGTAAAATGTTCTGTACTTAGTTATGGTAAGTGTAGAAAGATCATAACATAGTGTAGCATATTTCTGTTAAGAGTGAAGATTTGCTGATTTAGAGAGATGCTCTTTGCCTCTGGCCAAGATGAATAATAGAGGAGCTTATATTGAATAGCCAGCCAGTAGTGCGATGACATCTTCTGAGGCCCATCAGGTGTTTTTATAGTTAGAACCCATTCACCCCAGAGCAATGCCTCTCACTATCTAATTTTGGTTTTCCATCCTGTGTTACAGATTGTATTTTTTCTGCTCTCCATGTGCCTGTTTTGTACCGTAGCATGTGGCATTTGGGAGACCTTGACAGGTTAGTGAATGCAACTTTGACTTACATATATTTTATTTTGACTGGCAATTATGACTTGCTGTGGTGAGAGCCATACCCATTTATGACAACTTTGAATAAGCAGTAGGAACTCTTTTATCAATATTGCAAAACCCTATATCCTTCCTCTCAACCTAAATGTAATGTAATGACAAATATGATGTAAACAGACAATAACAAGTTTTGATTGGTGTATCTTTGTTGGGCTACATATTAGTAAGGTTAATAGGGCTAATGGAAATCTGATATACAGTATTTATCTGTTATACATTAGTCCAAGGACTGTTAGGTATTGACATAGCAGATATGTATGCCTGAATCCCACAGAAGGTTTCATCAGTTACATTGTATAGATAACAGTGCCCAATTCTGTTGACCTTCAAGACTGAAGATTGCATCTGCCTACACTTAACAAACACTTGATCGGGTGATGTTTAGGCAATAAGTAATTAACCACTTCAGTATGACTCAAGTTCTCGCACGCAGCATTGGCTGCCATATGTAATTTGCATCACACTATTTGTATTGTAAAATATAAAGTCACTACTGCTTCTGACCCAGGGCGGTGGGCAGGGTGCAGGGATGACCCGTCATCCAGGAGGTGCTCAGATGAGAGGAAGGGTGGGAGGGGTGTGGAGTGTATTTAGGGATGAAATGGGTGGGAGTGTTTTTATGCCTTTCCCTTTTTGGCTACCTCCCTTGGAAGGGGGAAAAAGCCTTGGTATATGTATGTACTGTGTACTCATTCTCTTTTATTCTGAGTAATAATAAACACAGAAAATGTGATCAAGCTAGTTCACAGAATCCCGGGGGTAACTTGTGTACAACAAAAAAATCTATAATCAAGACACCGATGCCAGCATACTCATGTACCCACTCATGCCTCACAATGCCTACATAGGCATCATTGTATGTTAATGGTTAAAGTAATTAGAGATGAATAGAAATCCCTTTGGACTGCATCAATCTATCTTCCATTCACAACCATTCTCCACTCACACCTATCTCTTGCCCCCTCCTTTTCCTACTCAACAGACATTTACCTTTTAACCTAAGACCCCCTTCATCCCATCCATCCATCTCATTATTGAGAATGATTATGAATGACCTATGAATTGATGCAGCACAAAAGGATTTCTCCTTGTCTTCTCAATTTTTTGCTTGAGGGGGTGAGGAGGGAGGGTTCCCTTGTAAATGCTGTTTTTTGTTGCATTGCTTCTGTCTAGGGCAGTAGGTGGGGAAACAGGGATGTCCCTTCATCCATGAGTAGCTAAGATGAAAGGTGAAACAAACAGGTGTTGGGTAGTGGTGGGTTGGGTGAGAGTAGGTCAATGCTTAGGCTGGCTACCTCCCTTGTTAGAGGAAAGAAGCCTTTGGAATATAGAATATAGATCAATTCCTGGATCATCTTTGTTTTACTTCCACCACCCAATCTCTCATAGATAAATAGATAGATAGATGGAATGGTTGAGAAAGATGGGATATCATATTGGAAGGAGGTAATATGTAGGGTCCCACAAGGCTCATTAGTAGTACATGTTCAGTTCATCAGTATTATGTTCTTATGTTCTTATTAGGTGCTTTGTATCTTTTGTTTGGTGGTTGCATCTTCAGCAAATGGTGTCTGTTGCCAAGACAGATCTGTGTTGGAACTATTTTAATGCAGGATGATGACCTGATTGTAGATGTACCAGTGCATCTCTTTTGTGTATTTTAAGTGATTTCTTTATTTGGTTACTTTCTGAGGGAGTTTGGAGGAATATAGGGTTTGGTAGTCAATTATGGAGTTCTTGTTTTGCAATGTGTGTACCAGAGTTTGTATGGATGTATTGTGGGATGCAAGTGGTAGGTTATTGTAAGTGTTTGAGTAGAACACTGCTTGAGATTTTATTTTGCATATGATAGACTGTCTTTGCATGATGTGATGTGAGTGTGGGATGGTTCAAGGGCTTTTGTGTATAAGTACCTGCCAGTCATTCTCCTTTGGGGTTATATAGAGAAGGGTTTTGGTTTCTGAGTGTAGTGGTTGTGTTCATTCAGCCATTATATATATATATATATATATATATATATATATATATATATATATATGTATGTATATATATATATGTATATGTATGTATCTTTATTTTATTTATTTATTTATTTTTTTTTTTTTTTACAAATTTGCTCTGGCATTTTTTTTTTTTTTTTTTTTTTTTTTTGACAAATTTGCTCTGAAATACTTTCAACATACTATTCATTTGGTGAAAACCACAAAGTGCTGCAATTTCCACATTTATGTTTACATTCTCTTGACTTGTCAACATTTAACTCCACAGGTCAGTATTTCCGTGACTTTCTCCCATGGGACAAGCTGGTCCCCAGTGAAGTGGCAGGAGGAGCCACGGTCATTGCACTCCTGGTCTTCTTCTCCTACGCCATTGTTCTCAACACCGTCGTGCCTATCTCCCTCTATGTCAGGTAAGTGCCATATTGTAGTCACAACATCCACTGTAATGATGTAGCCTTGAGTCAAAAGTCATAGTTTCTTTAGCATTAAGTTCCTCATTGTGATAAATTTTTAGGCAGGTTATAGAAGTCTAGTATTGCCATTTAAGTAACAAAAGAATGTATCATTATTAATCGGTCAATCAATCTGTTTATCTCTTGAAGGAGACCCATGAGTCAAAAGTTGTAGTGTCTTTAGCATTAAGTTCCTCATTGTGATAAATTTTTAGGCAGGTTATAGAAGTCTAGTATTGCCATTTAAGTAACAAAAGAATGTATCATTATTAATCGGTCAATCAATCTGTTTATCTCTCTTGAAGTAGACCCATGGCTTCCAGTTAACTGGCTGTAGCCTCCAAATTGGCCCATAAGTTACTCAAGGAAGTAATTGTGTTGTTGTCTGGGTATGGGGCAGTTTAGGATAAGATATTCAGTGTCTTCTGTGTGAGGGTTACATTTTTTTGTCAGGCCTATTCTGTGTTGGTATTGTTCTAGTGCTGGATTGTAACTTGAATATAATCATGATAGTGTGGCACTTCTCTTGCGAGAGATTTTTCTGTTGTGCTACATGTATAGAGGGGTTTGATAGAGTCAAGAGCTCAGCATTTGGACTTGTTTTGTGATCAAGTCTGTGTGCATGCATATGCACGTGGGTATGCATGTGCTTGCATGCATATGTATATACATTTACCTTAACATTTTACCACCTGTTTGACATATTTTTTATATATGCATTTTTTTTTTTTCTCTTTTGATAGTGTTGAAGTTATCCGACTGTGCCAGAGTTTCCTGATCAACTGGGATGAATCCATGTACTATGCCAAGACTGACACTCATGCCAAAGCAAGAACAACAACTCTTAACGAAGAACTAGGTCAAATTGAGTATGTTTTCTCAGATAAAACAGGGACTTTAACTCAGGTAAATATAAAGAATTTTTCTTTATTGTGTATAACTTTCAAACAGTTGCTCAGTATTGGTGACAATATTTTACTCCATTTCTCACAGTAAAGTGTTCTTGCAAATATCTTGATTATTTGCTGAAGGTAAACAAAGGTAGATTTATAACATTTGCTAAATTGATTAAATGCTTTTATGAAAAGATTTCTCTGAATGTTTTACATATTTAATATGAAAGCTATTTTGGTGTTTTTTAGTATGGATATTTAGAGATTTATTTGCATGCTGAACTTGTGAACTTCTTTGTAGTCTATATGATTTTATATAAGCATATTACATGTAAAAAGAGGGGTATTGGAGGTTTAAGTAAATAGCAATGTTTAAATTTGTCTGGTTACAGAATATAATGGCCTTTAACAAATGCTCCATTGGAGGTCGTTGTTATGGTGATGTCTTAGATCCAAGAACAGGGGAGCCTATTGAGATCACAGAGGTAAGCAGTTGACATGCATAGAAAAATTAGTGCATACATACATACATACATACATACATACATATGTACATACATACATACATATACCAAGGGCTTTTTTCCCCCTTACAACAAAGATAGCCAAAGTCAAAGGCATAAATCCACTCCCACCCATTTCATCCTCACACACTCCACTCCCACTGACTATACCTCCCTTCCTCTTTTCTTGGCTCCTTCTGGATGACAGGTCATCTCTACCTCTTGCCCACTGCCCTGGGTCAGAAGCAATGCAGCAAGACAGAGTACATCCATAGCAAGGCTGCTTCATTTAATAGGTGACCTCATGCAGAAAAAGAGATGGGGAGAAATCCCTTCAGGCTGTATCAAAATATCATTCACACATACTACCTCACCCCTCACTCCCCAAGCCCCCACCCACTCCCTTTCATGTATCACAATATCATCCATACACAACCATTCTCCACTCACCCCATCTTGTCTTCTCCCTTCCTTAACAGACATTCCCCTCTTTCCCAATGCCCCTTTTACTCCATCCATCCATCTTGTCCTTTATTGCCCCCTCACATATACAGACACTCCTCCAGTCCTCTAGTACTTTACTTTCTTTCAGACAAACATTAAACAACCTCACCAGCCAGTCCACCATCACTGTACCTCACTTTTTTATACACTCCACATGACACTCATCTAACCCAGGTGCCTTACCTGCTCTCATTTTGATAACTGCTTTCACCTCATCTTCTCATATTTCTCCTCCATTTTCCTCATTCATCGCTGACATTTTCTTAGCACTTCCCAATAAGATCAAATTTATAAATATACGTACATGGTTACATACAAAACCACTCTGTCATCCCAGTTATGTTTTCTTAGGATCTTAACCATATACCAAAAACTTCATGCATATATCTTTTAAAATACTGGAGCTATGCACCGAGTTTACAGGTTTTTGCCCAAAGCTAAATAAAGTTGTGTGGCATAAGCCAAAACAAAAGTTGTAAAGAGGATCATTACAAGTAACGGGGTAAATAGTTTGTTCTTCAACTCAAGTATTAATATTAACTTTCTTATTTTCAGTACACAAAAAGTGTCGACTTATCAAAGAATCCTCACCATGAACCCAACTTCAAGTTTTATGATCCAAGTCTCCTCGAAGCACTAAATGGGGGGGACCCTGATTCAGAAAACTTCTTCCGACTTCTTGCATTATGTCACACTGTAATGCCAGAAGAAAAGAATGGTAGGTAGATAATGTCACATTTATCTTACCTTACTTATTTTCAGAGATCAGTAAAAGACATAAGAAAAGTGTGTGTTGCTTTATGTATACATAAAGGGGTTTGACAAAGTCAAGGTTCCTATATCCTACATGAAAGATTTCTAGAAAAGGTAAGTTAGATATGTTTCACAGGCTCAAACAAAGCCCGTGGGAGTGATACTTCGCTCCCCCCCCCCCCCCCCAAAAAAAAAATATATATATATATATATATATATATATATATATATATATATGTATATGATATATATATATATATATATATATATATATATATATATGTTTGTGGTTGCATAATTTTTTTTGTAAAGAATGATAAAGTAGTGTCATCTTTTTTTGTCTTACAGGCAAGTTGGAGTACCAAGCACAGTCCCCAGATGAAGGAGCACTAGTCTCAGCAGCTAGGAATTTTGGGTTTGTCTTCAAAGAACGAACACCAAATACCATCACCATCTTTGTAAGCCAGTGTTTTTATAGTCATAATTTAATTGTATTTGTATTCTATAAACTCTTAACATAAACATAAATCATGCTGTTGTGATTTAAACTGTATTTAAAGCATAGGGTAATATATATACCAAAAGGGTTTTCCCACTGTATAAGTTCAAATCCTGCCACTGGCAAAGTTGAACCAAGGGCATGGCTCATTAAATTCCACGCTACAAAGTCCTCTGTAAGAGGTACCGTCCTAGCCTTCCGATGGAAGGAGTTTGTGACGTTAAACCATATCATCATTATCATAAGGGGAAGAGCAGAATCAAAGCATACACCCACCCTATGCTCTCATCCCACAGCCATCCAAAAACCCATTTCTTGACGAGTTAACCACCATGTGAGGATGGAGCCTTTATTTGTATGATGTTTCACTTATTACAACTTTTTCAAGTACATAGTTGTGATACACATGCTTGGGATTAAGTAAGAGGAATGAGGGGGATGGGGAAAGAAAGAAGTAGGGGGAGGGGAATGAAGAGGAGGAGAAGGGGGATTGAATACTGGGAAAGGTTGAGAAGGCTGGCCCAAACGTCCGCAGGCAAATTGCTCACAATTTCTCGCTTCTTCCATCTGAGGATCTTGTGTATGAAGGGTCATCTGTATCTCTTGCTACTCTGCTCAGGTCAGAGGCAGTGCAGTAAGACATATATGGTAATGATTTACTAAAATTATAAAGTCAGTTAGGAATGCAAAAATTCTGGAAAAATTGCTGCTGTAATTTGTCGTTCAGAATCATTGGGGTATGACAGGAACTGTAATTACTGTGCTGCCACTGCTGGAATGCAGCGCCTGTCATTCACACTGAATCTCCTCCGTGGTATCTAAATAGCCCTCCCTCAGGTGCAGTTTCGTCTTTAGGAAGAGTGCTGGATGGCCTACCAGCTCCGGCACTTGGCCTTCAAGCCAAAAATTTCATAAATCAATCAATCAATCATCTTTAGTGAAAGGAAAAAAATCACATGAGGCCAGTAGGGTGGGTGTGGAAGGGTGATCATGCTGTCACAGCCAAGACACTTTCATGTCCCAGGAGCTCTATGAGAGGGTACATTGTTGTCATGGAGCATCCAAATGCCTTTGTACCACATTTCAAGCCATCTCTACCAAATATTCTCTCTCAAATACCTCAAAACATTGTACTAGAACTGGCTGTGGACAGTCTGGCCATGAGGGATGAATTCACACCTTGCAGATGTCAAAGAGAATTATGAGCATGCTCTTGGTTGCTCTGCAGACCTGAATCTTCTTCAGTTGTGGAGCTACTGGAATCTTCCACTGTGAAGATTTTTTGTTTTGTTTCTGGGTCATACATACAGGGTGTGGTATGAATGGAAAGTGGGTACAAGCCTTGGCTGGCTGCCTCCTTTATAAAGAAGAAGAAGCCTTTAGGTATATAGATAGATAGTTACAGTAAACCCTCAATATAACAGATAATATGGGGTTGGTTATGTTGTTATATCTAAAGATCCGTTATATCCAATGGAAATACCGGACAGATCCGCTATATCCCGAAAGTTTGTTCAGTATTAGAAATTAGTAGGATTAGAAATTACACTAAACCCTCAATATAACAGACAAAATAGGACAGGGGTCTGTTGTTATATCTGAAGATCTGATGTAACCGAGGCTCCCTCACTACAGTGGATGAAAATCTGGTATAGTAAGGGTTTGTCTGGTCAGATTTTTTGTCTGTTATATCCGATATATCAAGATCTGTTATATCGTGGGTTTACTGTACAGCCATGCATGTCCATATAATTTTGCTTGATCTCTTACAGGCTAAAGGTGTGCAAGAGCAGTATGAGCTGCTTTGTATTCTAGACTTCAATAATGTCAGAAAAAGGATGTCAGTCATTCTGAAACGGGATGGTCGAATACGCCTCTACTGTAAAGGGGCAGACTCGATCATATACGAGCGTCTAAAAACTGGACAAGAAGCCTTGAAACACCACTGTCAAGAACACCTCAATGTAAGGCCCTGTGAATATGACATTAATAATAATAGTTGTTAACTCTGGTTTTACAAATTGGAAACTTGCAGCCCCATGGTAGCCGTTTAACAGGAGAAGGTGTGTATTCAACTATCTATGCTAATTAGGGGCCAAAGACAGGAGGTACATGGAAATGGTGGTCTTGCAAGATGGACATCATTGAGAATTGTTTCCCTTCTTTGTCTTCAAAACTTGTCAGAGGGAAGGGCCAGGGGTCAGGAGGCAGGGGGTGGGTGGGGGTCACCCTCTGACCCCGTCCTTCGTCTATCAACCTTTCCCCTCTCCCCTCTTCCCTTTCCCCTCTTCCCTTTTCCCTTTCCTCTATCCCTTCCCTTCTCCCCCTTCCCCTTTCCTCTTTCCTTTCCCCTCTCCCCTTCCACCTTTCCTCTATCCCTTCCCTTCTCCCCCTTTCCCTCTGCTTCTCTCCCTTCCTCCTCCCATCCCCTCCCGTCGTATTTCCCCTCCCTTCCTCCCTTTCCCATCATCATTGCCCTCCCCTTCCTTTTCTTTCCCATTCTATCCCCTGCCCTCATCTTTCCCTACCCTCCCCACCTTCCCATCATCACTGCCTCATCTACAGATGGAGTTCCAAAAACCTGACACTCAGTCTATGGACCTGACCCAAGATCTCTGTCCATCAGCTTTGACTGTATTTCCTCTACCCTTCTGTGATAACAATAAGAGACTTGGCTCCTACTCCCAAGTTTTAATCAACTGGAACACCAGTAGACCTGAAAATATGTTACATAATGTAACTTACATAATATACATGAAGTCAGAACATATAGACCTCATCATATGAGTAGACACAATATAATATATAAGACATAGTATATGATGTCCACATAATGATTGAATAAGTAAGGGAAAGGAATTAACTTACATAGAGAGTCATGACTGTTACTCCGACCGGTCCCAAACAGACTGTGATGATGTAGCCAGACAGCTTCATCTACAGTTGACAGAGTATGACGCGGAACCAAACAAACGATTCAAAGTATGAAAAAGTTCATTGACAAAATATGACACCTTCCACATAAGGACACCTGACAACCTGATACTGTTTGCCTTCTCTTACTACAAGCTCAGACAGCAGTTTAATGTTTCTTTCGTGAGGGAATTATGGGAGAGCCTGAGGACCATTGTTGGCTTCTGTGGGGCTCTCAGGGGCCACTGTTTTCCAGTCATTGAAATGCAAGGGAATAGTTACAATTAGTATATTACTAACCTATTTGTGATCAACTGAATTGAGATTAAAACTCATAATGCCCAGAATTGGAATAGAATAAATACATCCCAACTGTGATGTAAAAAATAAATAGCAAGAGCACATAAGCTTAATCTTAAAGGTACAAATTAGCAAGTATGTCAGTGATATGTATGGATTAAGTGATCACACTAACATGAAGGAAATGTGATAACCTTTTATTCATTTGTGATAGTGTAAGGAGGAAATAAATCTTGATCATTGTAATGTTAGCCAGGTTTTAATTTTTGTGGAAATGAATTTCAGAAATTTGCCAGTGATGGCTTACGAACCTTGTGCCTTGCCGTCAAAGACTTAGAAGAGTCATATTTCCAGGTGAGTAAAATGGGACGTTCAAAGTTATGCAATATGTAAAACATAACTGCTCATTTCAGTTAGACATTTTTGACTGGAACTCGCCCCTTCCAGCTTATAAAGTATCTGTCTTAGAAATCTTAGGAACTTTAAACTTTAAAGTAAGCCAAAAAATGAATTGAAGTTGACTTATTGCTTCTAGTCTGGAATATCTAGCTATATCTAAATATATATATATATATATATATATATTCTCTCTCTCTCTCTCTCTCTCTCTCTCTCTCTCTCTCTCTCTCTCTCTCTCTCTCTCTCTCTCTCTCTCTCTCTCTCTCTCTCTCTCTCTCTCTCTCTCTCTCTCTCTCTCTCTCTCTCTCTCATAATGACTGTTAGTTGAAGGTGATTAAACATTTATGTCTTGCCAGGATTGGAAAGCTCGACATCATGAAGCAGCAACTTCGCTAGATAACAGGGAAGAAAAGCTGGATGCCATATATGAGGAAATTGAAAAAGATCTTACTCTTCTTGGTAAGAATATTTTTATCTTCTTTAGTTTTTACTTTTGGCATGACTACTTGTATACATTTTTAATATATATCATTTCTTTATACATTTTTAATATATATAATTTCTTCTTTTACCTCATATTGGAATATTCGGATCACATAAAGAATTGTCACCCCAGTCTATGACAGGGCGACAATTCTTCATGTGGGCTATCCTAGGGTGACAGTTCTTCATGTGGGCCATCCTAGGTTTACAATTCTTCAGTTGTATAAGTTGATAACAATAAGCATAACCCTCATTCAACCTAAACTAACCAACCTAACCTAACCTAACCTTAACCTAACATAATTTTTATTCCAGTGTTGATATTCGGTGCACTGGGGTGACAAATCTTTAGGTGGGATATCATGGGGTGACGATTCTTCATGTGGGCGTTCTGGGGTGACAATTCTTCATGTGACCTGAATAATCTCAGCAGTTATATTGAGTCAGTACTTTGGGGACTTTTGGGGTGCCCATATGAACTAGAACTGTCTGGTATTCATCTATGTCGTGGAACAATCTCTACTCATAGATAAATCTTGATTTGCAGTTTTACTTTTGTTGTCCTTCTTTTCTGTTGCCTCCTTGAATCTGTATGTACCACTCTTAAGTCTCCATCCCTTCTTTGTGGTGGTAAGGGAAGAAGATAAGAATACCACTACTGTATTTCATGCACATTGTAGAAGGCAACTAGGTAGGACAGATTGATGGGATCTAGGAATCTCCCTCTCTGTTAGATTTTCCTCCAGAGCCAAGATCAAAGAAGATCCTGTGTGGGAGTTTACTGATGACGTCTTTGAATGTGTGTTCATCTGGAACAAGTGCGAGCAAAAAGGGGATTGGTGGTATGCATGTGAAAAAAAAGATGGATGCGTTAGGTAGTGAAGCTAAACTGCAAGGGAAAGATGAGTTTGAATTTGGGAATGTGGTAGATAGGGTGTCAGTAGTGGAGAGAGAGGTCAAGGGAGAGAAGGAATGGTTATGTTAGTAAGTGATGAGATGTGTAAGTGTGTGGTTGAATGGAGGGAAGTATCATCAGGGTTAATGTGGGTATAAATAAGAAATGGGTGAAAAGTGTGAGTATTATGAAAGCCAGAAGAGGAAAGGGTGGTGGATGGGAGTGGAATGGGTAGGAATGAGGACATGCCTTCTGACTTGGCTGCCTCCATTATAATAGATAGATAGTATATAGATAGATAGGAAGAATAAAATTGCAGAGAAAAAATTGGTGTTCATTAAAAGAAAAGTTGTAATTGTAAACTGTTTTTAAAAGGAAGAAATAAATATAAGGACAGAGTGGTTGATGGGAGAGTAGTTGAGAGAGCATTAATCAGTTATATACTGGTGTCTAAAAGAATGATCAGAAGAGTTCTGAATAAAGATATATAAATGTAAAATAAAGGGATGACCCATCATCCAGGAGGTGCCAAGGTAAGAGGGAGGGAAAAGGGTAGAGGGGAGTGGAGTATGTAGGGGATGGAATGGGTGGGAGTAGTTCCTATGCCTTTTTCTTTTGACTACCTCCTGTGTAAGGGGGAAAAAGCCTTTAGTATATGTATGTATGTATGTATTCAGGGATGGAATGGGTGGAAATGATTTTATGCCTTCCCCTTTTTGGCTACCTCCCTTGTAAGGGGGAAAAAGCCTTGGTATATGTATGTATGTATATATGTACAAATATGTCAAACATTCTAACAAAAGATACTTTTCTTTGGAATACAGGAGCAACTGCTATTGAAGATAAACTACAGGATGGAGTTCCGCAGACCATTGCCAATCTAAACATGGCGGGTGTCAAGATCTGGGTCCTAACTGGAGATAAACAGGAGACTGCTATCAACATTGGATATTCCTGTCAGGTTAGTTCTTTTCATGTAAATAACAAATGGGTAAATACATCCAGCAAACCTATTCCAACATGATGATGTACACCAGTCAGCCATTTTGCCAGGGATGTTGTTAATTGCAGTTCAGTTCTTACTTTTCCTCTTTATCTCTATAAATCTCTGACTAATTCTGTTTTATAATTTCACTTTATTAACAATTGCCAGCACTTATAGCTGGTTTAGCACTTGATTGGTAATATGACATGTGGGAAGTGTGTGTTTATTTTTACAGTGACCACGGTATGTATTGGCTATTACTACTCTATTAACGTTCATTTTTCCCAGCTTGTTCAATGTAGCATGATAGTATTTTCACCATGTAAACAAACACTTGGATTCAATATTTAGCATAGCAGTTTAATCCCAGTTTCAGATCCAAGTACAAAAACCTGCACATTATATCACCCTACATTCAAATGTGGACTATGTAGGGATTACTGTTAAGGATTCTGTATAAATTGTGTTAAAAAATCTCGGCTACTCAGTTCTTAATAATTTCCTTGAGCTTTGCTGACTGGAAATCAGCAACCCCGCATTAGCTGGCAATGGTTCTCCCATAATTTTCTTTAGGAAGAAACTTGGGACTGCTGTCTTATATAATTGTGGGACAGTTTCTGTTACCAGCTTACTGTAGTAGGAAGAATGTAACAATCACAGTTGTCAGCTCTACCTGTGAAAAGGTGGAAGAATTGCAGTTTAAGTTGATAGAGAGAGATCTTGTGCCTAATTTAGAGATTGAGTGTCAGCTCCTTGGGGCTACACCTCCAGATGGAGTCAGGGTAGTAAGGTTTTTAAGATGGCCAGCTAGGAGACGATGATGATGATGATGTGATGATGAAAAATAATAAATGATAAAAAAAGTTGATTTGGCATTGAATCAATATACATGAAGTGCAGATAATGAAAAGAACACATAGTTCGAAATAACAATTTCAGTTGCCAAGGATAACACAAAAAAGCATGTAAGCTTATTTCCATTGTGGTCTGACATCTACCTTGCAGGACTTCCACTTGCAGTTACCAATTGTTGGTCCCTGCAGTTTTTGTTTTACTCATATATTCTGGTCTGTTTCATATTTGGTGGCATTATGTAATATTTCTTGTTAGTTTTGCCACTTGTTGCGTGTAATTACGAATTGTAACTCATTTTATTTTCACTATGTGAAATGTTAATCAGAGACCAAAAAATAACCTGCAAGTGTTCCTATAATGTAGACATCAGAGGGAGTCCTCTCTCAGGTGCCCATTTTTCAAAACATTTCAGTACCCATCCATCTGGAGGTACAGCCTTACATGACTGAATTTCATTCTCCAGACTAGGCCCAATATTTTTCTCAGTCAATTTTATTTCATCCATCTTAGCGACTGATACCCTCCTACTAATACTCAAAGTTGGTAACATGGTAACATAGAAACATCATTGAAGAAGATGAAAGCTTATAAAGCACACAAGGTAAAGGAAGCATTGAGTGCTAAAACTATACATGACTTTAAGAAAAAACTGGTTGCATAAAGATACAATAGCGGTCACTACGAGCATAGCTCTCTTCCTGCAAAATACAACTAGGTAATAAATACATCAATGTAATGCAGACAGCAGCACAATGTTTCTTTCCTGAGATTAATAAGAGGGTCCAAGAATCATATCCAGTTTCCCATCAGTGAAAGTCAGTGCAATATTCATTATGTAAATCAAGTTTGTAGTACTAACTGTTCAATATCATTCTTTAAAACTGTTGGAATGTGAAGTTGTCCTGCCATCAGTGTGAATTTGCAAAATAAAGTAAAAAGCTGTCAGAAACTGTCTTAAGACATGTCTATATTTACAGGCATTTGCTAACAGATACTGTATAGGTATTTTTATCTTAAAGTAAGTATATTTTGCATTCTTCCCATATAAACTCTCAAAGTTTTTACTAGTGGAATTTGTATCATCCATCAGTGCCATTAATTTTCTGATGATCAAGATTGCTTCATCAGTAACAATAGTGAAAATATTACATTGGATGTAGGTAAATTATTAGAGCATGCACTAAACCAGGTGTCATTCCAAAATTTCTTCCAATTCCTGTCTCTTTGCTGAGTGACGTATGGTCATAGATGATTGGGGCAGTAGATTGACTATCTTACCTCCCTCTCTTTCTTTGTACAAACACACACCATTTGCCACTTATAATAATGTATAACATATTCTCACATTGGTACTTTATGATTATTTTATGTGATGTACTAGATTAAATGAAACTGACTTTTGAGGATTTTGTCAATAAGACAGTTTACATAGATATTTTGATTTATTATTATTTTTTTAAGTTACAAAAGCTAAAAGTTTATCAAGATTTAACCTCACATGAATGCCACTTCTAACATTTGTACATGGTTGTCTTAGTATGGGAGTTCTCAATGGGTAATAGCATTGAAGTACAAAAAGTTAATGTTATCTCATTTTTATTCCCGTGCAGTTAATGAGATTTGATTTACACTAAAGAGATTAATGTTCTTGTGTCTGCAGCTCCTGACGGATGAAATGGTGGATGTGTTCATTGTGGATGCACACACAGGACCAGATGTGGAGGCACAGCTCCAGAAGTTTCGTGAAGAAATTAGAAATATAAATGCCACATCTGCTACACATCCCAACACCAACGTTTCCGTTGTCACTTTTAGGTATTCTGCCAAACTGTACGTGTCATTGGGAAGTGTAGTGTTTGGCTCACTAGTGTGTTGCAGTATGCTATGTGTGTGCGCTGTGTTGAATTGTGGATAAATCACTACCATCTCCCCCTCCCCCCCTCTCTATCTTTCCATCTCTCTCCCTCTATATCTCTCTCATTTGTTTTTCCTCTTTTCATCTCTTTTCTTTCTTTTCTCTCTGTCTCTTCCTCTTTTCCTCTCTCTCTTATATATATATATGTATATATATATATATATATATATATATATATATATATATATATATATATATATGTGTGTGTGTGTGTCTATATATATATATATATATATATATATATATATATATATATATATATATATATATATATATATATATACACACACACACATACATACATACACATATACCAAGGGCTCTTTCCATACATTACTCATCCCAAGGAGGGGGAGAAGATTCTTCCTGGCTTGAATAAATTTTCCGCTACACTTACGTGATGCATATAGAACCAAGGAGCTTAATTCTTATTCTATCTCTGCCCCTACTCCTGCTACTCTGCTTATTTTGTTTTGTTTTTTATTTCCATTGCCATTTCCCTCTTGTGGTGTACTAGAAGCTTTATTGCCCTTTCCTATTCTTTCACTGTTTATTTTCATTCTTGTGGGACTCATAACAGGTGGTGGTTCTACAAAATGGATATCGGAGAAAAACACCTCTGCTGTCTGTTTTCAAAAACTGTCAACAACCTAGATGGAGGTGCAGCCTCAAGTGGTTGACACTTAATCTCTGGATGAAGTCCGAGATCTCTCCCAGTGAACTTAACACCTTCTGTCACCCTTTCACATAAGTAGAGCTGATATGTAGCAACTGTTCCTCTCTTCTTGCTGTTATGTCATTAACATACAAGTAGAAACAGACCCATGTAAACACAACATAGACAACATTTTTTCCCAGATAGATCTATGGTAGAATTTGATGACCATTGCCATACACTGTGGGACTGTGGGTTTTCAGTCATTGAAGACAAGCAGCACTTATTATTATTATTGATTTTTTATCTGTATCCCATTAAGTTGGTGACCCTTCCCTTTCCATCCCCTCGTGCAGAAATGGAGAAGACAGGGAGAAATACCTTCGGGCTGCGTCAATTTATTTTTCACACATACTCCCACAATCCCCCCCTCCCCCCATCCCCCACCCACTCCCCCTCATGTATCACAGTAAAACCCATTTATTGCCCCTGCCATCTCCTCATTTAGTGGATCAAGGGTCATCCCTTGCCCCCATGAAATTGCTGAGACCACAACCAGTGCTATGTGGTACAACACTTCTCCAGTGATACATTATCTACACAAATTTGAATAGTATCATTACTGAAGCTTGTAATACTTCACATATCATGTCACACTAAATTTTGTCCTCTTTTCTATGACTCTCATGTAGGACATTTGTAACCCTGCCATAGAAACTTGGAGGCTTTAGCATGCATGATCTTTCCAAACAAAAACCAGAGTATATGTTGGGCTTGTTGCTGTGTGTGTGGAGATATTGTTAATTTGTTTACAACAACAGATTTGTTTTGTCTTTTATTTGAAGAATTATAATTTGCTTTTTGTGCACTATATGTATATATAAGATCTTAAATTCTCAAACAAATGAGAGAATGATTTATAGCTTATGTTTTTTTTTTCTTCTTCTTCTTCTATATACCAAGAGTCTTTTTCCCCGTATTAGGAGGTTAGCCAGTCAAGGCATGCACTCACCTTGAACCCTTTCCACTCCCATCCACCACCCATTTGTTTCCCTCTCGTCTTAGCTCTACACTGCTCAGGTCAGAAGCAATGCAGCAAGACACAGCACATCCTGAGAAGGGCCAAACACTTCATTTACACAGGGACCTTCCCTTCTCATCCCCTCACGTGAAAAATAGAAAAAACAAAGAGAAATCTCTTTGGGGTGCATCAAATTATCATCCATACACAACCATTCCGCACTTACACCTATCCCCTACCTTCTCCATCCCTGCTCAATAGCCATTCCCCACTTTCTCAAGAGTATTTTGTCTTGTACACACATATACCAAGGGCTTTTTCCCCCTTACAAGGGAGGTAGCCAAAGTCAAAGGCATAAATCCACTCCGACCCATTTCATCCCCACATACTCCACTCCCATTCTCCTCCCCTGTAATAATAAGGGTAGTGGCCTGGAATTCCACTTACTGGAAACCCATAGACCCCCTGTAATCCACGCTGACTGGCAACAGCCATTGGGACTCTCTGGGGAAAATCAGTGTTGTTTTAGTGTGGGGCATTTCTATGTCACTGTCCTACAGTAGTAGGAAGAAGGAAGTAGTTGCTAGTTGACATTTCTCCTCATGTGAAAAGTTGGAGAAAACAAAGTCAAAGTAGATCTTGGGCCTTATCCAGAAACCAAATTTTAGTCCCTTGGGACAGTACCTTCAGATGAAGGTGAGGATGTTGTTGGGTCTTGAAGCCCAGTAGAGAGATCATTCTCTCTGATGTCCATTGCCACCGACAGGTGCCTGTTATTTGTCTCTACTTGTACTGTAACTGGACAGCGTTGAGTTTATATTCTTGTAGTGCCCTTTGAAATGTCACCATAAATTATTGCTGGGTCATTACAATCATTATGAATACAATCATTATTTTTTCCCCCCATTTTAGGATCACGTAATGATTTGCTTTCTTTTTCTTTTTCCTCTCTTTGGTTATATTTGTTTCTCTTCTACCTTTGGTCAGTTACGTGCATCAAATAAATTCATGTTTTTATCATTAACATTCCATTTGATACTTAATTCATTTCTACAGTGATGAGGGGCTTGGCCAGGATACGCTAAGTGAAGATGGCGATGACGCAAATGGTGGATTTGCACTTGTCATCAATGGACATTCCCTTGCCTGGGCCCTCAATGCCAAGTTTGAAAAGCTCTTCCTTGATGTTGCTAGCCAGTGTAAGGAAATATTTGCTTTGATGTTTGTTATGTAACTAATGGGAAATCTACATAGCTAGCTGTAAATGTTGGACTTTATCAGAAAATTGCCAAGTAGTAGTTAAGAATGTATTTAATAGATAATTTAGCCACTGAAAAAGTTATCTATGCTTTTTTATGAGTTCCTGAGAAACAAGAAGTAAAAAAATATATGAAACCTTTGAGCATAGAATTAAAGTAAATACAGATTTAACAAAGCATATATTTACCAGTAACTTATGGCGCATACAAATTATGCATCTAAATATTATCTTAATTGATAATGATATTGCAGGCCGAGCAGTCATCTGCTGCCGAGTGACTCCTTTACAGAAGGCATTGGTGGTGGATCTCGTCAAAAAGTACAAGAAGGCAGTAACGCTATCCATTGGAGATGGAGCCAATGATGTCTCTATGATTAAAAGTAAGGAGTATTGTTTTTGTCTTGGTTCTCAGTCAGGGATACAAGGATCATTGATTAGGACCTCCTTGTGGTGGTCCTGCAAAATGAAAGAGGATCCTCTTGTTGCTGTCCGTTTTTGAAACCTGTCAGCCTTGCAGCCTCAAAGGGACACCACCTCTAAACTGGGTTCAAGATTTGTCAGCTTTGGCTGTATTTCTTCCACCTTTACACATACAAAGAGCTGACAAATGGCGACTGCTCTTCACATCTTGCCACTTCCAGCAATTGAAATAAACTGTCCCACACTGATACAACATAGACAGAAGTCCAGAGTTTCTTCCCAAAGGGTCCTTTAGGAGGGCTTTAGGAGACCCCAAGGACCATTGCCAGCCACACTAAAACACAGGGCAACAACAATTATTATTATCAGGGATATGTGTTCATTTTTCAGTTGTCTATGTGTTATGCCCCATACTGGGGTCCTGACTTCATATGATAAAATGAAGAATCAGAGATCAGTGACAAGTACGAGTACTTGCTTATGGTGGAACTGCCCATTTTCAAAACCTGTCAGCTCCCTCACCTCCATCAGAAGGTGCCTGACACTTGGTCTCTTTATCAACTGCAGCAGCATTTCTTTTACCTTTTCACACGTAGAGAGCTGGTAACTAGCAACTGCTTCCCTTCCGCTATATCAGCCAATGGCATGAAAACAATCCCACTCAGACAACAGTCTAAAGTTTCATCCAGGAGAGATCTGCGGGAGGGCCGTAGGATTGTTGCCAGTCATTATGGGTCTGCAGGTTTTCCATGTAGTGAAACTCGAGGCAACAATTGAAGAATTGTATTTATTTATTTACCAATTCACATCAATTGATCAATTTACCAATTCACATCAATGATTCACATCATTTGCTATGTGGTACAAATTTTCAACTTGGAGATTCATGTTAAATGTGATGAAAATGAAAATTAAAGACTGTATACTATAAACAGGTAGATATGATTATATAGATATGTACATATATGTTATAGTACCAGAGGGGGGTCACCAATTTAATGAAGTGGCCTTGCTGTGGATGTGTTGTGTCTTGCGACACTGATTCAGACCCAGGGCAGTGGACAAGATGCAGGGATGACCCGTCATCCAGGAGGTGCCAAGATAAGAGGGAGGGTAGAGGGTGGAGGGGAGTGGAGTGTATTAGGGATGGAATGGGTGGGAATGGTTTATATGTCTTTGTTTTTTGGCTACCTCCCTTGTAACAGGGAAAAAAGCCTTTGGTATATGTATGTATGTATCAAACTTATACAATGTGGGATTTAATTTCAGCTGCTCATATTGGTGTTGGAATATCTGGTCAGGAGGGAATGCAAGCAACTCTGGCCTCAGATTATTCCATAGCCCAGTTTCGCTTCCTTGAAAGATTACTTTTGGTCCATGGGCGCTGGTCATACTACAGAATGTGCAAGTTCCTCCGTTATTTCTTCTACAAGAACTTTGCCTTCACTTTGTGTCACTTTTGGTTTGCCTTCTTTGTTGGCTTTTCGGCTCAGGTAAGGAATGAACATGTTTGATTTATGCGATGGCTTTAATGTAATGCACATTATGGGTCTTTGTTGGGCTAAGAAGGGAAGAATTTTATTTTCATGGATTCATGTTTGTGTTATGTGATATAGCTCCTTGTGTACAGAGAGATTTGTTATGAATATTTTTATGCATAATGATCTCTTAATTTGTATAGAAGCCTAGTAGTTGAATCGACTCCCTTTGCATCTGTCTATGGTTATCAAGTTTTGCCCTTTCAAGTTTTAGATATGATATTTGAAATTTCCTCTTTGAAGACTGAGATATTAAGAGTTACTTGTCAGATAAATAGAGCTTAATATGTTTATTTCTAAGGTACCAGTTTGGTAGTTTTTAACCTCTCATGCCCTTGAGATTCCTCTAAATTCACTGAAATTGTTTAACTTTAATCTGACAAGAATCTTTTGATTAGCTAAATTCATCCTAACTTGTAAAATATTAATTAAGAAAGTTTTATTTTTAACTCTTGAAAGGAGTTCCTCAAAACAGAATCAAATTATTAGGCATTAGCCATGACAAAATCCTTGGATGCATCATATGCTCCTTAGTACACAGGAAAAGATTAACGAGAAACGAAGTAAAACATTAAGATTTACTTGATTAGCAACCAGATGTCATGAAAGAACAGTATTAGGTTTATGTAGTCACCTATGAAGAACCAATAATGGGTTCCTGTTGGTGGTGGTCGTGCAAGATGGATGTCAAAGAGAATCATCTCCGAGTCACATATCTTTAAAACTTGTCAGTGCTTTCAGCTCCATCTGGAGGTGTAGCCCCAAGGGGCTGGCTAATGGTCCATGGGCCATGCCTAAGATATCTTTCTCTTCCTACTGTATTTCCTCCACCTTTTCACATGAAGAGAGTTGTCAGCATGCAACTGTTTATCTCCTACTGTATGCCACTGACAAAGACGTGTCCTATACTAATACAGCATAGACTACAGTCCACCATACCTCCCCAGAGAGATCTATAAGAGGGTTTGGGGACTTGACAACTACTGTAGGGCAGTAGGTACCCAGTTATTGAAACCGAATTTATTATTATTAAGACTTTGAGGACAAGGGTTTTCTGTAAAGCTTGATAAAGCCACTTACCATTACCCAGTATTGTAGTTTGTCGCTGCTGAACAGGGGACAGTAACCTTGGGGACAGGATTGTGGCAAAGAAGTGGTGTCATGCAGATAGTAAAGTTTCAAGGATATGTCAGTACACTCAGCTGTGTAGGAGAAACATACAGAGGAATTCCTAGTACCCTCACTCCATACTACTTAGTCTCCTGCAATACGTGAACACAATGGTGACGTTCTTATCCCCCACCACAGTGATATGGGTGGGGAGGGGTGAAGAGATGGAGACAAAGTAACAGAGGATATCAAGCAGGGAACAGAAAGGAGGGACAACGATAGTAAAAATACAGATCATTGTTCCTCTCTAAGTAGAGGTTTTGCTTTAACATAGGCAATCAATATGTGGGTGTGGTATATAGGGTTGCTCCAGAAACTCCCTAAAGTACACTACCCTTTGACCTGAACAGTCCATAATGAAAGAGGGTCAGCATTACAAAAGATTACAAAGGTGGAGCATGCCGACAGGAGACCTTTTGGTCCATAACTAGGTCAGATGTGGAAAAAAATAATAATAATGATAAATAAAAGGAAAATAAATAGAAATGATGATAATATAAATAATAATAAATAAATAAATACATAGGTATAGTAAATAATAAACAAACAGATAAATAGAAAATAGTGATAAATTGACAGATAACTAATAATGAATAAAAATCAAGCAAATAATAATAAACAAACAAATAATAACAATTAAATAAACAAATAATATAAAATAAATGGCAGTCATTACAGCATCTTCCTTAGGTGTTTATAACATTGTACATAAGGACCTAAGGAAATGTACCAGAAAGGTAGGCTACGTGCATCATTACCCAACACCAACGGGAAAACAAAATTAGGTTTACCTAGACCAAGACACCAGCTGAAATTGTAACATGTGACTGGACAAACAGGTGACTGAGATGGAACCATCAAAGGACCACACTGGGACAGGTCACATGCGATAGTTGACAGAGGGAGAAAGGGAAAAGGACCACCAGAACACACTGAGTTAGACTCAATGTTAAGACCCCAGTATTGCCCTTTGAGAAGGTCCTTTGTGATAAACTTTAGGGAATCAAAAGATCATACTTCCATCTCTAAGTTTCCTTCGCCATCAAAATGCGGAGTGTGTTGATTATCAGTGACATAAACAATATTGTCAGGAAAGTGTTAAAGGTGTGGTCGCACAATATCAGCTTGTTAAGGCATAGCTTTGAGAACCATAACCATACCATATTTTTGTGTTCTTTTATCACATGTGTATGGTACCTAATTTTTTTGGCTTGGCTTTTCCTCCTTGCAGACGGTGTACGATCCCTTCTTTATCTCGACCTACAACTTGTTCTATACCTCACTTCCAGTGCTGTGTCTGGGTGTTATAGATCAGGATGTAGATGAATATAACTCTAGACGTTGGCCCAAGCTCTTCACGCCTGGTCTCAACAACCTTTTTTTTAATAAATGGGTGTTTTGTGTCAGCGCAGTACACGGGGCTATTACCTCTTTCTTCCTAATGTTCATCCCTTTTGGTGAGTCATGGACCTTCTAAATGTGAACCCATCTTTTCCTCTGTGTGTGCCCTGTTGCAACTCACAACCAACTTGATTAGGAACAGCTTCTCCTCATAGTTTTGGTAAAGATTACAGTCATGTCAGTTATGTATTTTGTGATACATAGAAACCAGGATTCTGGTTGAACCTGTCAGGTTGGCACATGTTGCTGGGCAGTGAGTTTTCACCAAAGGCACAGTTCTGCACTTAAGCCCAGTCCTGCTCTTCCTTGGTTCAGGCAGAGGATTCATCACCAGTAAACATCCACAGCTACTCCATTTAACCATTTTAACTTAAGATACCATATCTACAACTATCCTGGCCTCAGAAATTAGTGTCAAATATAAATATTAAATTTATCAAATCTCTCCCGCATTATCTAATCTTTGAGTAATACTATTGTCAGTCCTTGATTATGACATGACACTAAATGAAGAATTTTTGTTTTTTTCTAGTGTAACAGCATCTTAATAATGCAGCTAGAATGACTTTCACTGATATCCATGTCTTGTTAATTCTACAGTCTGATGGCATTGGACAAATCCATCGTAGTGTCTCCTTTTCACATGTTAATTATCACAGTGAAACAGATGAACAGTATATTTCACTGGATTTTTATTCTTAGATCTCCTCCATGCCCTACTTTCTTCTTTCACTCTTTTCTCCCTTTTTCAGTTAATCCTCTTTTTTTATGCTATGGTTGTCCTTTTGTTATGACGTCACCTGTATAGATGTCAATTTCTCGCACTTAGTACATGTTTTTTCCACAGGGTATGAGTGGTGTATATGCATATGTGTAGTTTTATTTATCTTGTAAAGAAACCTTTTTGTAATGCACAGACATGGGAAAGATGGCACTGTCTGGGTGAGTGTTTTAATGTGGGACACTTGAAGGAAGAAAGGTGTCTACTTGCCAGTGCCTTACAGAGAACACACACAGCTATAACACGTTTAGAGATTTTTTTTTTATAAACTATTAAGTCTCGCAGAATTCAGAATGAGGATAACCAGACTACCAAGGGTTTCTCTGTTCATCAGAGAGAGACTTTAAACAAATGTTAATGGTACATATATACATATATCAAGGGCTCTTTCCCTCTTACCCGGGAGGTAGCCAAAGTCTAAAGGCAAAATGGTAAAAAAAATATATATAAAGAAACACAAACCCCAGACAGTGTGACTGCTGCACACCATCATTTTCCCAATGAAATCACAGTGTTTGGGCTATGTTATTATTATTTGTTTTCATCTTATGTTTTGGGTTTAGTTTGGCCCAGTGGTTGTGATGAGGCCTTTCAACTAGCAAGTATATATATTGTTGGAAACATCATAGAAATAGTGTTGGAAGAATAGGAAAAGGTAAAAGTAGCAGGAGAGAGTAGGTTTAGTTATAGGGAAAGAAAGGTACTAGTGTTAGGAAAGATTGTTGTTATCCTGAATCAAGGAATGTGGTAAGTTAGGAGGAAAGATAGGAGTTAAGTAACAAAGAATCATGTTGAAATAATTGACCCACTTCAACTCAGGCTGTGTACAATAATCACTCGGCTTCAGTCTAGATTCTCATGTTCACTAAATTTTAATCATAGTTTTGTTGTGCAAGTGTTAGTTACCTAAGTTTTTAGTAAATGTTATATATGCATCATTAAGTAAAAGCGAGAAGATACCAAAAGAATATGGCAGGTTAGCTTCATATGTGGGTTTTATGGTTGGTTAGTCATGTTAGAAGGAAGGAGTCAAACTTATATCCATGGAATAGTCTACATATTTCAGCTGTCTATCATTGTTTGTGTGAGTTTCTTACGAGTTTTGTAGAACAGCAAGAGACCATGATTAAAAATACTTATCACTGGTTATCGCTGGTTCTGCTAAGAACTTTATGGTGACTGATGTCAGGTTGAATAGAATTAATGTGAGAAAAGATAGGTAGAGATTGTGTTGAAGTTCAAGTAGTTAGTGAAAACAAGTTCATTGAACAAGAAAAAATTGAGGGATTAAACTTCATATTAGAATTTATGTAATTTGACAGAAAAAAAATTATCGGGCAGAAAATTAAATACCCTGCTAATCTCAGGTTTAACATGAAAATAGACTATCTGAGTTATTTTTGGAAGAGTATGTTAGGGTCGAGTTTGTTTTAGAGCGAGAAGATCAGAGGAGACTAGATTATACATTAGTAGAGGGATTAGAGTATGGTTTTGGGTGTTGGATTTAACAACATAAAATAATGAGTTGGAGGCCTGGATGGACAACTTGGACCCAGACAAACCCTACCTTTTATTTAGTCACAGCCTTGACACATCCACCGTGTGTTCTCTCCTCCACTTCAGACACTGTACGATCCCATGTTTATCTCGGTGTATAACTTGTTCTACACATCAATGCCCGTGCTGGCGCTGGGCATCTTCGAGCAAGACGTCAATTCGCTGAACAGTATCAAGTATCCTCGTCTCTACACACCGGGACTCAACAATGCTCTCTTCAACAAGCGAGAGTTTTTCCGCTCTGCCTTGCATGGATTCATAACTGCTTGTGTCCTCTTCTTCATCCCTTATGGTAAGTGCACTAGCACCTGCATACATGTGCACACACTACTAGGCAAATACAAAACACACACACACATACACACACACAAATTGGACAAAACAATAGTGTGTGCAAACACCATACAAGAATTTAAGAACAAACTAGATGCTGCGAGATACAAAGACGGGTCACTACCAGCATAGCTCCACTTCTCGTATAATAAACTAGGTAAATACAAACACATATACATACATACACTGAATGTGACAAAAGCCTCAGGACATGACAGGATCTCAAACTGGTTATTTAAAGAATGTAGGGAACAACTAGCGGACAAGATTCAGAGTCTTATTACATGTTCATTGAAAGGAGGCATTGTGCCACTTGATTGGAAAAGGGCAAACATGGTGCCAATTCACAAAGGTGGAACATCACTAAATTATAGGCCAGTATCACTAACCAGCACAATAATGAAATTACGTGAAAGGATTGTGAAAGATCAATGGACTGAATATCTTGAAAAGATGAACATTGTGACAGACCATCAGTTTGACTTCATATTTAGAAGGTCATGTGCATCAAACATTTTAAGCTTTTACTCAAGAGTGATTGATGTGCTGCGATAGAGAGAGGGCTGGGTGGACTGTGTGTACCTGGACCCAGAGAAGGCATTTGATAAAGTACCTCAGAGTTGATTTATGTGGAAATTGGAGCATGTTGGAGGACTGAGAGGCAAACTATGAGGAGGGATTAAAGACTTTTTGAAGGAAAGATACATGAGGACAATAGTAAAGGACAAGATGTCAAGCTGGAGAGCAGTAACGAGCAGAGTACCACAAGTTTCAGTGCATGTTAATGACATGATGCCAACATGTTCGCAGATGATGCGAAAATCATGAGAAAAGTGAAAAATGAGGACAGTAGAATATTGCAAAAAGATCTAGATATTTTTTCATGGAGCAAAGAATGGGAAATGTATTAAAAGAGTGCAAGTTTTTGCAGTGTATAAGTTTTGCATCAAGGCAGTTCTTTCGTGTGCTAGGTAGGAATATTTTCTTTTTCTTTTAACACTGTAACTTGCTACACAGTTTCTCAACACACCTGGGTTTAGCATGATTTTACAATGAACAGAACAAGAGACTCAGCAGATTTATTAGATTTATTAATATGTAAAGTTCATGTTTGAAAGGTGTAGACATAATTCCAGACATCCAGTTCCATGGCGAATTAAAAGGTTTGTGTGTTTATGGTAAGTTATGGAGAATTGCTTTCTATGGTAATAATCACTTTAGTGTGTTTGGACAGTGTTTAGTGGATTGTGTGCAATGAATATGTACTTGAATTATTACCTAGTTCAATTATTTGTATATATTATTCATTTTACAATATTTTATATAAATTTCACTGTTGTGCACAGTTGATGGACCAGCATTTCTTCACTTCACTATTTTGTTCAGACACAATTCTACACAGTTTACACATGCACCACTCAGTGTTGATAAATACTGATTAACTTTTGTTTAGGCTTTAGTAATACACATTGTGTAAGTTTCAGGATTTTTAAAATATATACCAAAATTTTATAGATGACTGTGTGTATATCCTTGTATGCATATATATATACATATATTTATATATTAAATATAAAGGGAGCTTGCTGGTTGAGGGGGTTAGGCCGTCATTACTTGCGGCGAAGGTTGAGGTGAGGGCAGTTCGAATCCTGCCACTGGCGAAGTTGAACCAAGGGCATGGTTCATAAAATTTCACTCTACAAAGCTCTCTGTGAGGGGCACCATCCTAGCCTCCCAATAGGGGGGGGGGGGGAGTGTGTGACATTAAACCATATCATCATCATCAAATACAATATATCTATGGGAGACACCAATGACAGGTACTGTAGTGGTCCTCCAAGATGGACTGGATAGGTGCCCATTTTCAAAACTTGTCAACCCTCTCACCTTCACCAGGAGATACAGCTCTTAGGGAGTGACACTTGGTCTCTAAATTGGGCCCAAGATTTCTCTCTGTCAATTTCAGCTGAGCAGGTTAGGGCGTCGTTACTTGCGGCGAAGGTCGAGGGGATGACGGTTCGAACCCTGCCACCGGCGAAGTTGAACCAAGGGCATGGTTCATTAAATTCCACTCTACAAAGTCCTCTGTGAGGGGCACCGTCCTAGCCTTCTGATAGGGGGGAGTGTGTGACGTTAAACCATATCATGTCTTACACCATTTCTAACATAGAGAGCTGACAAGATGCAACTGCTTCCCACCTGCTACCACTTTCAGCCAGTGACATAGAAACAGTCCCACACTAATACAATACAGAAAACAGTCCAAAGTTTCTTCCCAGAGAGATCATTGGGAGAACCCAAGGACCATTGTCAGCCACTGTGGGGCTGCAGGTTGTTTTTCTTAGTGAAACTCCTGCCAACAATTAATTGATTGAATTATCCATGGGGCCAATGATTGGAACCTATATAATATAGTCCTGCAAGATGGACGTAAGAAGAAATCATATTGTTGCCAATCTTCAATTTCAGCTCTGATATATCTGTTACTTTTTTATACTATTTAATGTTTGTTAAATCCTGTGGGGTTCTTTGGAATGAAATTAAAGTGTAGTGAAAACAGGTTTCTAGAACTTAATCTGTATTCCAGAAGAACTCTGTTTGACAATCCCTTATAAATACAGGTGCATATTACAATGCTGTGGATCAAGAAGGAAGAAGTATGGCTGACCATCAGACGTTTGGGAGCGTAGTAGCAACCATCCTCGTCATCGTCGTCACAGTTCAGGTAACAATACAACTTCTGAAGTTAACTCTGCAACCTTCAAGTATGAGTAATCATATTATGCATTTTTGATTATGTTTAGTGTTGTTAATGCAGACAAAGGTAAGATTGGGATGGGAGGTAAAGGGTTTTGTGAGTGTGTATGGCTCTGTAGGGAGAAAGTGAAGAGGAGTGTACATACATACATATACCAAGGCTTTTTCCCCCTTACAAGGGAGGTAGCCAAAGAGGAAAAGGCATAAAATCATTCCCACCCATTCCACCCCTGAATACACTCCACACCCCTCCACCCTCCCTCTTATCTTAGCACCTCCTGGATGACGGGTCATCCCTGCACCTTGTCCACTGCCCTGGGTCAGAGGCAGTGTCGCAAGACACAGCACATCCACAGCAAGGCTGCTTCATTAAATTGGCGACCCCCGTCTCCGTCCCCCCAAGCATAAAAGGAGAAGACAGGGAGAAATCCCTTCTCCCCGTCTTCTCCTTTTATGAGGAGTGTGCTTTTTGGATTAAGTGAGTAGATAGTATTGGCAGGAAGGTAAATGTAGTATTTTTGGTAGATCTCACTGCTAGAGTAGATGATGAGCTGATAGAAATACCAGTAGTAAGGAAATATGGGGTGTCAGGTAAGAACTATAGAAGAGGGTTGTTAGAGATGTGTTTAGAAAAGGAGTTGGTGATAGTTGACTGTGTGTATTTACCTAGTTGTATCTTATGGGAAGGAGAGTGCTTGTGGTGTCCTGTCTCTATATCTCACAATGTCTAAATTGTGTGTGTGCATGTGTGTATGTTTATAAGATCTCAAAATGTTTTATTATCCATCACCAGATGCAGTATTGAATAGAGTTTTTCGTGAATTTCACAGATTTGCCTGGATACTTCCTACTGGACATTGTTCAACCACATAACCATATGGGGTTCCCTTGTCTTTTACTTCCTTCTGCAATACTTTTACAACTACGTCATAGGGGGTGACTACGTGGGCACTTTAGCTAAGGTAAATGGAGATTTCACATTTTTTTTCTTTCTCTATTGAATCACAGAACATATGAAAACATTGAAATTAAGCTTTAGATATTTGAAGTACACATGTAACCATATGTATATGTTTACAGTATATTGATTTACATAGAAATTTAAGGTCAGTATGGATATTTCAAAGATTATGTGTGATATTACAGGCTATGGGGGAGCCATTATTCTATTTTACAACAATGTTAACAATGGTGGTGCTGATGTTGCCTGTCATGGCCTGGCGCTTCTATTGGATAGACGTGCAGCCTACATTGTCAGACAAAGCACGCTTCAAGCAACGCAGGGAAGCCAAAATGGCTAGTAAACGATCTGAACATGATATGATGCGCACTCCTTCTGCAAGGAGGTAAGCCTTGTTAAACCTTTTAATTTGAACCTTTCACTCATATTATCCTTGATGATACTTCACAATATGTTTATTACTTGTCAACAGTCACTCCTGTCATTCACTCACCACTCCTGACACCATACTCACCATACTTCCAAATTCCCCTTTTCCTTTCAGTTTTATTTTCATCAGTGCTAACACATCCATCTCTCTTCTCACCCTTCACCTATCCAACACTCATTTGTTTTCTCATTTATCTTAGTCAACTCATTTTGGATGAAGGACCACCCCTGTCTCCTGCCTAGGTCAGAAGCAGTGATGCAGCACCTCCACAGCATATATTTCTCTTGCATCCAGTGCCCTCTTCACCCCATCCATCCACCTTATTCTTGGTTTTCTGAAATTCCTTCCTTCCACTTCTGCTTTCCACACTCTTTATGCCAATCTCTTTTCACTTTTTTCTGTATGCCCAAACTATCTTGGTATTCTTGGATTAACCCTATTTACCAGCTCTCTTTCCTAAACTGCTCTTTCTCTCACCTCTACACTTCTTGCTCTGTCTATCCTTTGTAATTAATTCTTGTTCATCATAGACAATTTTGTAGTTTAATTGTAACTGTATTTACAGTTTGAATGCAAGATATTAATAATGTTTCTGTTCTCTATTTACAGGTCAAGACGCTCTATTCGGTCAGGTTATGCATTTGCCCATCAGGAAGGCTTTGGTCGTCTCATTACTAGTGGTAAAATTATGCGTCCACGCAACCCCAAACCTGGTTTTGTATCAAATGGTGCAGCAAACAGTCACAGCCAAGCAAGGGAGGACAAGAAGTCCCCTATGGCAGCTTCTCCATCCACTATTGAGGTCTAACAGTTGTATTGCCAGTGATTATTTCATGTATAGTCATTTGACAACTTCTTTTGTGAAGTGGTGCATCTAAGAACAGTTGATGCTGATTTCCATCCAAGCTTCTCCAAGTTATGTGCACTGATACAGGGAGATGGATCTTTTAATTGCTTTTCACAATGAAAAGGAATGGTTCAGCTTACAAAAAATCCAGACATTGAAGTGCATATACTGCTAAATACTTTTGGTCTCATTAGTGTGGCAAAGTGTTTCAGTCTTTTAGCTGAAACAGAAGCCTATGCAAGTATTGTCACAGACTTGGCAAAGATGATATTGTGTAAATAGTGACAGCATCATCGGAGCAATACTGGAAAGAAGACTCAAATGTGTGATAGGGAAGTAGACTCAAAACATTTGACACCAGTGTAACTTGTGGTGTTCCTTGCTCTCCCAGCACTGGTTCTAGAAGTACTAGAAACAAATATATTCAAGATATTTTTGTTGTCAGATTTTAAATGATTGTTAACATATTGTATTTAGTCAAAAACTATTTATAAATGTGTTGAAGTTGCAATGTTGGCATATCTATGCAATATGTGATTGATTCAGCAAAGGCAGGAGTGGAAGCCTTGCATACATGCAGAACATATGTCATGGAACTCAGGTGCTGCAGCAAAGGAAACCTGCCTCGGATAATTGAAGTTCTTGTCACACCAACACATGTTAGGTGTGGCTGCAAGCCAACCTTTTTTATAATGATGAATCCAGTGGCCAAGATGTAGATAAAATTATTTTTTAACTGATTCTTGAGAGTGTTATGATGGTGTGGTGGTTTATGTCCGAGGAAATGGCGGAAACTTTGCAATATTGCCACAGTGCATATATAGTATCGGTGCCTCGTAGGATACTTAAGCAAAGTGTACTTAGCAGTCACCTACAGCACTTATTTCCTGCAATAAAATCCAACTACATATCTACTAGTGATTTAACATGGAACACAAGCTTGCTTGCACACGAGCTGGTTTTGTTGATTACATGATAAACTGGTGAACTATTTTTTACAATTTTATGAAAGGATTGTTTTAAGTTAATTTGCCTGTATGAGTTTGTCACATTGAAAAGAATGTTTTGGTTGTAGATTGTGACCTTTATTTTAATTTCATTAACAGCTTTTCCTTTAATTTTCTAAATATTTTATTTTCTCACATCTTTTAAGTTTCCCAACTGCTTCAACAACAATTAGGTTTTAGTCCTTATTGAATGATTGGAATTTTATTTTCGGTTTTTATCCACACAAGTATTATTTGTAAACAAGAAGGATCCTTTATTGAGTGAAGCGGTAAAGTTAGGTTACAGGAGTGGAGATGCCCCTTGCAGGAGACCTACATGCCATACTTTGCAGCCACGCCGTAGTTTTGTCCTGTGCGTTGCTCTACTTGCAACTAGAAACTGAACTTACACTATGATGTGCCAATTCTGTAGCTGGAATGTAGCATCTAAAATGCACACATAGTAAATTTTTGTAGCACAAAAAAATAAAAGTATACATATCTATATATATATACATATATATATATATAGATACCCATTTATCCATTAGTTTTGTAGTTAATGAAGAAAAATATCTTTGAAGAGTTTAGTTCAAGCATATCACTTTACATTGGCTAAAGGTTGACCATGTGGAAGTGCCAGACTGCATCAGAATGTATGGTATAGAAAAGTTTGTTAATTCAGCAATGAAATAATTTCATTGCAGAAATACTGTGTCCCAGGATGACATTACATAATTTTGTATGCGATAAAACTTGAATGGTCGAACAGAATTACAACTTTTAATGAGTACTTGGTTATGCAATGATATGAGTGCATTTATATGCTGAAGTCTTGTATTACTATTGTTTTTAATAGCCTTGTAGGCAAAAAAAAATAAAGGAACAAAAAGTCATTTTAAGTGTTGGCATGTTGAGATTGGGCTACTTTCCTGTACCCTTGCTTCCTTCCCCTCTCATTCATTGCATCTAGTCTCTCCCAAGTTTTAGCCTTTGGCTTTCATTTGCTATATCATTCTTGTGTACTTTAATCTCATCTGTTTTGTTTTTGCAGCCTTGCCTTCCCATACATTCCATTTTTTGTTCCCATCCTCTCTTTCCCAACTCCTATCTTCACTTGAGGTCATAAGTTTCCTAGAATTTCAAAGTGACCATGTAAGCCCTCTCTTTTCCTCACATTCTCCATTCTCATGTATATGCTCTCAACTTATTTTCTTCCCAATCATAATATTTCCAATTTTATCATGACGTTTCTTGTTTTAACATCTCTCCGTACTTGTTTTTATATATCTACTCTTTGGAAGTTCTCTGTCTTCGACTGAATTTATTATTTGCTCATTTGTCCTTTCCCTCTCCTTTTTCATGAGAGCCCAAAGTCCCACATTGTGTCCCTGCCTATGTTTGAACTGTTGAGTGATTAGTAGTATTTTTCATTTATCAGATTACTTTGTTAACAAATGACTGAAATGTTGGTGATGGTTAATAAAACTGTACACTGACCTTTGAGTACTTAAAATCCCTTCCTATTTCAAAAGTGAGGAGACATTGAAAATGAATGTACGAACAAGTAAGGGTGGAGGGTACAACAGTTAATTTCAGTAAAATGACAAAATGGAACAAGTAAAGATTGATCAACATCTGGAAACTGATATACTGTACATCGAATGGAAGAATGAAGGTATTGTATTTCATCATTAATAGCCAGCATTTCCGTCCCCTTTACTTTACACAGCCCGAAGGGATTTCTCCCCATCTTCTCCTTATGTGCATGAGGAGACGGAGAGAGGAGGTCGCCGATTTAATGAAGCGGTCTTGCTGTGGATGTGTTGTGTCTTGCAACGCTGCTTCTGACCCAGGGAAGTGGACAAGATGCAGGGATGACCCGTCATGACCCAGGAGGTGCCAAGATAAAAGGGTAGAGGGGAGTGGCGTATGTAGGGGATGGAATGGGTGAGGGTGGTTTCTATTCATTTGTTTTTTGGCTACCTCCCGTGTAAGGGGGAAAAAAGCCTTTGGTATATGTATGTATATATTTCCGTCCCCAAGGATAATAATGTGCCAAAGCAGTGGTAGAAATGAAATTCAAGAAAGAGAGCAGAAAGATGGGGTAGAAGTGCAAGTTGTATGTATATGTGTGTATTTTTTTTCTTTTTTCTTTGTGAAGTCTCCAGTCATGAAAGAATACTCTATAGTCAGGGGTGTCACCAAGTCCCTATATTGAGTGAATGTATGAATGTTTGAAGTTATTCTGTCCATTGACACAGCTGGGATGGATCTCCACTGAGGCCTCCTGGGGAATGATGCAGCCTCTGTACCTCACCATGGTGGCTAAATCCTGCTTGGTAAGGTTGTATGCATGACGAGAAGTGCTTCATGTGAATTTTTTTTGGTAAGTTGGAATGGCTGTGATTGTGAATGAAGTCTGAAATCAATATAATCAGCTCGAGCATACCGATTAGGTGCTAGTATATATATGTGACACTGACCAACTGCACCTCTGATGTCTGCTGTTGTGGAGAGGGGTTGGAAAATCATGAAAGTACTTCTGCACTTATCGGGGATTGAAACTGGGCCTTCCATGTTTTGAAGCAGGAACATTATCCACTGCTTCACACAGGCTGATTGCATAAAGTTTATGAGAGCTGTATAAAGAAATGAAAAAATGGGTGAAAACAATAGAATGAAGCAGTAGTAGTATTTCTCTAATTGTATTTACCTAATTGTAGTATACAAGAAAGGACCAACACTCATTGGATCCTGTCTTCTATTCTCTAATTTTCTAACATATCTAGACTCAAATTCATGCACAGTTCCAACTTAATCTATATCTTTGATTTCCAATTATCATATTAAGATTTGAATTAGTGTATTGTTCAAGCTTGGACATATCACCTAAACTATTCTACATATATATATGGAAAATTGTATTTCTTCACATCCTTTTGAAATGTAGTCTTTCTTAATTCACTTTCATGACCTTTTAAAGTCCTCTCATCTTTAATCAGGAGAACACTTCTATCGATGCAATCTATCCCCTTTAGTGACTTGAGCACTGTAATCATGCTGCATCTTTCTCTTTGATCTTTCAAAGTTGGTAGACCCAGTGCATTTGGTCTCTCCTCATATGGTTTATCTGCCAGGCTGGGGACCAGTTTGGTTGCTACCCTATGTATTCTTGCGTATATCCTTCACTCTATGTGGGGACCATACTACTGACACATATTCCAATCTTGGACATATCAAGGTTTTGATGAGTTTTTTCATCATCTCTTCATCCATATAATGAAACACCACTTTAATCTTTTGCATTAGTCCAAATGTCTCTCCTACAATCCTGCTGATATGCCTGTCAGGTGACAGGTTGTCTTTTATCAACACTGTCAAGTCTTTCTCTTCTTTTGCTTTTGCAATGTGTACCTAGGAATAGTTTAAAGATGGCGTATTGCTGTTTTTTTGTTTTTTTTTTCCAGATAAGAGGGAGGGTGGATTGCTGCTATTGCTCATTTCCAGTACTTTGCATTTTTTGGTATTGCACTTCATTTCCCATTCTTGGCTCCATGAAAAAATAGTATCTAGATCTTTTTGCAGTATTCTACCATGTGAGAATCAACACCGTGTGAGATCGAAACCTTTATTGGTATGACGTTTCGCTTGTTACAGCTTTTTCACGTACAGACATAGGGCAAACACTCTGTGTACATATTGCCCGACGGGGACGTAACGGGGAGAGATTATCTGGGTGGGGTGGGTGGTAGGGGGCGGGGCGGAGGGGTGTGTGTGAGAGAAGGGGACGGGTGGGACTTGGTGGAGATATTCTACCATCCTCCTCATTTCTCACACCTCTCATGATTTTTGCATTATATGCAAACATGTTGGCATGGTTTGCTGTTCCTTCCATCATGTCATGAACATAGACAAGAAACATTATTGGTGTAAGCACTGAACCTTGTGGGACTCCGCTCATTACTGCCCTCCAGCTTGACATCTTGTCCTTTACTATTGTCCTCATGTATCTTTCCTTCAAAAAGTCTTTAATCCTTCCTAATAGTTTACCTCTCAGTCCTCCAACATGCTCCAATTTCCACATAAATCAACTCTGAGGTACTTTATCAAATGCCTTCTCTAGGTCCAGGTACACACAGTCCACCCAGCCCTCTCTCTCTTACAGCACATCAATCACTCTTGAGTAATTTTAGCTTAAAATGTTTGATGCACATGACCTTCTAAATATGAAGTCAAACTGACTGTCAGAATGTTCATCTTTTCATGTTTGGTTCATCACTATTGTGCTAGTTAGTGATACTGGCCTACAATTTAGTGGTGTTCCTTTGTTCCCACATATGCCCTTTCCCAATCAAGTGGCACAATGCCTGTCAATGAACATGTAATAAGACTGGATCTTGTTTGGTAGTTGTTCCCTACATTCTTTAAGTATCCAGTCAGGTCCTGATGCTTTTGTCACATCCAGTGATCCCAGAAGATTGAGCACTCCCCTCTATATCTGCTAAACCTGTTTTTTTTTGCTCCCCTTGCTTTTCTCAAAAAAGTTGCACTCTTTTGTGAAGACC
The DNA here is from genome assembly GCF_046742065.1 of Oratosquilla oratoria. NCBI lineage: Eukaryota > Metazoa > Arthropoda > Malacostraca > Stomatopoda > Squillidae > Oratosquilla > Oratosquilla oratoria. The sequence goes on along the minus strand of NC_134795.1, from coordinate 64,379,628 downwards.
GATTGGTTTCTCTCCACCGCTTCATCCTATGGTGCCCAGCTCTCCTCATTCGTTGAAAATAACTCATGAAGCTGTGGAGAACATCCCTTCACCCACTTAGTCTCCCTCCATTCACTCCCACCTTTTGCACTCTCTCTTCCTTGCTTGACACAAAAAGAAATCAGTGATCAAATTAAAACCCTGGATGTCAGAAAATCACATGGCCCAGATGGAATAGCAAACTGGATACTGAAAGAATGTATGGAGGAATTAACTGACAAAATATGTAATATAATTAAATCCTCACTTTAGAAGGAAAAGTACCATTGGACTGGAAAAAAGCAAACATTGTACCAATTTATAAGGGAGGTGATAAGGAAGATCCATCTAACTACAGACCAGTCTCACTAACAAGCACAATAGCAAAAATTTATGAAAGAGTGGTCAAAAACAGATGGGGTAAATACCTGGTAGAAAAATCTATACTGAACCCAAATCAATTTGGATTTAGACAAGAGAGATCCTGTACAACAAATCTGATCTGCTTTTACTCAAGATTAGTAGACATAATACAAGAAAGAGATGGATGGGCAGACTGTGCTTTTCTGGACCTGCAAAAGGCATTTGATAAGGTACCTCATAGGAAACTGATAAATAAGATAGAGTCAAAAGGTGGCATCAGAGGAAAATTATTGGAAAGCATGAAAGACTACTTGATAGGGAGGAAAATGAGAGTTGTAATTAGAGAAAAATTCTCCAACTGGGAAGAAGTAAAAAGCGGTGTCCCGCAAGGATCAGTACTGGCCCCGATCATGTTCGCCATATACATTAATGACATGAATGAAGGCATGGAGTGCTATATAAAATTTTTTGCAGATGATGCAAAATTACTTAAGAAGGTAAAAACGAAAGAGGACTGCAACTCATTGCAACAAGATTTGGACACAATATGGAATTGGACTCAAAAGTGGGAAGTAAAATTCAATATTAAGAAATGCAGTATAATGGAATTTGGAAAGAATAAAAACAGAATATCAAAAGATTACAGAATTGGGGAAGAAAAAATAGATAAAACAAACTATGAAAAAGATCTTGGAGTGATGATTGGAAAGGACATGAAACCAGATAAGCATATAAATAGAATATTCGGAGAGACCTACAGCTTATTGAGAGCAATCAAAGTGTTATTTGCTTATATGGACGAAGAAATGATAAAGAAAATACTAACTACCCTAATAAGACCAAAACTTGAGTACGCAGCATCACTTTGGACACCCAGTACCAAAAAGAATATTAAGAAACTAGAAAGATTACAAAGAGCGACAACCAAACTAGCACCGACACTCGCCGAACTAACATATGAGCAAAGACTATCCAAATTGAACCTACCAACTCTGGAACAAAGAAGAGAAAGAGGAGATTTGCTGACTATCTACAGAATAATGAAAGGAATGGAAGTTTTAGACAGGAACGACCTGTTAGTGTGGGAAAACAGTAAAACGAGAGGACACGGAAAAAAATTGAAAAAGAATAGTTATAGAAAAAACTTGAAAAGGAACAGTTTCCCACACAGAGCGATAAATACATGGAACAAATTAGACAACAAAACAGTATGTGCAAACACTATACAAGATTTTAAGATAAAACTTGATGCGGAGAGATACAAAGACGGGTCACCACGAGCATAGCTCCCCTCCCGTATATTACAACTAGGTAAATACAACTAGGTAAATACACCCCATTCATCCACATTGTTTTCAGTCTTCCACGCTCACTCCAACTTCTGCTTCCTACACTAAGTTCCTTGTTCATTCTTTCCGTCTACCCAAACTATCTCAATACTCTCTTGTGTACCATTGCCAACCCCTCCCTGTCTTATCTTCATAGCTGCCAAGATATGGGGAAAAAAATGAAAAATGCAGTTTGAAGATGTGTTTATTATGCCTTGTGGTCCTGATTTATCTTACATGTTACGTATTCAATAGCAATTCAATGGGACCTTTCGCAGTGAGCAAATTGATACCAGACACCACCAGATTTTGTAATTCTTGCCGGAAAATAAATACTTTTTTGGGCAAGAGGTGTATCGTTGTACATTATTGTGTCTGAAATTTAAGTAAATTAATTTCATGATTGCAAATGGCATATAGCATTGTTTGAGCCTCTATTTATAATCACAGATGATATTCGTAAAACAGCCTATAATTGTATCAAGCCAAGCAATTTGTCATTTTCTACCGACTTCAATGGACGTATACTGATATATACTTTCATTTGAATGCACCAAGCAATAGGCAAATCCATGTAATGTATCGAAAATATAATTTTGTATCGAAGACTTAATTTTTTCGGTACGATAAACTTTGTCTTAAGTTATATTTTTTTTAATCTGACGTGCAGTTTGCCACGGCACACGTAAAATTAGTCATATTTGTTTGAAAATAGCTCCCAGCAGATATAAGAGGCTATTCTTTACAAAAATGTCGTTAACTTCGTACGTCCGCCACCACTGTTGTTATTTTTTATCTCACTGATTATCTTCATATACAGGACGTGACAGTGATATCCATTATTTTTCAACACTCAGATAAAATGCACAAACCGAAATCAACATCATCTTATTTTTACTGCTCATAGTTACTTCAGTAAAAATAATTACCTATTTTTAGTTTTACCTTATAATTAAATTAACAAAGCCTTATCGCACACCAGTAAGTAAAAGTTATAACATTATGAGTCATGTTTTTTATTTAAATACATTTATGCAGCAATTTCTGGCGTATCTTTTTTTAAATTTCGGTTTCCAAATTAGCTAAGTCACCCCTTTGCCTCTTGAAATCCGAGACAATTGGAAATTCTAGCGCTAATAGGAATCTACGAGCCTGACTGCGAAAGGTCCCATTAAATCATTACCAACAGATAATTACTTTCCAGTTTTCTTTTGAACAAAATATGAATTAACTGTGATATGGGGACCGTACATTAAACACCAACACGATTTTTCCAAAATTTTGTTTTTTCATACCAATACTCCTTAAGTCGGGTAGGTCCTCTCATTATTGGCCAAGGTTTTGACGACTTTTGTTAAACTTCTCCCACAATACACTGAGTCTCAATAGACATCGTTTATAACACAAAACGTGAGGATTTTTCCTAAATTTTGATTTTGATTATTCACAGAGCCAGTCGTGTAGCTCCTCAACTGGCTGAGGTTTGGCAGCATTTGCTCCTTCCACCTCAATATAATTTGATTTGATTTTATTCGGATTCAATCATATATACAATAAAATACAATACATGTAAGACTCATATTATACATAGTAAATACAATTGTATATCCGAGGATGGCACAGAAAGTCAAAAGACTTATTTCCACTGTGGTCCTCACAAAAATGACATATCATAACTAGGAAAAGATTGTCATAATACAAGCTAGGTTGACTAGAAAAAAAAGTCAAAATTGACTAACATGAAAAATATGACTGTACTGACTAGAAAAAAATGACTTAGAAAAATGACTAGCATAAAAGGTGTAAATTAAACATATAAACTATTTTCCTCAGAAAAAAGTGTCTAAAAGATAACATTTAACTGATTCTTTAAAACTACTTTTAGAAACAATTGATTGTATGTTGATCGGTAAAGAGTTCCAAGCAATAGCACCAGTGTATTTGAACGAACTTTTCCCTAACAAACTATTAAACCTTGGTATGATAACGGATGACCGACTAGATCGAGTTCTCTAGGTACGAGCAACAAGTGCAAAAGTATCTGACAAATAACTGGGACAAGAGTCGTTTACAATTTGGTGAACATGATTAAACTTTAACTGAACACGTTTTTCAACAGGTAACCAATTTAACAGTTTAAAATTAGTATAATCTAGATGAGTACGAGGATGGAGTTTCAAAACAGTCCTGATTAGTTTGTTTTGACATATTTGAAGATTAATTTTAGATTTTTTTAGTTAGACCACTATACCAAGAAGAACAAGCATAATCAATATGACACTGTACCAGGGCTGAAGACAGTAACTTCATTGTCTCTACGTCTAGGTATTTTTGTATTCTTGCAAAAAAAAAAAAAATAATAATAATAAATAAATAAATAAATAAATAAATAAATAAATCTGGAGCTGACTTTTTTAATTATTATTATTATTATTATTATTATTTTTTTTTTTTGTGCCATAACTTCTCCCGATAAATTTTGATCAATTTCTGTTTCGATATATTTAACAACAGATTTAAGTTGAATACTAGTATCATTACATTGGATATTTAAGTTGGGAGCATTATTGAGTTTTTGTTTAGAGCCAAAGAGAATGGATTCTGTTTTACCTAGATGTAGAGATAATTTGTTATCTATCAACCACTTGCTGACATTCAATAACTCTTCACTATGTAACGTCTCAATCCTATTTACATCTTTACCAGAAACTATAGTAGACGCAACGAGAACTGGCCGCTAAGGCGGGGTTAGGGAATTTCCCGGTGATGCCACATCTCCACAGATAACACGGCCCGCACGGATCACCCGCCCGCTCTCTCTCTCTCTCTCTCTCTCTCTCTCTCTCTCTCTCTCTCTCTCTCTCTATATATATATATATATATATATATATATATATATATATAATATATATATATAGATGCATTTATCCATGGCGAGAACGTACGTGTGGATGCAATGCTTTCTGAATGCAGTGTGGGGGCGTGGCCAGAGAAGGGATGGAGTGGCAACGTCGCTATCTTTCGCTCACGACTCGAGGAAACGAAACCTTTGTATAGAAAATTTTGCTTTGATTTTTACCTCGGTGGTGGTGTGTGACAAAAAATTATAATATTATATGTGGCACCATTATAGAATTATAAAATAAAATTTAAAATAAAATAAAAATTATAAAATGATTATATGTGGTACCACGGGGAAATCCCCGTGCTCCCCCTTAACGGCCAGTTTTCGATGCATCGAGTACATGTATAGTAAGGCTGAATCATCGGCATACAACAGCAGTTTACATACAGGCAGCTTTCATGTCATTCACATACAAAAGAAACAACAGCGGACCTAAAATGCTGCCCAGTGGGACACAAGTTATTTTAGCTGATTTTGATGCGTTATTGGATTTGCTTATCAGTAGAACCCATAAGTCGGGAAGCTCTTCTCACTATTGGTCGAGGCTTTGGCGGGCTTTTATTAAGCTCCTCCCACAATACATGCGCACGAATGATTAGAATAAGTCGGGTACCTCCTCTCGCTATTGGCCGATGTTTTGGCGGGCTTTTGTTAAGCTCCTCCCACAATACACTGGGTACTGGTTTATATGACAACAACGTGGTTTATATGACAACAACGTGGAGATCATCTTTCCAAATGTTGGATTTTGCTTATCAATAGTGTCCCATAAGTCGGGTAGCTCCATTCACTATTGGCCGAGGTTTTGGCGGGTTTTCGTTAAGCTCCTCCCACAATACACTGGGTGCACTCAATAGATGGCGTTGTTGCTTATATCTAGACGTGATGACCTTTTCAAAATTTGGATTTTACTTATCAATAGTGTCCCATAAGTCGGGTAGCTCCTCTCACTATTGGCCGAGGTTTTGGCGGGCTTTTGTTAAGCTCCTCCCACAATACACTGGGTGCACTCAATAGATGGCGCTGTTGTTTATATCTAATACCAACGTGGGATGACCTTTTCAAAATTTGGATTTTACTTATCAATAGTGTCCCATAAGTCGGGTAGCTCCTCTCACTATTGGCCGAGGTTTTGGCGGGCTTTTGTTAAGCTCCTCCCACAATACACTGGGTGCACTCAATAGATGGCGCTGTTGCTTATATCTAGACACCAACGCGGGGATGATTTTTCCATAATTTGAATTTGGTTATCAATAGTGTCCCATAAGTCGGGTAGCTCCTCTCACTATTGGCCGAGGTTTTGGCGGGCTTTTGTTAAGCTCCTCCCACAATACACTGGGTGCACTCAATAGATGGCGCTGTTGCTTATATCTAGACACCAACGTGGGATGATCTTACCAACGTGGGATGATCTTTCCAAAATTTGGATTTTGCTTATCAATAGTGTCCCATAAGTCGGGTAGCTCCTCTCACTATCGGCCGAGGTTTTGGCGGGCTTTTGCTAAGCTCCTCCCACAATACACTGGGTGCACTCAATAGATGGCGCTGTAACGCTGTTGCTTATATCTAGACACCAACGGTTGTGGTCTTTCCAATTATTGTTTAATCTAGACAACAACGTGGGATCTTTCTATAATTTGGATTTTACTTATCAATAGTGTCCCATAAGTCGGGTAGCTCCTCTCACTATTGGCCGAGGTTTTGGCGGGCTTTTGTTAAGCTCCTCCCATAATGCTCTGGGTGCACTCAATAGATGGCGCTGTTGCTTATATCTAGACACCAACGCGGGGTTGATCTTTCCAATTATTGGATTTTGCTTATCAATAGTGTCCCATAAGTCGGGTAGCTCCTCTCACTATTGGCCGAGGTTTTGGCGGGCTTTTGCTAAGCACCTCCCACAATGCTCTGGGTGCACTCAATAGATGGCGCTGTTGTTTATATCTAGACACCAACGCGGGGTTGATCTTTCCAATTATTGGATTTTGCTTATCAATAGTGTCCCATAAGTCGGGTAGCTCCTCTCACTATTGGCCGAGGTTTTGGCGGGCTTTTGCTAAGCTCCTCCCACAATGCTCTGGGTGCACTCAATAGATGGCGCTGTTGCTTATATCTAGACACCAACGCGGGGTTGGTCTTTCCAATTATTGGATTTTGCTTGTCTATAGTGTCCCATAAGTCGGGTAGCTCCTCTCACTATTGGCCGAGGTTTTGGCGGGCTTTTTTGTTAAGCTCCTCCCACAATGCTCTGGGTGCACTCAATAGATGGCGTTGTTGTTTATATCTAGACACCAACGTGGGATGATCTTTCCAAAATTTAGATTTTGCTTATCAATAGTGTCCCATAAGTCGGGTAGCTCTTCTCACTATTGGCCAAGATTTTGGCGGCTTTTGCTAAGCTCCTCCCACAATACACTGGGTACACTCAATAGATGGCGTTAGTGTTTATATATAGACACCAGCGTGAGAATTTTTCCAAAATATTTATTTTACTTATCAATAGCGCCCCATAAGTCGGATAGCTTTTGGCGAGTTTTTGCTAAGCTCCTCCTACAGTGATGCCAGATGCCCTCTAGAGATGGCAATACCTCTTAATTAATCTATCAAATGGTCGGATTTTTATAACCAATAGCAAGTCATAATACTTAGTTTCACCCACTTCCGGCTAAAGTTTCAGTATTGATGCTACCCCTCCTAAAATGTTTTGGGTTCATAGATGAATTCGAGAGGTGCCAAAGGTCGCATTTTATCAATAGTACCACATGAGTTTGGTCGTACCTCTTTATTGTTGCGTTCAGTAAAGCTGCATAAGGTTATAATTTTCCCCATTTTTTTGCCCGAATTTTGGCATCTCTGAGCCAGCTCTTCCCATAGACAGACTCATTGCGGAAGTCGAAGAGAAACCTCCCATGTGTACACCGGTACATGACAGAAAACAGTATTACAGTGGCAGAAGTATATTCAACACATCATTGAGGGTAAATCTTTAAATATGTAAAATTAAGTATTACTTTTGCCCAATTTTCTGAAAAAAAAAACTGAAAGTGAGAACATATATTTCAATTTATATTTAAAACCATCGTATTCTACAGAGTACATCTTTATAAGCGTCATCTATATTTAAAAAATTGAGGTCATCCCCCCCCCGCCAAAAGCGTGATCTACATTTACAAAATTCAGGTTAGCCCCCCCCCCCCCCCCACCCAATCTTTTATCCTGGATTCAATATTACCCACACCCACTACAGTCTGATAATGTTGTCTATTGCATGTAATATCCCTGAACTTTTGATAAAATGACAATGTGTCTATGGTGGCAAAAGATTATTGAATCACCATCGTAATCATTCAATCGATCTACAGTGATACCTTGAGATACTGAATTAGTTCGTTCCGTGACCGCCATCGTAAAAAAAAAAAAAAAAAAAGTATCTCACAAAATTCTTCTCATTTGAATCAATGAAATAGAATTAATCCGTTCCAGCGATACGAAATTTTCCCAAAACAATATTAAATTACACAAAACAAGCACAATTTATAGATAAATACATGACTTATAACAGTGATGAAATAATAAATAACAATGACTGTTATTTATCATATCATACCACGGAGACAGGTGATAGTGGCGAATGGAGGTGTGAGCCAGGAGGGCAATAGCCTTTTCCGAGATTATAGTTTCCGTAACAGTCACCAGCCAATCCTTCTTAATCCATATTAAAAGTAGGCGCTCCATCTCATTATGTTGTTTCTGCTTAATGATCGTGGATATTGCTGACGCATTGCGTCTATATTCTTTGGCTAAGTCACTCACCCGCACACCACGCTTATGTTTTGCAATTATTTCATATTTTACCTCCAACGGGATAATTTTTTTTTTCACTATCCTTGTCCTTACCTTTGGGACCCATGGTTATGCACAAAAATCAAAATAATACACACAACAGGCATAAATACGGCGAACAAACAGCAAAGATGTAAACGAGAAGACAACACACGAAATGAAGTGTCAGGAATCGTCGGGAGCTGAGAGAACAGTCTGCCACCTACCGCTGGCGTTTCAAATTATCGCGCATCACCACATCGTATATAAAAAATCTCGTATGTTAGGGCGTCAATTTAAAAAAAAATACATCGTATCTCAAATTTTTCGAATGTTAGGGCTATCGTATCTCAAGGTATCTTGCAGAAGACCTACAGCCTTTAAGTTACTGGTGACAGCCTCTGACTAGATCCACAAATCACTACTGGAAAATATATTTTGTTGTCTACGATGTAGGGGCATTGTAGCATGATTGTTGTGTCATTTATGTGAAACCGAGGCAAATAAAATCTTTGGCCAGGCCTGTTCTATGCTCATACCATTTCAATGTTGGATGATGTGAACACCAGCATACCAGTGGTATTTTTTTTTCACATGGGGCTTATATCTGGGTAGCTGTTGCAGTATTGAGTTTGTTGGTCTGTCTTGGTGAGCTTGTTTTATGAAATGAGTATGTATTTTTGTGTAAATCTCTTGTGTGGTACAGGTGTCAGGTTGTCATAAATGTTTGAGCAGAATTATGCTGTTTTTTTCTGCATTCTGTTGGTGGTGCTCAAGAGATGTAGTGTGATGGTAGTGTGGTATCATGGGTTCTGGCATACTGTTCCTGTCATTTTCATGTGGCGTGTGTGAAAGAAGGAAGCTGAAGATAAATGTGGGTAAAAGCAAGGTGATATGTACAAAGGGAGAGGATGGCAGCAAATTGGATGTATGAAGGGAGAGACTGGAGGAAGTGGATAGCTTTGGATATTTGGGTGTGAATGTGGTGGAAAAGGGAGGAGTGGAGGTAGAATGTAGATTGAGAGAAGCAAGTAAATGCCTTGGGGGATTAAAAAATCTAATGAGAAATAGACATTTGGGAATGGATAAGAGATCGTATGGAGGAGTGATTGTGCAGACAGCACTGTATGGGAAAGAAACATGAAACATAAGGGAAGAAGAGTTTAAATGTGCTTGAGATAAAATACCTGAGAAGTATGGTAGGGGTTACTAGGCTGGATAGAGTGAGAAACGAGGTGAAGTTAGGGGTTGGGAGATAGGGTTGATAAAAGAGTATTGGAATGGTTTGGACACATGGAAAGAACGAGTGAAGAAAGATTAGTAAAAGAAGTATGTGAGGCAGAGGTGGAGGAAGCAAACATGAGAGGGTGACCAAGGAATGAATGGATGGGAAGACAGAGGTGAGTGGAGAATGGTTGTGTATGGATGATACTGTGATGCATGGAAAATAGTGGGTGGGGAATGGTGGGGGTGAAGAAGTACGTATGAATATTTTGATACAGCCTGAAGGGATTTGTCCCAGTCTTCTCTTTTTCTGCATGAGGGGATGGAGAATGTGGGGTCACCAACTAAATGAAGCTGCCTTGCTGTAAATGTGCTGTTTTTCTGCATTCCTTCTGACCCAGGGCAGTGGGTGAGATGCAGGGATGACCGGTCATCCAGAAGGAGCTAAGTGGGAGGGAGGAGTGGTCAATAGGAGTATGTGGGGGATGAAATGGGTGGGTGTGGATTTATATCTTTGATTTTGGCTACCTCTCTAGTAAGGGTGAGAAAGCTGTTGGTATATGTATGTTTGTTTTGTGGTGAGGCTTTTTATTTCTATATGCAGTTGTTCCCTAGATTGTCTGTCCTAACAGTCCCAATTGGGGTGTTTTTGGTGCATACTGTCTCAGTACTCCATTCTACAATACTGTATATGCAAGCTGCTTCGTGTTCATCTTGCCAATTGATGGCTTGTAATGACTTAGGTGTATTTTCTTGCTGATTTTAGCTATCATTATAGCAAATCATTGAACCACTTCACAGTACCACCAATAGGCTATTGTATTGTCAATCCACATACACTTGTTAATAAATTCTCTATTCTAAAATTTTCTATGCTGCTGTATCATTTGTCACTTGTGGCAGTGCCGGTGATACATTTTGGCATCATATGATGTCACCCACAATTAAGGGCTTACACCCCATAAGGATATTAAATCTTCTACATAAATATTGAAACATGGAAGCTTTATTAATATTAATCCTTAAACACTAATCAATTGAAAGAATTCACTATCATCTAGATCAGTAGTTCTTAACCTGTGGGGAATTCCCCACTGGTGGGGAATGGCGGAGTTGCCAAGTGGGGAATGACCGGTCGGACAGAAGAACCACGGTCTTTTCATATGTATTTTATTTCCATGTGATAACTGTTAGTAAAAAATCTAATATATGCAAACAAAAATTAAGGGCCGTAAAATGGCACAAAAAAGCAAAGCGTATATTTACATACTAAACACTGCATGGGTTAAAATAGAATTTGGCAAAGACCGATGCTGTGGTGGGAAATGGAGAGTTGGCTCACTAAAAAGTGGGGAATTGGAGAAAAAAGGTTAAGAACCCCTGATCTAGATGAATCTAAGCAATGTCCTACTGTGTATACGTCATATCTAAAAAAAAAATTTATTTACTTTAATATCAAGTTTCCTCTAAAAGGAAATTGTCAATTATGAACTTTAACTAGTGAAGCTGAAAATCTACCTTAATAACTGCATCCAAAAATAAAAATCAACACAATGAAAGATAACTACCAAAGGATTACAAAGGTGGAGCATGCTGACAGCAGGAGACCTTTTGGTCCATAACCAGGTCAGATGCAAAAAAAATATATATATAATGATAAAAAAATAAAAATTATAATAATATAAATAATAGTAAATGAAATAAATGCATAGGTATAGTTAAATAGTAGACAAACAGGTAAGTAGTAAATAATAATGAACAGACAAATAATGACAAATAAACAAATATAAAATAAATGGCAATCATTGTAGTATCTTGGGTGTTTATCTAAATGAATCTTAAAGCTTTGAACTGAACTACATTGCACTGCCTCTGCAGGAAGTTTATTCCATTCATTAACTACACAGTTGGCAAAATTGTTTCTACCCACTTTCAAATTAAATCTATTTCTTGACAGTTTGAGACCATTATTTCTTGTTGGATTCTCATTCAGTGTGAAAAAATTTTCACTTCTGATGTTGTCAATTCTCTTTAGAATCTTAAAGACCTGTATCAAGTCACTGCTTTTTTAGGGAAAAGATTCATATGTTTTAGTAGATTTTTGTATTATTTGTTTTTGATATTTGGAATCAGTTTTGTGGCTCACCATTGTACTTTTTCCAATCTGTCAATGTCTTTAATGAGATTTGGTGACCACATGGAAACAGCATATTCCAACTGTGGACGAACAAACAATTTATATAACTTGTTAGAGATGGACTTCTGAAGTAAAAAATTGCACAATCAGTCCTAGAATCTTATTTGCTTTCTCAGAGGCTGAAATACACTGCTTAGATGATTTAAGATCATTACTGATAATTACACCAAGATCCTTTTCACTATCCACTTTTGTTAACAAATTTCCATATAACTTGTAATCGTACTTACTGTTATTTTTACCTACGTGCATTACCTTACTCTGTGTTAGATTTCATTAGTCACTTTTCAGACCATTGTTGTAATTTATCTGAATCTTCTTGAATATCTAACTGGTTTAAATGATCATTTGCCATTCTGCAGTTTTGTATCATCAGCAAATTTGGAGTCCAGCCTATATCATTTATATATATACTATGAATAGAAGTGGCCCAAGAACAGAACCCTAAGGAACTTCACTTGTAACATTTTTCCATCTAGAAGTTTTGCCTTTTAGAACAACTCTGTTTTCTATCGTTTAACCAATTACTAGTCCAACTTAATAGGCTACCACTTACTCTGTGTGAAGCTAATTTAGTAAGTAGTCTTATGTGGGGGGACGGTATCAAAAGCTTTTGCAAAGTCTAGATATATTAAATCTATATTAATTCTTTTGTCATAATTCAAGATGACTGTGTTGTAAAATTTGAGTAAATTAGTCACACAAGAACATTTCCATCTGAATCCATGCTGGCTATCATTTATCAAACAGTTACTTTCTAAATGATGTTCGATATAATCTCTGATGATAGTTTCCATCATTTTTCCTTTGTCACCTTTCTTGAATATAGGAGTAATGTTACCTAGCTTCCATTCTCTTGGAACATCTCCGGATATGATGAATTTCTTGAAAATAATTTCTAATGGAACAACAATCTCATTTTTCATTTCCTTCAAGATTCTTGGATGCCAACCGTCAGGCCCTGGTGTTTCATTAACTTCGAGTTTCTCTATACACCTTTTAATTTTTTCTTTTGTTATATTTAATGTAGTAAATTTACGCTAGACTTTTCATAGATTTCAGTTTGGAGTTCACTTTGAGGTGTTTCGTTTACGAATACTGAGCTAAAATAATTGTTTAAGATATCACACATTCCTTGTCTTGTGGGCTCTTTTACATGCTGAACTAAGTAATTATCATCAAGAAAATCTATTAAGTGACTACCTATATGGCCATGTTCTAGGGTCATCCAATCAATGTCAGTAAAACTGAAATCACCCATTATCAATAAGTCCTGGTTGCAGAAACTAGATAGTTCTTTAAACAACAGTTTGTCATCTGCTAATGATAATGTTTTTGGCCTATACATTACACCTACATTCATTTTTTGTCCATTTGTTTGAGTTAATTCTACCCACAAACTAATATGCATCCTGTTTCACTTTCTCTAAAACACAGGCATGGACATTGCTTTTAACATACAACAGAACACCCCTACCTTTCTTGTGGTTTCTATCCAAATGAGCTAAGTAGACATGGAAAAACATTTGTTCAAATTCTAGATACTTCTGATGGGATTTCAATAATCTACCGAAACTATATTACCAATATCCTATCCAAAAAGTTCACATATTATCACACACACACACATATTCGTGTGCATGTACCAATAGCTTTTCCCCCTTTATAAGGAGTTACCACTAAAATATCCTAAATCTACATAAAAAGAATCACAATACTAAGTTTAGTGTTTCTAGGAAATTATTCTACAAGTTCAACTTGCTAATCTGAGTCAGTATCTTGGAGGCTGGCTTTCTGCACTAACTACTGTGATATTCACATCTTTTTTACTGTAAATGACTATTTTTAGCTTAACATCTTTATGAGTCACATTAATCTACACATCAAATTAATATCACTGGGAGTGAAAGACATCCGTTATATTTGAAAGTACAGGGTGTACTTTGTGCATTACAAGGAGTGCTTTTCTTTTACATATTTCACATTTGTAGGTGTTTAAATGACACAGTATACAATCGTAAAGCTAAAATGATGATATACTAATGTTGACTGGTACTTAAAACAAAACTAAAGCAATATAATAATAATAATAATTGTTGTTGCCTAAAGTTTCAATGACTGGAAATCCAGAGCCTGAAAAGAGCTGGCAATAGTTCTCAGGCTCTTCCACAAACCTCTCTAGGAAGAAATGGATTGTTGTCTGTGTTGTACTAGTGTGGAACCATTCCATGTCAATGGCTTATAGTGGTAGGAAGTGAGCAGTTACCAGTAGTCAACTCTCCTTATGTGAAACAGTGGTGGAAAGACTGTCAGCATGGAGTTGAGGGTGTTACAAAGTCTTGAAAGTGGATGACAAGATTCTTTTTGACATCCATCTTGTAGGACCACCACTTGTAAGTACATTGTGGGTCCCACAATACATAAATTTAAAATAATCAAGCACTTGGGAAAATAGGTGCAGAAATTGCCAGACCTAACCTTGGTAAAATCTATAAAAACAAGAAACACGACTATAACATCTATAAAATTAATTTCACTCAAATGGCACAAAGATTGGCTCTGTCTAGTATGTAGCTATGTCAATGTTTCTAATCATATAAAAAGGGCCAGCCTGATAATGAGCAGCTAATGTATCAAACCCTAGATGGCACAGAATACAAGCTTTAAAGAGATCAATAAAAATGTTGCAGTACTTATGGACACCTGAATTCATGAACACTGGTTTGACTGAGCAAAAAATATGATAAAGATCTTCTTGGACACCTTTCAAGATCCTTACCTGTGACTCTAAGGCCAGCAAAAGGCTCCCTGTTCATTTACAGGTAGCTCATGACCACTTATCTATCAAAAACTGCATAGCTTTTCCACCTTGACAAAGATATTGCAAAAAGACAGGGGAAATGAGTACATGTTGATAACAAGGACGAGATCCATCCTACAAGTGAACTTAAATTGCAGGACTAAAACAACTTTACTTGAATATCCCAGGGTATTATCACAGCACCCTATTAATCTAGAATCTTGCAAAGACAAGTTTCATAATACCAATTGTAGTCAGCAGGAAAGGTAGCTAAAAAATTACCCTTCCTCCTAGATCTTCATGGGGTAATGGGACTGATCCTTTCAAGAACCTGGGTGGAAACATTTCCCCATGGGGAAATCTTACATAGCTAATGAAACAACACTGGAACTATTTTGTCATGTCCATATATAGTATGTGAACACTTACCGGTACAACCTAAAATAGTGTTGGTCTTATATCAGCAAGTAACCAATAAGTTAAATTGATACAATGTAAGCTAATAAGTGTATCTAACAATCTGCATTGTGGCCTGCATCCATCCTCACTGTGCTGCACCTATCCTTGGCATCAATTTTAGACAAAAGAAAGAAGATGAAAGGGATTGAAAGAAGATGAAAGGAACAACTGGAGAATGGAAGGGAGAATAAGTAATGAGGTCTCTCTCAAGAAACAAGGTGGATGGGGTTAGGGGGAGAGACAGACAGACACACACACATACACAGGGAGAGAGAGAAGGCAAAGGGGGGGGGTGAATCCTATGTAGAAGGAAAATAGGAAGGATGGGCAAGGGGAAAGGGAGGGGTTGACTAATCACAAAAATTGAAATATACAGTGAGACCTCTTATTAACGGATGTTAATTGGCTGTGTTTGCAGAGTTTTCGCTGTATTTTTGGTATTTCTGGTGCTGTTGTTTAGTGTGTGCAATCACTATGTTACCCAAAAAGCACTCAAAAAAAAAAAAAAAAAAAAAAAAAAACAGCTAATTAACGTCTGTTAATGAGAGGTCTCGCTGTACTGCACTCCCGAGCATTGTTACATGGGGCCGGGATGACCCATCATCCGCAAGGTGCAAAGATGTGAGGGGCAATGAAAATGTGTAAACTTTGACTAAGGCACCCTCCTTTATAAGATGGAAAAGGTATTTTGGTTTATGTATGAAAGATGAGAAAAAGGGAAGTGGAAAAGATGAAGGTACAAATCATGAGGCAAGTGTGGGGGTAGAGGAAAAGAGAGTACCAGATCTTATACTAATATTCTTATTGGTATGCTGATATTTTCAAGACAACCTCCAGTTATGGTACTGTAATTAATACCCAAATTCAACCTTACAAGATTAACTAATACTTAAGTTTACAAATTATATAATGCAACTTGCATTCACAATAAAAATGCTCATAACAAACACAAGGAATTTTGTGCAAATCTGATACATTTAAAAGAAGCGTATGAATATATAGAAGCATATAAAAACTCTTGTCCAATTAGTCTTCAATATTCCTTTGCACATACCCTGACTTGAGGCACAAAAATTTAAAAAATCTGAATCCTACATTCAGACAAGTATCCAAAGCATTTGACAAGTACTCTAATTACTTGCATATCCAATATACTGGCCTCCATGCAAACCAAATAAACACTATGAGTATGTATATAAGCAAATTATTTAAAAGGGGGTCTTACACTTTAATTCTGGCTGACCCCTTAGTATAAAAGACCATTAAGTTGGACATTCTGAGGTTAGAAAGCAGCATACTATGGCAGGACCTACTGTTGCACACTCCATCACAAATGTGACAGTATAGAGTTAGTCTTGATAAGGCACTTTTGCTTGGCAGTGGAAATGAGCCTTTAAGAAGAGCAAGATAAGCATACAAGTTTAAACAAAGCTTATCTTCCATGATATGTAATATGTCTTGAGAGGTCCACAAACAATAAAAACATATGAAGCATCAAAATCTATGAGGATGGAGTCAAACAATCATATTGTACATTAAGAAATGGGGCATCTTTCTGTAAGTCTTCTAAATTTTCTTTTAATTTACTGTATTTGGTTTCTGGTCTGCTATGGATTGGCCTTAGGAACATCAATTTTTTTTATTCAGGTGAACATCTCGCATCAATGTTGAAAAATAATATGCAGTCTGCACCTTGCCATTCATGTCCTCTTGTGCTGAAAAACAAATTGAACAAGTCAATAATTCATAATTACACCCCAAAGGCCCTTTCACTTCTATAAGGGGGGGGATGGCCAAGTCTACCTATACAACAAGGGAAGTAGCCAAGTCAAAAGGCATATACATACTACCATCCATTCCATTCTCATCAAGTCAATAACAGTGTATATACTTACCATACATCCATCCCACAACCATCCAAATCCCATCTGTCACTCCCCCCCCACCCTCCCAACATCTTAGCACCTTATGGATGAAGGGTCATCCATGTCTCGTGACATACTGCTCATGTCTAAGACAAGGCAGTGTAACACAGCACTTCTACACTAGCAAATGACAGTTGGAGCTGGATTAACTCCCCTTTCTCATCCACTTCAAAAAATGTATGAAGCAACACAGAACATCCCCTTCAGCTGTATAATTTCTTCGTTCCTTTAGAACTACTCAGCAATCATTTCTATCTTTTACATTCTCTTCTTTGCTTGACACATTTTTATTGCATCCAATGCCCCATTCACCCCATCCATCTTCCTGATTCTTTGTCTTTCTCTCATGTTTAATTCATCCACTTTTGTTCACTATAAACCCACTATCGGAGAAATAATATTGGAAGTACAGGAAAACTGTATATTTCGACTACTATCTGTAGTCCTCTTTATTCTGCTGAAGAGGACTACAGATAGTAGTCGAAATATAGTTTTCCTGTACTTCCGATATTATTTCTCCGATAGTGGCTTTATAGTGAACATTTACAAATGTGTTACAACATACCAATTTCCAATCATCCACTTTTGCTTTCCACTTTTTTGTTAGTCTTTCCTCACTCTTTCCATTTGCCCAAATCAAGCCAGCATTCTCTGGTCTATCTTATCCAGCAGGTCTAAACCCAAATTTTGTTCTTCACCTCTTACTCTATCAATGATACATACGTAAATATACTGTGGGTTTTCCCCCCTTACAAGGGAGGTAATAAATCTGCTCCCACCCATTTCATCCACACATATTCCACTCCCATTTACCACCCCTCCCTCACCCCCCTTTTTCTTGGCTCCTCCTGGATGATGGGTCATCCTTTCATCTTGCCCATTGCCATGGGTCAGAAGCAATGCAGCCAGACAGCACATCCACAGCAAGGTCAGTTCATTTAATAGGTGATCCCCCCTCTCCATCCCCTCATGCAGAAAAGGAGATGGGGAAAAATCCCTTTGGGCTGCATCAAAATATCATTTACACATACCCCACCCACCCTCTTCCATGCATCACAGCATCATCCATACACAACCATTCTCCACTCACCCCTATCTTCTGTCCTCTCCCTTCCATCCTCAACACATTCTCCTCTTTCCCAAAGCCCCTTTTACCCCGTTTGTCCATCTCATCATTGTCACCCCCTCATGCTCACATCTTCCACATCTGCCCTCCACACCTCTTTTACTAATCTTTCTGAACTCATTCTTTCCATGTATCCAAACCATCCCAATACTCCTTTATCAATCCCATCTCCCAACTCTCTTTCCACCCCCAGTCTCCTCCTCATTTCTCACTCTATCTAGCCTAGTAACCCCTATCATACTTCTTGGAAATTTCATCTCAAACACATTTAAACTTTTCCTCTCTTATGTTCCATATTTATACCCCATACAGTGCTGTCAGTACAATCACCCCTTCATACAATCTCCTCTTAGCATCCATTCCCAAAGGTCTTTTCTTATTACACTTTTTTTTTTATCCCCCAAGGCATTTACTTGCTTCTCTCAATCTACATTCTACCTCCATCCCCACTCCTCCCTTTCCTGCCACATTCGCACCAAAGTATCTAAAACAATCCACTTTCTCCAATCTCTGTCCCTTAATGCTCATTTCCAATTTGCTGCTACATTCTCCCTTTGTACAACTCATTACCTTACTTTTACCCACATTTATCATTGACTTCTTTCTTTCGCACACCTCTCTGTCCCTTAATGCTCATTTCCAATTTGCTGCTACATTCTCCCTTTGTACAACTCATTACCTTACTTTTACCCACATTTATCATCGACTTCTTTCTTTCGCACACCTTCCAAAGTCATCAGCAAACAACAACTGGCTTATCTCTCATTTTTCTCCTTTTTTTTTTTTTAATTATTTCCAATCCCCAGCACATTACCCTTACACCTCTTGCACCACCCCATCCATGTATAAATTGAACAGCCATGGTGACATAACACATCTCTGGTGAAGTCTCACCTTTACCTCAAACCACTCACTCTCTTCATTTTTAATTCTAATAAAGGCCCTATTACTCTCATAAAAACTCTTGATGGCTTTTAACAGCTTTCCTCCTATCCCATACATCTGCAATACCTCCCATAGTGCCTTCCTGTCTACCCTATCATAAGCCTGTTCTAAATCCATAAAGGCCTAAAAAACATCCTGACCTTTTTCTAAAGCTTTCTCACATATCTGCCTTACAACAAAAATCTGATCCATGCAACTCTTACTGTCCTAAACCTACATTGTTCCTCACCAATTACTCCCTCTGTTCCTCTCCTAATCCTCTCAATCAAAACCCTCTCATAAGTCTTCCCAGCTACACTCAACAAACTGATCCCTCTGAAACTACTACCCTTTTCCTTTGTACAGTGGAACTACACAAGCACTCCTCCAGCCCTTTGGCACTCTACCCTCTTTTAAACAAACATTAAACAACCTCACCAGACAGTCCACCATCACTTTACTTCCCTTTCTAGACACACCACATGACACCTAACTTGGGTGCCTTATCTGCTCTTATCATTCTAATAACTGCTTTCACCTCATCTTTTCTTATTTCTCCTCCATCACTGTTATCCCTGCAAACAAGGTGTAGGGATGACCCGTCATCCAGGAGGTGCTAAGATAAGAGGGAGGGTGGAGGGGTGTGGAGTGTATTCAGGGATGGAATGGGTGGGAGTGATTTTATGCCTTTTCCTTTTTGGCTACCTCCCTTGTAAGGGGAAAAAAGCCTTGGTATATGTATAAGTATATCACTGTTATTTTCTTAGTGCTTCCCACTGCAACTACCTTTCCCTATTCTCCTTCACATTTAGCAACTCCCTAAATTACTCTGCCCATTTTCCTCTTACTGCTGTCTCTTCCATCATCTCTTCATCTGCACCTTTTACCTCTTTTAATTTCTTTCTAAAATATCTATTTTACTTAAAAAAAAAAAAAAAAAAAAAAAAAAAAAAAAAAATCCACAATTTCACATCTGCACTCCCTTTTGCCTCTTTTAATGCTGTACTTCTCTTTTCTTTGTACCCCTCATATGATTTTCTTGTCTTATTTTGCAACCAATCTGTGAATGCTAATTTCTTCTTTTCTATAACCTAGATTTACCGACTCTGGAGCAAAGAAGAGAGAGAGGTGACCTACTGACCATCTACAGAATCATGAAAGGCATAGAAATACTTGATAGAGAGGACTTGTTAAATTGGGACAGGAGAAGCACAAGAGGACATGGAAAATAAAAAACATAGCTACAGAAGAGATCTGAAGAAAAACACTTTTCCACATAGTGGTAGACACTTGGAACAAACTGGACAAGGAAATAGTGTGCGCAAAAACCATTCATGAGTTTGAAAGCAAACTAGACACTGCGAGATACAAAGGCGGGACACCATGAGCATAGCTCTCCTTCCCACAAAATACAACTAGGTAAATACAAAACGTTCTGCAGACGCTGCTAGAGTTGAAAAGGCGAAGCAAAAGGAGTAGTAGTCTGACATTGGAGGTAAAATTAGATATTTTGAAGAGGAAAGAGTGAGAAGGTATATCTGCCATAAGTTAAAACTTGGGCCTAGCCCAATTGACAGTCTGGACGGTGTTGAAGAATCATGAGGCTATAAAAAATAGCTGGGGAGAATACAATGCATATGCAGAGCAAATTGCTAACAAAACACTGTGAGCCAATAATGGATAAGATGGAAAGTTTGCTTAAATTGTGAATTGATGACCAGAATCATCAAAATGTGGCTCTGTCTTTGAATTTAATCTGTCAGAAAGCATTGTCCATTATTGAAAGACTGAAGGTAGAAATGGGAGTGGAATACTTTGAATTTTAAGCAAGCAAAGGACGGTTTGATAAATTCAGGCGACGTTCAGCTCTCCATAATATCAAGGTCACAGGTGAGGCTGCAGACAAATTCAAGCCAGACAAAGAGGCTGCAAACAAATTCAACCCAGAATTAGAAAAGTGCATTGATGAGAAAGGGTACGGCAAGAAACAAGTTATAAAT
Source organism: Oratosquilla oratoria (assembly GCF_046742065.1). Classification (NCBI taxonomy): domain Eukaryota; kingdom Metazoa; phylum Arthropoda; class Malacostraca; order Stomatopoda; family Squillidae; genus Oratosquilla; species Oratosquilla oratoria. Next base: position 64,358,540 of record NC_134795.1, on the reverse strand, counting down.
TATGATGAAACAGGACTTTACTGGAAGAGGATGACCGGTAAGACCTATATTGACAAGGAAGAAAAAAGTGTGAAGGGGTTTAAAGCCTCTAAGGACCACTTAACCCTGTTACTTGGAGGCAATGCAGAGGGGGATTTGAAGCCAAAGCCACTCCTCATATACCACTCAGAAAACCTGAGACCACTCAAGGGGTTACTGAAGCAATACTTACTTGTGGTATGGAAATCAAATCCGAAGGCATGGCTGACCACTTCAATTCACCAGGACTATTTTACATCATATCTGTCTCCAACTCTTATGGAGTATGCATCAGCTAACAACATTGCCAACCGATTCTTACTGATAGTTGACAATACTTCCAGCCACTGGGCGGATAATATCGAGGTGATGTTCCTTCCCCCAAACACCACAGCTCTGATCCAAAACACTCATCAAGACATTCAAAGCTTATTACCAGCGGCAAACCATACAGCAACTGATAAAGGGCACAGATGGGCCTGGCAAGCCCACTATCAAAGAATGGTGGAAGTCTTATAACATTAAGCATGCCTTAGACAACATCAAGTCATTATGGGATGAAGTGAAGAACTCTACCATGAACTTGGTGTGGAGGAAAGTATGGCCAGAATGTGTGCATAACTTCCCAGGCTTCGCTGAAGACAACATCGGTGCAATCAGAGATGACATCGTAAATCTGTGCCATAAGGCTGGCTTCGATGGAGTTGATGATGATGATGATGATGTTCAAGATCTTTTGGAAAGCCATGGTAAACTTCTCACAAATGATGAACTTACAGAGCTCGACAAGGCATTACAGGAGGCAGAAAAAGAGGGAAATGAGGAAGAAGAACCTGCGCATGGCCTGGACATCAAACTCTTAGAGAATGTCTCGGAAGTGTCAAAAAAGCCCTGGAAAACCTGAAGGAACGTGACCCAAATCCTACCAGGAGTGGCAACGTGGCTCATGACATAGAGAAAAGTGTCAAAATTTATCAAGAAATCTATGATGAAAAAAGAAGAAACGCCAAACAGTCCTCCATCTTCTCGTTCTTCAAGCCAGTCACACCTGCCGTCCCTGTCACACCTGCCGACCCTGCTACAATTGACCCTTCCACATCTGCTGCCAACGGTTCTACAGCTGGTCCTTCCTCCATATCTTCTTTTTTCAAACCAGTCAAACATGCTGACCCTGCTACAGCTGGCCCTTCCACATCTGCTTCCAACAGTGCAGACGACGAAGTGTTTGAGGGTTTTCAGCCTCCTGCCTAACCCTCATCTTTTTCTGCCCACTTAGCAAAAGATGAGAAAGGGCTGAGATCCCTACTGTCCCTTAGCCTTGGGAGGGACATCATCTGATAGAATACATGGCGAGTGAAAGGTAAATAAAAACATTTTCTGTTTATTTCTTTTGCGCAGTACTTTACATTTTCTTATGTGACTATTTTCATGTATTTTTGTGTCTGTAGGGGTGACTTTCGACATGCTGGAACACATATCCTATTATTACATGTTATAATGGGTTCAGTATACGGTAATTTCAATTTGCAGTAAGGTTTTCAGGAACGCATATGTACTGTATAACGAGGACTTACTGTATTTATAGAATCATGAAAGGCATGGAAATTATTGATAGAAAAGATCTAATAAAATGGGATGGATGAAATACAAAAGGACACAGAAAGAAAATAAAAAAGACAATTATAGAAGAGACCTGAAAAAGAACAGCTTTCCCTACAGGATAATAGATGTTTGGAACAAGTTAGATGAAAATGTGGTGTGTGCAAAAATGATACATGAATTTAAAAACATACATACATATACCAAAGGCTTTTCCCCCCGTACATGGGGGGTAGCCAAAAAGAAAAAGGCATAGTAACCACTCCCACCCATTTCATTTACCATATATTCCACTCCCCTCCACCCTCCTCCCTCCCTCCTATCTTGGCACCTCCTGGATGACGAGTCATCCCTGCATCCTGTCCACTGCCCTGGGTCAGATGCAGTGTCGCAGTCTAGATAAAATGAGATATGGAGATGGGATACCATAAGCATAGCTCCACTTCCTGTAAAATACAACTAGGTAAATACACACACACACAGTAAATAAATGAATACTTACATGCACTGGACTTAAAGTTGGCTATCATATACCTGTTGACAGATGTAAGCATTGAGACCACATCCTTGTGACCATGTTCACGGCGAAATATTTCAACAACAGACTGAACAAACCATGATCCATATGTTTTGTTCCTCCATGAATAGTACCCTATTGTAAAAGAACAATAATAAAAATAAATCTTATTGATTTGTTTTACACATATATGGTATATAGTACTTCATAATAAGGGTAGCAGAGTCAAAGTACAAAACAAAGCATATGCCCATTCCCCCTCATAACAGGTGTGGCTAGGTAGAATCAAATACCAATGTCAAATATAAATAAAATCCATTCAACCATCCCTTCCCATCACAGCAACTTAGGGATGAAAGGTTGCCCTATCCTCAGCCACATTGGTTGGGTCAAAAGCAATTTAATAAGGCATGGCAGGACCCAATAAGCCAGAGCTACTTTTTCCCACTGCTTCATCCTATACTGACCACCCTCCTTCACGCAAATTAACCCCTTCGATACGATGATGCCTATGTAGGCGTCATGAGGAGCAAGGGGGTTGGCGAGGATGCCGATGTCGGCGTCTTGATTACAGACGCTCCTCAGCTTACGTTTTAGTTACGTTCTGAACGGCCGAACGTAACATGAAAATGAACGTAAGTTGTTACTGTACGTTCCACTAATGTATGACTGATCATACTGTACTATACATCCATAAATTCTATTACCGTATATTACAAAACACCCCTAAATCATTAATTATAAACATAACATTGTAAAATAATAACATTAATCTCTAAATCAAATTCAAGCAACATAAATTGAGATGATGGAGGAAAAGGAGGAGGGGAGGAGGAGGAGGAGGAGGCAAGGCATGTTCAGTCTGTCGTCTGTGCCATGTAAACAATGGACGCAGCGTCATGCGTAAGTATCGTCTGAACTACGGAGAGCGCGCTAAAAAAAATCGCTAAAAAAATTTTTTTTTTACAGTCAGTTCAAACGTAAAATCGAAAAAACGTAAAACAAATGAATGTAAGTAGAGGAGCGTCTGTATATATATTGTAGTTGTACCTGCATGACCCCCATACTCTGTAAACTGGCTTCATCATATTTTCTATGGTTATCAAAATTCACGGGTGAAAGAGAACAAGCAATACAGCGGTAACTTTATTTTTTATAATGCGAGTATTATGACGCAACATGGCACATCTGGCAGCTAATGCTGCCCACGAGATTTTGGCCCGGAGTGAAGCGGTTAATGTGAGTCCCTCAAGGCACAATACTTTCACCATTTAAGTATTGTATTCTAATTCTGTTAACATTATGCATAGATGTACAGGTAAACGTCGACTTACGATGGCCGCGACTTACGATTGTTCGACTTTACGATGACGACGACGACGATATGATAATTTAACCCCTTCCATACGGTGCCGCACACGTAGGCGTCATGAGGAGCAAGTGGATTCGCGACGCTGCCATATCGGCGTCTTGATTATATTTATTGTAGTCGCCCCTGTGTTTTTACATTCTCTCAAATGTGCCCTAAATCCCATTCTCTGTGGTTTTCAAAATTCGCGGGTGAAAGAGAGAACGATCGATATAAGCGGTGACTATATTTTATGATGCGAGTCTTATTACGTCACGTCGTATGGCTGGCATTGGCTGCTGCCCGCGAGATTTAAGTTCCGTACTGAAAATACATATTATAGTGTTTGAATATGGTAAAAAGGATAAAAATAATTAAATAAACTACTGTACATGTTTAATAGGCTATATTCAGTATCTCTGGTGGTTAATATACAGGTAGGCTAGGTACAGTGACCACGGAACAGTGATACACAAATTGGGGATCGACTTACGATGAAATCGTCTTACGATGGCTCTATCGAAACCTAATGCCATCGTAAGTCGACGTTTACCTGTACTGTACAACGAAAATTGATGTGTCATTCTGTATGTGTGCACATACATGCGTGTAACAGGCGTGAATCTTCTAGAACATTCTAATTGCCATTTCTGCTTACTTAATTATAATTTTATTTTTGTAATGCAAAAGTTGAATAAATGAGATAGATTATTAATATTATCAAAATTGAATTATTGTATAACTGAGATTGGATGTATGTAAAATTTCCGTGTGCAAGGAATGATTGTGGAAATTAAAATTAATAATTAGCAACTGTTTTGGGCACGCCATCCACAGCATGAAGTCACGCATGGTCAGTCACAAGCGAGCAGACATTGATTCAGTACACGTGTTTGAGAGTGAGCCAGTGAGAACTTATATTGTACATTCCCTGTGAAATTACACTTTGGAAATACCTTCAGCGTTTTCCTTTCCACCTTATTGGACAACCAATATAAGAAAAAACTTGATGCTGAGAGATACAAAGATGGGTCACCACGAGCATGGCTCCCTTCCCGTATAATACAACTAGGTAAATTACTGTTCAACCAACCGCAGATCCAGAACTAAACACTGTACAGTAGTATAGTGCACTGGGCATAGGACTAATGTGAACTAGTGCAAGGGTGGTTTACTGCGTGCCCGACTCGCAGATGCCTCCCACTACGAGGACCCCTTTCATACTTTATACAAAGCCCCCCTCTATGTACGCGCGCCTACGGTGCCCAATGCCTTCGTCCACGGACAGTTGCTCTTTAGATTCCATGGGCACATGACGTGCCCCCTCTGTATACATAACCTACCGATCAATAAACCCACGAACCACACAACTTGTTTCACTGCCGCCCTTGCAACATGCTTGCGAAGAAACACCAATGTTCTCTCATTGGCAGATGACATGGCAATAATAACCCACCACAGTATATACAAAATAGCAGCAAAGAACACCCAAACATACTTAAATTGGAACAAAATCTGAAAAAAAAAAGGAAATTTCACCCAAGAAATTAACAGTGACATCACTCAACTAACAAGCACAAAAAGAAGATTTTTTTTTTTTTTACCCAATTGCAAAATTAAATAGCCAATTCCTTCCACTAGAAAAGAAACCTAAAATCTGTCCTCACATTTGATACTCACATGACTTTCAGCCCAATTATCGAAGACCTGAGTGTAAAAGTGAAAGAAACAAAAAAAAAAAATCAATAAATCCATAACTAGCACTGACTTTGGACAACAGGAAGAAGTTCTAATAACCTTCTACTAGTAATTCATGAGAACCACCCCAGACTATGCCTCCACAGCATGAATCCCATCAATGAGCAAGACAAACACAAACAATTTACAAACTAACAGAATGGAGCACAGAGAGCAATAACTGGATGGATCAGAACCACCTCTATTGGACACCTACATAACGGAACCAAAATTCTCCCTATAGAACACCACATGAAAATGACAAGAACACAATTCTACACCAGAACCTAAACACCACATGACCTTCACACTACATTTCACATGCACCATAAACAGAATACAAAAAAAAACTGGACAGCAGCATACCATTCAAACATCTTTAACAACTTACCTATACCATACAAATCATCCATACAGAAAAAGAGTCAGATATGGGAAGTGGACTTTAATACTAAGAAGTGTAGCATAATGGAGTTTGGAAAAAGCAAAAACAGAATATCAGGACAATATAAAACTGGAACCAAGGAGGTAAAGAAGGAAGGATCCGAAAAAGATTTGGGTGTAATTATCACAAACGATTTGTCCTATGACAAACAGATTAACAAAATTGTCAGGGAGTCTTACAACTTGCTAAGATCAATAAAAGTGGCATTTGCATACTTGGACAAGGACATGATAAAAAAAAATTTGGTTACATTGATAAGGCCTAGACTAGAATATGTGGCGACATTGTGGTCACCCAGTACCAAAAAGAATATAAAAAATAGAAAGAATCCAGAGAGCAGCAACAAAAATGGCACCTGCACTTGCAAACTTATATGAAGAGAGATTGGCAAAACTGGAGTTACCGACACTGGAGCAAAGAAGAGAGAGAGGTGACCTACTGACCATCTACAGAATCATGAAAGGCACAGATATTTGATAGAGAGGACTTACTAAACTGGGACAAGAGAAGCACAAGAGGGCATAGAAAGAAAATCAAGAAACATAGCTACAGGAAAGAACTGAAGAAAAACAGTCTTCCACATAGAGTAGTGGACACTTGGAACACACTGTGCAAAAACCATTCATGAGTTTAAAAGCACACTAGACACTGCGAGATACAAAGGCGGGACACCACGAGCATAGCTCCCCTTCCCGCAAAATACAACTAGGTAAATACTCAGATTAGTATACTAAACAAGCCCTTCAACAAAGACCACCCAACTTGATACTCCAACAACCCAGACAGAGGCCTCAACAGAAAAAACCCTCCCACACCTGACAAGGTTCCCACTGACACACCTGCAGTCAGGGCATCATCCAGCATTAAGACAATACCAACTCAAGAGTAGGCCTGGCCATATAATCAAACTGCCCCATACTATCTTCATATCAAGGACCTTTTCCCCCTTCCAAGGGAGGTGTCCAAGTCAAAAGGTAAGTACCTACTCCCACCTATTTCTCTACCATTCACCACCCTTTCCTACCTCTCATCTTAGCTCCTCATGGATGACTTTAAATTTTACTAGTCATGACAAATGTCATGAAAAATAAGTGATTGATGGACGATTTGGTTTAAAGTCACAAAATCCTCCCTATCAGGTGGCTAGGATGGCGCCCCTTATAGAGAACTTTGTAGTGTGGATTTTAGTGGACCAACCCCTTGGTCCAACCCATTGGTGGCAGGATTCAAACTGCCATCACCTCAACCTTTGCCTAAAGTAGCAATGCTCTAATCCACTTGGCCAGTGAGCATCTCGAAAAATTGGTATCTGGGGGAAAATGCAGTAATGTGTAGAACAAAGACTTGAAATATGAAGAAGACTGAGAGGAAGAGCTTAAAGGTATTTGAGATGAAGTGCTTAACAAGTATGGTAGGGGATACAAGAATTGATACTCATAGTGAAAAATATGAAACAAAGTGGTAGACAGGATGGACTGAAGATGGCCAAGATGATTTGGGCATATGGAAGGAATAAGAAAGACTAGCAAAATGTATGGAAAGAACAGGTGGATAGAGGGAATTTGTGAGAAAGACAAAGAATGAGAATAATGGACTGGGTGAAGGGGTTTCTGAATGCCAGAGGAATGTCTGTTATGCAAGATGGAGTACAACTAAGAATGGTTGTAAATGATGAAAAGATACAACCCAAAAGCATGGTTTTGTCTGCACATTTTTGCCGAGTGAATGAAGGGTAGGGGGGGGGGAATTGCCAAATCGAAAAATACTGGGACAGTTTGGGTATATAGATAAAATACATAAAGAAAAAATTAAGAAAAAAAAGTGTGGAAGGCAAAGGTGGATGGAGTGAACTTATGTGGAAGACCAAGAGTGGATTGGAAGGATGGGATGAAGGGGCCTTGGGTACAAGGGAAATGTCAAGTGATAAGTGTGAGTGGAGAGCAGCTGAGAATGGATGATAAACTGACACAGACCCAAAGGGACTTCTTGTCTACTCTGTCAATTCTGGAATGGATAAGGGGAGAAGGTTACCATGTAACTCAACTTTGGCTGTTATGCTCTGCTGTGGAAGTATTGTGTCTTGCAGCACTGTTTCTGACCTAGGCAATAGACAAGGGATAGAGATGGTTCTTCATCCATACAAAGCTAAGATAAAAGGGAATACAAACAAGTGTTGGATGGGTGAAGGATGGGTGCATGCTTTGACTTGGCCACTTCACTTATAAGGGGGAAAAGGCCTTTGGTACGTGTATCAACATATGTATGTATGCACGTACTGATATATCTAAATAAAGCTGTTATTCTTTCAAATGATTATGATACCTTAAAATAGCCTTTATCAGTAAGGCTGGATTACAGTGAATTCTGCTTACCAGGAAATGTCGACCAACTTATTAGGAAGTCTGTTTGTGTAGGAATCTTGTACATGAATTCTCCTCCATCAGTCTGATGACGTGGAACTTTAACTAAGTTCACACCATCATCTACCTTGCCTCCCCGGCAAGCCTGCGAGAATTTTCATTAGATTTTTTTTCCCATCCTTAGAATAATATTACATATATTACACTTACAAACTCTAACACCAAGTCACACTGGCTTTTACCACAATAAAGAAGAGTTTAGGCTTCCCAGCAAGACTTTTGCATCTGTCAGCTGTAAATTCTGACCAAATTTTTTCTGGTTTGAACTGTGCATCCCATCCATAGAGAAGATTCTGTTCCCCATGAGACATAAACACCACCACTAAGCTGTCACAATCCGTATGATCTGTTTCCTGGCCAACTGTCAAGTATAAAAAGAGTAACTATAAGATATTTATATCATAAAATCATTTCAATCTTGATTTACATTAGGTAATGGACTACAAAAAATTATTTTCAAAACCCATCAACACCCTTATCTCCAATTGGAGGGGCTGACAATGTTTCCAGACTGGGGCAAACATTTCTCTCCATCAACTATGACTATATATCCTTCACCTTTTCACAAATGGAGAGCTGACGACCAGTGAGTGTTCTCCTTCTACTATTATAAGCCATGAGCCAGTGACATAAAAATGGTACCATACTAATATATCACAGTTTATATTCAAATTTTTGTCACAAGAGACACTGAAACCAAAATCCTTCCCATAGAACAGCACTTGAAAATGATAGGCCTTTTCCAAATCCATGAAAACCCTTTGCCAATTCTTGCATATCTTTTACTATGAAAATTTGATCTACACACACACCCTCTTCCTTTCCTAAACCAAAAACTCCTCTTCCCCAAGTACTCCCTGTTACCCTTCTAATCTTCTCAATTAACATCCTCCTACTTCCTATGTCTTACCAACTACACTTAACAGACTGATCTCTCTAGACTTCATATCTATATCAGTTTCCTTTGTATAGTGCAGGCTTCACAATTTTTTTTTTTCATAGCAAACCAGATGACAGAGAAAGAATACTACCACCAAGAGTTCTCACTTGAGCCATAAAAGGTGACAAAAATAGAATGGGGATTGGATTAGGCATCCTACTCTCTGTAGCCCCAAAGGGGACATTCCTAAATAAAGCAAAGGCATACAAGGATCTGGGAGGGGTTGTCCAACCAGAACCCTAAGGTTTGGGTCTCTTAATGTGCATGGATGTAGTACAGATGAGAGTAAAAGGAAAAAAATAGGCAGTATGTTTGTGAGGAAAGATGAAGTAAAGGGAGCTGTTAAGATGATGAGAACAGGTAAGACAAGGTTGGATGGATGCCATGCAGAATGTCTGATAAAAGGAGGTACAGTGATAGTGGACTGGCTGGTGAGGTTATTTAATATTTGTTTAAGAGAGGGTAAAGTGCTAGAGGACTGGAAGAGTGCCTGTATACAAGGGAAAAGGGGACAAGTGTGAGTGTAGTAGTTTCAGAGGGATCAGCTTGTTAAGTGTAGTTGGGAAGGCTTATGGGAGGGTCTTGATTGAGAGGATTATGAGAGGAACAGAGGGAGTAATTGGTGAGGAACAGTGTGGGTTTAGGACAGGTAGGGGTTGTATAGATCAGATTTTTGTGGTTAGAGAGATATGTGAGAAAGCTATGGGAAAAGGTAAGGATGTATTTTGGGCTTTTATAGATCTGGAAAAGGCTTATGACAAGGTAGACAGGCACTGTGGGAGGTATTGCAGATATATGGGATAGGAGGAAAGCTTTTAAGAGCAGTCAAGAGTTTTCACACGAGTAGTAGAGCTTGTGTCAGGATTAGAAATGGAGAGAGTGAGTGGTTCGAGGTAAAGGTGGGACTTCATCAGGGATGCGTTATGTGGCCCTGGCTGTTCAGTTTATACATGGATTGGGTAGTGCGAGAGGTAAATACAAGGGTAGTGGGTCAGGGATTAGAGATTGTTAAAGAAAATGGAGAAAAGTGGGAGGTGAGCCAGCTGTTGTTTGCGAATGACACTGCACTTGTGGCAGGATCGGAGGAGGGACTGAGGAAGTTGGTAACAGAGTTTGGGAGAGTGTGTGATAGAAGAAAGCTGAAGATAAATGTGGGTAAAAATAAGGTGATGAGATGTACAAGGGGTGAAAGTGGCAGCAGACTGGAAGTGAGCATTAAGGGAGAGCGACTGGAGGAAGTGGATAGTTTTAGATACTTGGGTGCAAATGTGGCAGGAAAAGGTGGAGTAAAGGTGGAGGTAGAATGTAGATTGAGAGAAGCGAGTAAATGCCTTGGTGGATTAAAAAGTGTAATGAGGAATAGACATTTGGGAATGGATGCTAAGAGGAGACTGTATGAAGGAGTGATTGTGCCAACAGCACTGTATGGGGCAGAAACATGGAACATAAGAGAAGAAGAGAGAAGGAGTTTGAATGTATTTAAGATGAGGTGTCTAAGAAGTATGATGGGGGTTACTAGGCTAGATAGAGTGAGAAATGAGGAGGTGAGGAGGAGAACAGGGGTGGAAAGGGAGTTGGGAGATAGGGTTGATGAAAGAGTATTAGGATGGTTTGGACACATGGAAAGAATGAGTGAAGAAAGACTAGTAAAAGAGGTATGTAAGGCAGATGTGGAGGGAGTGTACATGAAGGGACATCCTAGGATGAGGTGGATGGATGGGGTGAAGGGGGCTTTGGGGAAGAGGGGAATGTCTGTTGAGGAAGGACAGGAGAGGACAGAAGACAGGGGTGAATGGAGAATGGTTGTATATGGATGATGTTGTGATGCATGAGATGAAATGGGCAGGGGGATGGGGGGTGAGGTAGTATGTGTGAGCAAAATTTGACGCAGCCCGAAGGGATTTCTCCCCGTCCTCTCCTTTTATGCATGGGGGGACGGATAGGGGGGTCGCCGATTTAATGAAGTGGCCTTGCTGTGGATGTGCTGTGTCTTGTGACACTGCTTCTGACCCAGGGCAGTGGACAAGGTGCAGGGATGACCCGTCATCCAGGAGGTGCTAAGATAAGAAGGAGGGTGGAGGGGTGTGGAGTGTATCCAGGGATGGAATGGGCGGGAATGATTTCATGCCTTTTCCTTTTTGGCTACCTCCCTGGTAAGGGAGAAAAAGCCTTGGTACATGTATGTATGTATGAAATTAAATAAAAAATAAAAAGTGCATTAACTTATCTCACTTGTTCTCGCAGAACCCTTAGGGACCTTTTGCGGAACCCTGCTTGAGAAACGCTGCTAAAATACATAAAAAAGAATCTCCAGCAATGATGCTTAACCACTTTGGAACGATGATGCCTATGTAGGTGTAGATGTTGGTGTGTTGATATATATATATATATTTTTTGTAGTGGTACATGAGTTACCCCCAGATTCTGTGAACTGGTTTGATCACATTTTCTGTGTTTATGATTACTCAGAGTAAAAGAGAATAAGTAATACAGCAGTAACTTTATATTTTATAATGCGTGCAGTGTGATGAATTGTACATATGGCAGCAGATGCTGTGCTCGAGAATTTGACTTGTACTGAACTGGTTAAGCATATCGGTACAGACACTTACGTTCCAGTAGTACATTGGTCAGCTTTTGAACAGTCAGGTTGTTGTATACTTTCACATCATAACCAATGTCAGAGAACAAATCTTTCATCTGGTCTCTGTCTCGGTCCGATCCTTTGCGATCCTGATGTCAAAAAGAACAAATTTCAGTGTGGATTAAATTACATGAGAGGTACAAAGAAAAGAGAAGATTAGTAAAGCATAAGATAAAGGAAGCAAAGAGATCAGATGTAAAATGGGGTAAGAGTATGACAGAAAATTTTGAAAGTAATAAAAAGATGTTTTGGAAAGAAATTAAAAGAGGAAGAGGAGGCAAATCAAGTAGAGAAGAAAAGATACAAGGTGCAGATGGAGAGATGACAATGAAGATGGCAGTAAAAGGAAGATGGGCAGAATATTTTAGGGAGTTGCTAAATGGGAAGGAGGATAGGGAGGGAAAGGTAATTGCAGTGGGAAGCACTAAGAAAATGACCATGATGAGTGAGGAAAATGGAGGAGAAATAGGGAAAGATGAGGTGAAGGCAGTTGTTAAGATGATGACAGCAGGTAAGGCACCTGGGTTGGATGGGCATCATGCAGAATGTCTCAAAAAAGGGAGGTACAGTGATGGTGGACTGGTTGGTAAGGTTATTTAATGTTTGTTTGAGAGAGAGTAGTGCTGGAGGACTGGAGGAGTGCCTGTATAGTTCCACTTTACAAGGGAAAAGGGGACAAGTGCGAGTGTAGTAGTTTCAGAGGGATCAGTTTGTTGAGTGTAGTTGGGAAGGCTTATGGGAGGGTCTTGACTGAGAGGGTTAGGAGAGGAACAGAGGGAGTAGTTGGTGAGGAACAGTGTGGGTTTAGGACAGGCAGAGGTTGCATGGATCAGATTTTTGTGGTAAGACAGATACGTGAGAAAGGTTTAGGAAAAAGTAAGAATGTTTTTTGGGCCTTTGTGGATTTGGAAAAGGCTTATGACAGGGTAGACAGGAAGGCACTGTGGGAGGTATTGCAGATATATGGGATAGGAGGAAAGATTTTAAGAGCAGTCAAGAGTTTTTAAGAGAATAGTAGATCTTGTGTTAGAATCAGAAATGGGGGGAGTGAGTGGTTTGAGGTAAAGGTGGAACTTCATCAGGGATGTGTTGTCTCCTTGGCTGTTCAATTTATACATGGATGGGGTGGTGCAAGAGGTAAATGCAAGGGATATGGGCCAAGGATTGGAGATGGTTAAAGAAAATGGAGAAAAGTGGGAGATAAGCCAGTTGTTTTATACTGATAACACTGCGCTTGTAGCAGGATCAAAGGAGGGATTGAGGAAGTTAGTGACAGAGTTTGGGAAGGTGTATGAAAGTAGGAAGTTGAAGATAAATATGGGTAAAAGTAAGGTGATGAGATGTACAAGGGGAGAAAGAGGCAGCTGATTGGAAGTGAGTATTAAGGGAGAAAGACTGGAGGAAGTGTACAGTTTTAGATACTTGGGTGCGAATGTGGCGGGAAAGGGAGGAGTGAAGGTGGAAGTAGAAGGTAGATTGAGAGAAGCAAGTAAATGCCTTTGGGGGATTAAAAAATGTAACGAGGAACAGACATTTGGGAATGGATGCTAAGAAAAGATTGTATGAAGGAGTGATTGTGCCAACAGCACTGTATGGGGCAGAAACATAGAACATAAGAGAGGAAGAGAGGAGTTTGAATGTGTTTAAGATGAGGTGCCTGAGAAGTATGATAGGGATTACTAGGCTGGACAGAGTAAGAAACAAGGCAAGGAGGAAAATGGGGGTGGAAAGATAATTGTGAGATAGAGTTGATGAAAGAGTATTGGGATGGTTTGGATACATGGAAAGAATGAGTGAAGAAAGATTAATAAAAGAAGTGTGGAAGGCGACAAGGATGAGATGGATGGATGGGGTAAAAGGGGCATTGGGAAAGAGGGGAATGTCTGTTGAGGAAGGATGGGAGAAGACAGAAGATAGGAGTGAATGGAGAATGGTTGTATATGGATGATGCTGTGATGCATGAAAGGGAGTGGGTGGGGAATGGGGGGGGTGAGGGAGCATGTGAAAAATAAATTGATGCAGCCCAAAGGGATTTCTCCCCATCTTCTCCATTTCTACATGAGGGGGACGGAGAGGGGGGTTGCTGATTTAATGAAGCGGCCTTGCTGTGGGTGTGCCATGTCTTGCGACACTGCTTCTGACCCAGGTCAATGGGCGAGATGCAGGGATGACCAGTCATTCAGGAGGAGCCAAGATAAGAGGGAGGGAGGTGGGTGGATGAGAGTTTGTGGGGACAGAATGGGTGGGAGTGGATTCTATGCCTTTGTTTTTTGGCTGCCTCCCTTGTAAGGGGGAAAAAAAACTTTGGTATATGTATGTACTACATCTTCTGTAAAATATATATGTCTATAGATACAATGTTAACTTCTTGAATATGATGACACCTATTTATACGTTATGAGCTGTGATTGGGGTATACAAGGATGCCGGCATCGGCTTCCTGATTATATTTATTTTGTAGTTGTAGCTGAGTGACCCCCATGTTCCGTGAATAGGCTTGATAACTTTTTCTGTGATGTTATATTTATTCAGGGTGCAAGAGAATGAGTATAAGATCAATAACCTTATATTTTGTAATGCAGTACACCCACTCCTCGTTTAACGACCTACTCATTTAACAACAACTCAGAGTAACGACGGGCTTTATGACAGACCAATATTCGTTTAACGTAAATCTCCCGAAGTTACGACGTCGTGTACGATAATTAAGTTGGCCGAGGCAAATTTGTATGATGTTATAAATGAACTTGTACGGTGGATATTAGCTGTGAGGTAAAGTGTTCTGAAGCTTAGGTCTACATTACCATCCTGCAAGCTGGAAAAACTACCTGGGGTACAATATATACCGGTAGTGGTAAATTTTTAGTTTCGACCAAGGGCGCAATATAGCAATAGAAAATTAATTATTAATTTTGTAAATTATAATGTATCAATGTAATATGCAATTTTGTGAGTGGAAATAAAAAAAAGGTGCTAAAACAAATTTCGTAAGTAATGAAGTCATGTCGGACGAATGGTACACCATGTTTGTTATAATATATGCCGATGTCGAGGAAATGAAAGGATGATAAATTCGCCTAACCTAAACTAAACTAACCTGTGTTTGATAAATCATTACTTGCAAATTAAATGTCATCCGGCTCGTTCTTGTTGTCGTCGTCGTGAGAGACGTTGGCAGACGACAAGATGGCATCCCGATCCTATGCTACTGACTTTGTTCATTAGCATATTTTCTTGTAGCATGGTATTTTTTACTTTCATTTCCGCCCACAAAATTGCATATTACGTTGATACATTTTAATTTACAAAATTAATAATTAATTTTCTATTGCTACATTGCGCCCATGGTTGAAACTAAAATAATAACCCGGTATTCAATATGGAATGTCAGCATACGTGGATTTGGTCATATGCGGTAATTTCGGGAACATAACCACTGTAAATAAACTGTATAAAAGAGGGAAATACACAAAAATAAAGATACATGTATTGCTGGACAATTGTCGTCGTTAAACAAGGAGTGGTTGTATAGTGATGCCTCACCGTACATCAGGCAACCTGATGTGCATGTGAATATTTGACTCATATTGAAGAGGTTAATCAAATTTAACCACACCAACTACAATTTAATGTACACATGCTTCTCAGTGTATTCAGGGATGGAATGGGTGGGAATGATTTTATGCCTTTTTCTTTTTGGCTACCCCCCTTGTAAGGGGGAAAAAGCCTTGGTATATGTATGTATGTAGGCATGCTTCTCAGTACCTTGACCTAGAGCACAAGTTTAATTGCATAGGCCAATAGAGAATCTTTAATATCAATGTTAATCAATAATATAAACACAATACCAATCTCCCAATACTTACTGTCTGCTTTAGCCCAGAGTCATAAGTGTCGTGGTTGAATATGACACAATAGCCTATGTGCTTGTGAGTCATTTTATAGTGGGTGTCCTCAAGGGCTGACGATAATCTTGCAAACCCAGGGGGTAGAGGTGGGTCTCTGCGACAACAAATTCCATAAAATATTAAACCAATTTCTAAGAGATAAAATTCATGTGAAATATTAATCACACCTGCATGGCATCTTGCCCTAAAATTTCCTGGATTAGCTGTGACAAAATCAATTAAATGCAAAATATAACAATGGAGTTACTTCAGATTGCCTTCAGCCCTTCAGCGTGAAGTCTTGCCTCCAGCTGAATGATACATATTATCATTATTACCTGTAGCACCAAAGGGGACATTCCTAAAAAAGTAAAGGTATAAGAGGGTCTAGGAGTTTTCCAACCAGTACCCTAAGGTTTGGGTCTTTTAATGTATGTGGATGTGGTACAGATGAGAGTAATGGGAAAGAGATAGGCAGTATGTTTGTGAGAAGAAAGATGGATGTGCTGGCCTTGAGTGAAACTAAATTGAAAGGGAGGGGCAAGTGTGAGTTTGGGAGTGTAGCTGGGAGGTTCTCAGGAGTGAAGAGGGGACGAGGGAGAGAAGGGGTGGCTATAATAGTAAGTGAAGAGATAGATAAGCCTGTAGTAGACAGGAAGGAGGTTTCTGCAAGGTTGACGTGGATGAAGGTGAAGCTGGGAAAGGATTTTTGTAAGTGCGTATGGGCCTGGTAGTGAGAAGAGTGTAGAGGAAAAGGAGGCTTTATGGGTAGATTTAAATGAATGCATAGAGGGATTTGGGAGAAATGTCAATGTAGTTGCATTGGGAGACCTAAATGCTAGGGTAGGAAATGAACCCATTGACAGAGTGATTGGGATGTATGGAGTTCCAAGTAAAAAGCATAGTGGAGAATTGATGGTGGAGATGTGTCTTGAAAGAGAGTTGATTATAGCAAATACAGTGTTTAGGAAGAAAGTCAAGCATAAGTACATATAGGAGAGGGTGGTGGATGGAAGGGTGGAAGATAGAGCGTTAATGGACTATATAGTGGTGACCAGGAGTATGGTAGGAAGAGTTAAGGATGTACATGTTCTAATGGGAGAGAGTGGGGGAATATCAGACCATTTTCTGGTGGAGGGTAAATTGTGAGTGGAGAATAGGTGGAGAAAGAGGAAAAGGGCAGAAGGTAGGGAGGTACTTCGAGTGAACTGTTTAAATGAGAAAGAAAAGGAGAAGTAGTATAGGAAAAAAAAAAAAAAAAAAAAAAGGCTGAGAGATGAGTGGGAGGGAGTGAAGTGTTAGAGTAGAACTAGGAGTGGAGGAGGAATGGGGATGGTTCAAGGAGGGAGTCATAAGGTGTGCAAAGATGGTGTGTGGAACAAGGGGGGCAAGAGGAAATAGAAGGAAGGGTAGTGAGTGGTGGGATGAGGAAGTAAAGAAGGGTGTAGAAGAGAAGAAGCAGGCTTTCATAGATTAGCTACAAATTAGGACGAGGGAATCGTATGAGAGGTACAAAGAAAAGAGAAGGGAGGTTAAGCATAAGATAAAGGAAGCAAAGAGGAGAGCAGATGTGAAATGGGGTAAGAGTATGACAGAAAAATTTGAAAGTAATAAAAAGATGTTTTGGAAAGAAATTAAAAGAGGAAGAGGAGGCAAATCAAGTAGAGAAGAAAAGGTAAAAGGTGCAGATGGAGAGATGATAATGGAAGAGAAGGCAGTGAGAGGAAGGTGGGCAGAGTATTTTATGGAGTTACTAAATGTGAAGGAAAAGGTAGTTGCAGTTGGAGGCGCTGAGAAAATGAGAGTGACGAGTAAGGAAAATGGAGGAGAAATAGGGAAAGATGAAGTGAAAGTAGCTGTAAGATGATGAGAGCAGGTATGGCACCTGGGTTGGATGGATGCCATGCAGAATGTCTGAAAAAAGGAGGTACAGTTATGGTGGACTGGTTGGTGAAGTTATTTAATGTTTGTTTAAGAGAGGGTAGAGTGCCGGAGGACTGGAGGAGTGCCTGTATAGTTCTGCTTTACAAGGGAAAGGGGAACAAGTGTGAGTGTAGTAGTTTCAGAGGGATCAGCTTGTTGAGTGTAGTTGGGAAGGCTTATGGGAGGATCTTGATTGAGAGGATTATGAGAGGAACAGAGGGAGTAATTGGTGAGGAACAGTGTGGTTTTACGACAGGGGTTGTGTAGATCAGATTTTTGTGGTAAGACATATATGTGAGAAAGCTATAGGAAAAGGTAAGGATGTTTTTTGGGCTTTTATAGATTTGGAAAAGACTTATGACAGGGTAGACAGGGAGGCACTGTGGGAGGTATTGCAGATATATTGGATAGGAGGAAAGCTGTTAAGTGCAGTCAAGAGTTTTTATGAGAGTATTAGAGCTTGTGCTAGGATTAGAAATGGAGTGAATGGTTTGAGGTAAAGGTGAGACTTTGTCAGGGATGTGTTATGTCACCCTGGTTGTTCAATCTATACATGGATGGGGTGGTGCAAGAGATGAATGCAAGGGTAGTGGGTCAGGGATTGGAGATGGTTAAAGAAAATGGAGAAAAACAGGAAATAAGCCAGTTGTTTTTTGCTGATGACACTGCACTTGTAGCAGGATCAGAGGAGGATTGAGGAAGTTAGTCACAGAGCTTGAGAAGATGTGTGAAGGAGGGAAGCTGAAGATAAATGTGGGTAAAAGTAAGGTGATGAGATGTACAAGGGGAGAGAGTGACAGCAGGCTGGAAGTGAGCATTAAAGGAGAGAGACTGGAGGAAGTGGATAGTTTTAGATACTTGAGTGCGAAAGTGGCAAGAAAGGGAGGAGTGGGGGTGGAGGTAGAATGTAGATTGAGAGAAGCAGGTAAATGCCTTGGTGGATTAAAAAGTGTAATGAGAGACATCTGGGAATGGATGCTAAGAGGAGATTATATGAAGGAGTGATTGTGCCAACAGCACTGTATGGTGCAGAAACTTGGAACATATGAGAGGAAGAGAGGAGTTCGAATGTTTTTGAGATGAAATGCCTGAGAAGTATGATAGGGGTTACTAGGCTAGATAGAGTGAGAAATGAGGTGAGGAGGAGAACTGGGGTGGAAAAGGAGTTTGGAGATAGGGTTGATGAAAGAGTATTGGGATGGTTTGGACACATGGGAAGAATGAGTGAAGAAAGATCAGTAAAAGAGGTGTGGAAGACAGAGGTGGAAGGAAGGAATATGAGGGGGCGTCATAGGAAGAGATGGATGGATGGTGTAAAAGGGGCACTACAAAAGAGAGGAATGTCTGTTGAGGAAGGACAGGAGAGGACAGAAGATAGGGGTGAATGGAGAAGGGTTGTGTATGGAAGATGCTGTGATGCATGAAGAGGAGTGGGTGGGGGATGGGGGGTGAGGAAGTATGTATGAGAAATAATGTGACACAGCCCGAAGGGATTTCTCCCCATCTCCTTTCTTGCATGAGGGAATGGAGGGGGGGGGGGGGGTCGCCGAATTAATGAAGCGGCCTTGCTGTGGATGTACTCTGTCTTGCGACACTGCTTCTGACCCAGGGCAGTGGACAGGATGCAGGGATGACCCGTCATCCAGGAGGTGCCAAGATGGGAGGGAGGGGGGAAGGGTGGGGGAGAGTGGATTATGTAGGGGATGTAATGGGTGGGAGTGGTTCCTATGCCCGTGTAAGGGGGGAAAAAATCCTTTGGGATATGTATGTACCATTATCATCTAAAAGCAAAATATGAATTAATATAGAAAAAGTATAAATTCAATTATTCTGTTACTTACTTTTTTCCTCCTCTACCAGTATCCCCCTCATCTTGCATCTCAGAGGACTCATTATTCTCAATCTCCCCTTTATTTTCAAGATCCATATTGAATAGTTTAGTTCCAACCTCTTCAGCCATGCCTTACTGAAAAATATGATAAAAACTTATGTAATGTCAAGTGAATACAAGATTTGTTTTCAATTTCCTGTGCCATCATAAAATCCACTACAATAAGATACACTTTTATGTTGTTATCCATGTAATCTCATTTGCAGAAACATTACTTGTCTACCTGCCTCCTAGGACTATGGTCCTGCAAGATGGACAGCAATGCTGCATTTTCAAAACCCATCAACCCTCTTACCTGCATCAGGTTATGCCCATAGGGGCTAATACTCAGTCTCTAGAATGAGCCCACACTGCATCCCACATGTGGGCAACCCTTCCAGGCCTGGATTGGTCTCATCAACCAACTCCAGACCCATAGTCACAGATTCTAAATCTGAAGCCAAAGCCATGGTCATCTTCATCAATGAAGGATGAACATTATCATTATCATTAAAATGAGCCCAAAATTTCTATCTACTTCATTTGCATATATTACATGTTGTCACAAATGAAGAATTGACAACTAGCACCTGTTCCTCCCGTCCTACCATTTTCTGCCAGTAACATAGAAACACTACAGAGGGACCTGAACAAGGTTTGGAAATGGAGCCAAAAATGGGAAGTAGATTTCAATATAAAGAAATGTAGCATAATGGAGTTCAGAAAAAAAAAAAAATTAATAATAATAATAATAATATTATATATATATATATATATATATGTATATATATATGTATATATATATATATATATATATATACATATATATATATATATATATATATATATATATACATATATATAGTAAGTGAAGAGATAGGTAAACGTATAGTGGAGTGGAAGGAGGTTTCCTCAAGGATAATGTGAATGAAGGTGAAACTGGGAAAGGAGATGTGGGTTTTTGTAAGTGCATATGGGCCTGGTAGTGAGAAGAGTGTAGAAGAAAGGGAGGCTTTTTGGATAGATTTAAATGAGTGCATAGAGGGTTTAGGGAGAAGTGTAAATGTAATAGTACTGGGAGACCTTAATGCTAGGGTAGGAAAGGATCCAATTGATGGAGTGGTTGGGAAATGTGGAGTTCCAGGAAAAAATCGTAGTGGAGAGTTGATGGTGGAAATGTGTCTAGAAAGAGAGTTGATGATAGCAAATACAGTGTTTCGGAAGAAAGTCAAGCATAAGTACACATGGGAGAGGGTGGTGGAGGGAAGGGTGGTAGATAGAGCGTTAATGGACTATGTAGTGGTAAATAGGATTATGATAGGAAGAGTTAAGGATGTACATGTGCTAAGGGGAGAGGGTGGGGGAATATCGGATCATTTTCTGGTGGAAGGTAAGTTGAGAGTGGAGGACAGGTGGATAAAGAGGAAAGGGACAAAGGGTAGGGAGGTGCTTAGAGTGAACTCTTTAAATGAAAAGGAAAAGGAGGAGTACAAGAAGATGAAGGAGGAGTGGGAGGGAGTAAAGGATAGAGTAGAGGTAGGTGTGGAGGAGGAATGGGGATGGTTCAAGGAGGGAGTCACAAAGTGTGCAAAGATGGTGTGTGGAACAAGAAGGACAGGAGGAAATAGAAGGAAGGGTAGTGAATGGTGGGATGAGGAAATGAAGAAGGTTGTAGAAGAGAAGAGGCGAGCTTACACAGATTGGTTACAAAATAGGACGAGGGAGTCATATGAGACGTACAAAGAAAAGAAAAGAGAAGTAAAGAAAAAGGTAAAGGAGGCAAAGAGGAGAGCAGATGTAAAATGGGGTAAGAGTATGACAGAAAAATTTGAGAGTAATAAAAAGATGTTTTGGAAAGAAATTAAAAGAGGAAGAGGAGGCAAATCAAGTAGAGAAGAAAAGGTAAAAGGTGCAGATGGAGAGATGATAATGGAAGAGAAGGCAGTAAGGGGAAGATGGGCAGAATATTTTAGGGAGTTGCTAAATGTGAAGGAGGATAGGGAGGGAAAGATAGCTGCAGTGGGAAATGCTAAGAAAATGACCGTGATGAGTGAGGAAAATGGAGGAGAAATAAGGAAGGATGAGGTGAAGGCAGCAGTTAAGATAATGAAAGCAGGTAAGGCACCTGGTCTGGATGGATGCCATGCAGAATGTCTTAAAAAGGGAGGTACAGTGATGGTGGACTGGTTGGTGAGGTTATTTAATGTTTGCTGGAGAGAGGGTAGAGTGCCGGAGGACTGGAGGAGTGCTTGTATAGTTCCACTTTACAAGGGAAAGGGGGACAAGTGTGAATGTAGTAGTTTTAGAGGGATTAGCTTGTTAAGTGTAGTTGGGAAGGCTTATGGGAGGATCTTGATTGAGAGGATTAGGAGAGGAACAGAGGGAGTAATTGGTGGGGAACAGTGTGGATTTAGGACAGGTAGAGGTTGTGTAGATCAGATCTTTGTGGTTAGACAGATATGTGAGAAAGTTATAGGAATGGGGAAGGATGTTTTTTGGGCGTTTGTGGATCTGGAAAAGCCTTACGACAGGGTAGACAGAAAGGCACTGTGGGAGGTTATGCGGATATACGGGATAGGATGAAAGCTTCTCGGAGCTGTCAAGAGTTTTTATGAGAGTAGAAGAGCTTGTGTCAGGATTAGAAATGGAGAGAGTGAGTGGTTTGAAGTAAAGGTGGGACTTCGTCAAGGATGCGTTATGTCACCCTGGCTGTTCAACTTATACATGGATGGGGTAGTGCGAGAGGTTAATGCAAGGGTAATGGGTCAGGGATTGGAGATGGTTAAAGAAAATGGAGAAAAGTGGGAGGTGAGCCAGCTGTTGTTTACGGACGATACTGCGCTTGTGGCAGGATCGGAGGAAGGATTGAGGAAGTTGGTAACAGAGTTTGGGAGAGTGTGTGATAGAAGAAAGCTGAAGATAAATGTGGGTAAAAGTAAGGTGATGAGATGTACAAGGAGTGAAAGTGGCAGTAATCTGGAAGTGAGCATTAAGGGAGAACAACTGGAGGAAGTGGATAGTTTTAGATACTTGGGTGCAAATGTGGCAGGAAAAGGTGGAGTAAAGGTGGAGGTAGAATGTAGATTGAGAGAAGCGAGTAAATGCCTTGGTGGATTAAGAAGTGTAATGAGGAATAGAAATTTGGGAATGGATGCTAAGAGGAGACTGTATGAAGGAGTGATTGTGCCAACAGCACTGTATGGAGCAGAAACATGGAAGGAAGAGAGAAGGAGCTTGAATGTGTTTGAGATTAAATGTCTGAGAAGTATGATGGGGGTTACTAGGCTGGATAGAGTGAGAAATGAGGAGGTGAGGAGGAGAACAGGGGTGGAAAGGGAGTTGGGAGATAGGGTTGATGAAAGATTTTTAGGATGGTTTGGACACATGGAAAGAATGAGTGAAGAAAGACTAGTAAAGGAGGTATGGAAGGCAGATGTGGAAGGAGTGAACATGAGGGGACATCCTAGGATGAGGTGGATGGATGGGGTGAAGGGGGCTTTGGGGAAGAGGGGAATGTCTGTTGAGGAAGGACGGGAGAGGACAGAAGATAGGGGTGAATGGAGAATGGTTGTATATGGATGATGTTGTGATGCATGAGGTGGAATGGACGGCGGGATGGGGTATGAGGTAGTGTGTGTGAGCAAAATTTTGACGCAGACCGAAGGGATTTCTCCCCGTCTTCTCCTTTATATGGGGGGACGGAGAGGGAGGGTCACCGATTTAATGAAGCGGCCTTGCTGTGGATGTGCTGTGTCTTGCGACACTGCTTCTGACCCAGGGCAGTGGACAAGGTGCAGGGATGACCCGTCATCTAGGAGGTGCTAAGATGGGAGAGAGGGTGGAGGGGTGTGGAGTGTTTTCAGGGATGGAATGGGTCAGAATGATTTTATGCCTTTTCCTTTTTGGCTACCTCCCTAGTAAGGGGGAAAAAGCCTTGGTATATGTATGTATGTATATATATATATATATATATATATATATATATATATATATGTATATATATATCAGGACAATATAAAATTAGAACAAAGGAAGTAAAGAAAGTGGGATCTGAAAAAGACCAGGGAGTAATAATCTCAAATGTCATATCCCCTGATAAACAGATAAACAAAATTGTCAGAGAATCTTACAACTTGCTAAGATCAATAAAGGTGGCTTTTACCTATCTAGATCAAGAAATGGTTAAAAAAATACTAGTCACACTAATAAGGCCTAGACTGGAGTATGCTGCAACATTATGGTCACCCAGTACCAAAAAAAGAATATGAAGAAAATTGAATGAATCCAGAGAGCTGCCACAAAAATGGCTCCAACACTTTTAAACCTGTCATATGAGGAGAGACTGGCTAAACTGAAATTACCGACTTTGGAACAAAGAAGAGAATGGGGCGACCTGCTGACCATTTACTGAATCATAAAAGGCACAAAATTCCTTGATAGAGAGGACTTACTAAATTAAGATAAGATAAATATAAAAGGACATGACAAGAAACTCAAAAAGGATAGTTATAGAACAAACCTGAAAAAAAAGTGGTGGATATCTGGAAAAAACTGGATAAAACAATAATGTGTGCAAAAACTATACACAAATTTAAAAGCAAACTAGACACTGTGAGATACAAAGATGGGACACCACGTGCAAAGTTCCCCTTCCCATAAGATACAACTAGGTAAATACACAAATTCAGCACTGTAAACAGACCATACTCTTTCTACTTTCAGCGAGTGACTCAGAAACAAATTCACACTAATACTAAATGGAGAAACAGCGAGTGCCAAAACTATACAAGATTTTAAGAATAAACTGGATGCAGAGAGGTACGGAAAAGGGGCACTACGAGCATAGCTCTCGTCCCATAAAATACAACTAAGTAAATACATTCCAAAATTCCTTCCTGGAAAGATTTGTGGGAGGGCTAGTGGGTCTGCTGGTTTCCAGTCAGTGAAACTTGAGACAACAATTATTATTAAAACCCCAAAAATCAATCCCTAGATGGACCATGTCCTAACCAACAACTTGATTTGGTTATCTTCTTATCAACAGATCTGTCACTTAGATATACTTAACTAAAAATTGAAACCTATCCAAATTAATCAGAATTTAATGTAATACAAGCACCTCTTACAATAATGTGACTCGGTTTTTCGTTAATATTAACAAAATCAATTAATTCTCCCTAACGATAATGAATTTATTAAATTCACCTTACAGTAAAGAACACATGCATTTCAACATGCAAATTTCATAGTTTTCTCAGTTACTGACCAATTCTATGAATATGATTACCAATTTGCATTGCCAAATAGGATCTATATACCAGGGGAATGCTCAGTACAAACACATTAACTGCTGACAGTGCAACCATGAACGAGAATTCAAATAACATCAAATATTAAACCATCCTTCACTCATTTTCTCCAGACGGCAACACAATATCTCTTCACTAAGTGACTTATGGGTCAAACAGGTGGTTGTGTCTGGTTTCCTGGGGGTAATGAATTGACTACTCAAACTTTTCACAATTCATCTACAATGATTTCTGTCATATCCAAACTATTTGAACCACAGTGTGTTCTAATTTGGGGAGTTATTAAGATATATGATGAAATCATCTCTTCTTCCTAAGTCTTCACTCCAAAAGGTAAAATTCCATAAACACATAAATATAGATATTCAACATGAAATTTAGTGTCCAATAACTCTACCTAACCATTCCATAGAAAATAATAATCTTTCAAATGGAAAAAAAAGAAAAAAAATTAGCATGTTACTGGAACAGAACTATGATACTGCAGTGCTAAAATTTGAATTATGAATGAACAAAAGCAGTATATAATACACATGAATTATGTTTGGATAATGGCACTTTGGATATGGGAGGGACTATTATACTCTCTTATGAAGGCATATAGATGTATATTCTTGCCATCTGAACACTTAGATGCTGTGGTCATTTACTATAGTAACAACTAACATCAGTAGATCACCACAACTGCTGGCAGTCAGTATAGACTCTAGTCTATCTATACAATACATCAATGCCTTTTCCTTCTTTCAAGAGGGGCAGCCTTTTGACTTGGTAAAGATCCCAAAAATGTTCATGGAAAACAACTGAAGGCATGATGATTAAATTTTGCTACTTTTTTTTTTCTTTTTTTTTATAATGCCCCTTATAGGCTGTATACATATGAAGTGTTCTGGCTCCACAAGGGTAATAAAGTACAGTACTGTACTTCATTACCCTTGCTCAGATACAGTACTGTGCATAAATATTTGTGATTGGTGCCAGTCTTATTTTCTAAACTGTACTAAATTTTTGTACATTATTTTATATTCATATTGCAGTGGACCAGTGGCTGGGTGAGGTAACATGAAGGTGCGATTGCTGTTGCAGTGCTCTCTCTCTACTACCAAGTTTTCATTCCGCTTATTGTCAAAAGTGAAATATAAAATGAATTGAAACAAATACAGTTTATGAAATAATATAATTTGCATTTTTTCCTTTATATACATGATACATCATGCTACAGTATTATAATCTTGTATATATAATCTTGTGTATCTCATGAAGATTGTCCACCCAAAGCGCGTTAGGGTGGACAATCTTCATGAGAGCGAGACTGGGTGGACAATCTTCTGCTGACCCGACCATTCCTTCACCTAACCTAAGCTTTGGTTCTGAAGTAATTGTTGATTCTTCTGTAGGAAGATTTGTCTGTGGCGCGGCCGCCTGTACAATGTACACAAACATACGGTGCAATGGGCCTTCGTCCAAAAACATCTGTCGTTGGTTAATAAGTACTCCTAAAAAAACATACATACGATATCTATGTGCTATCATGATACTCTATTAATAAATTTTGAACAACTGCATTAATAACACTGTTTTATGTGTGCAATTTATAATACGTCCACTTATATATTCATAAGCTGCTGACTTTAGCCTTGTTTAGTGGGACTTGACAAACAACAGTTTGCTAGGTAACATTTGCTAGTTAAGCATTGGTGCATTACTTTTACTAAATTTCTGTTAGCTAGCAGAGATTGTTAAGGCTACCAAAAAAGTTTTGTGTATACGGCCCCAGGTCCACAACGTGAGAGCCATCGCCTGATAATGACTGGACTGGCATGACGTTTGGATCGTTTTCTAACGGCTTCGTTCGTTAGAAAATTTGCTTGTAGCGAGATTTATTCCGCCAAGAAAATCGCATATTACGTTCATGTATTATAATTTACAAAATTAATATTTAATTTTCGAATGCTATATCGCGTAGGTGTGCACAAATAAAATAACACCAATGAATACAGATGGAAAGTACACAGTTCGAAATTACAACTACCAGCAGCGGTAGTCCACTACGGCTGTGAGGAATTGACCTCAGAACTTCACTAAGTAAAGTAAAATTGCCGAGTAAAACTGTGCCGGTCTATTCAAACAAATGGGGTTAATGACCACATTCTCCTTCAGTGTTTACTATACCTCTTAAGACTGAAACAAAAAGCAGTATTCACGTTCCCTACGTTAGTCACTCCCTTTGATAAGAACCTGAAACTAAGTAATTGAGATTCTGCGTGATGCCGCGCCCACCCCTGCCACTATGACCCTGTCACTAGAAAAGAATACGTCCCATTTTGAAATATTACTGGAAAACCTGTATCCAATTGGCATTACTGAAACGTTATCATACTGGAGAACATGTACAAATGAATAATAATTAACTGAAATGAATATAATTGCCAGATAGCAATTTTATGGACGCAAGTGACCGCGAAATTCAAAATCGCCTCGAGCATGTATCCAATTGGAAGCTGTATTCCTTAGTATATATATATATATATATATATATATATATATATATATATATATATATATATATATATATATATATATGACGTAAGCGGAATAGGAAACACAGTAGTCTTGATCTTGAGTTTATTCCTGACTAGTTTCGCAGGTATGCTTTGAAAAAGCATACCTGCGAAATCAGTCAGGAATAAACTTAAGACCAAGACTCCTGTGTTTCCTACTCCGCTTACGTCAACCTGTCAGAATTTCTCAGCATATATATATACAGTATATATACAGTATATATATATATATATATATATATATATATATATATATATATATATACATATATATATATTTGATATATATATGATATATATAAATATATATACAATATATATATATATGTATATACATATATAAAAATATATGTATATATATAATATATATAAATATATATATATATATATGTATATATGAAAATATATATATATATATATATATATATATATATATATACTCCTGGGACCTTTCCTCTAATTCTGTGAAGTTGCCAGGAGTTGTCTGAACTCTGATTAAGAATATCACGTACACAGAATCACTGACTCCGTTAAAAAAGAATTGTGCTTAACACTTTAACTTCGCCGGATACGATTCATTTCCTTTACTTATTACAAAGATAATTTTCTCACAAGAGGTATCTGGCAAGTATGGAGTCGTTTCCCGTCGTAGCCATGACATCACCTTCACAAGAGAGAAGTTATTTTCGGGAACATAGAATGTTTGGAAATTAATGCATCGGATCACTGTCATTTATTATCCGGCACCAGCGCCATTTGGGGAACAACTAGCGTTCAAGATTCACAGTTCATTGAAAGAATGCATTGTGCCACTGGATTGGAAAAGGGAAAACGTGGTACCAATTCACAAAGGTGGAAACACCACTAAATTATAGGCCAGTGTCACTAACCAGTACAATAGTGAAATTATGTGAAAAGACCGTGAAAGATTGATGAACCAAATATCTTGAAAATGTGAATATTCTGACAGACATTCAGTTTGGGTTCAGATCTGGAAGGTCAGGTGCGTCGAACCTTTTAAAGTTTTTACTCGAGAGTGATTGATGGAATGGGTGGGGGTGGTTTCTATGCCTTTTTCTTTTCGGCTACCCCCCATGTAGGAGGAAAAAGCCTTTGGTATATGTATGTATGTACGTGAATTTTCCGATTGTCAATTTGCTTGAGGAATGTAGTATGATGCCGGGACAGGAGTTGGATGTAATTTAAAGAGTTTTGTGAAATAACAGTTTTAAGGAAATGGACAGATGATTCTAAATAACCTAACTCAAGCTAGCTAAAATAGGAAGCGACAGACGCGCAGGGGTATGAAATGACGCTGGTTCTCCAAGAAATAATGAAGATTAAAACAAATGGTGATACGTGTGCAAAAGATGTATTAAATGTAATACAAAAAATGTAAAGACGCATATGTGATAGAAGGAACGCTGTTAAGAGCAGTAATTTTTTTTACGAGAGTAGTAGAGCCTGTGTTAGAATTAGAAATTGAGAGAGGGAGTGGTTTGAGGTAAGGTGGCTGTTCAATTCATACATGGATGGGGTAGTGTGAGAAGTAAATACAAGGGTAATGGGGCAGGGACTGGAGATGGTTAAAGAAAATGGAGAAAAATGGGAAACAAACCAGTTGTTGTTTGCTGATGACACTGCGTTTGTGACAGGATCAAAGGAGGAATTAAGGAAGTTAGTGATGGAGTTTGGAAAGGTGTGCCAAAGAAGGAAGTTGAAAATAAATGTAGGTAAAAGTAAGGTGATGAGATGTACAATGGGAGAGGATGGCAGAAAACTGGAATGAGTATTAAGGGAGAGAGACTGGAGGAAGTGGATAGCTGTAGATACTTGGGTGGGAATGTAGCGGGGAAAGGAGGAGTGGAGGTTGAGTTAGAATGTAGGTTGAGAGAAGCAAGCAAATGTTTGGGGGATTCAAAAGTGTAATAAGAAATAGACATTTGAGAATGGATGCTAAGAGGAGATTGTATAGAATGGTGGTTGAGCTGACAGCACTGTATGGGGCAGAAACATGGAACATAAGAGAGGAAGAGTTTAAATGTGTTTGAGATGAAATGTCTGAGAAGTATGGTAGGGGTTACAAGGTTGGATAGAGTGAGAAACGAAGAGGTGAGGAGGAGAGAAGGGGTGGAAAGGTAGTACCTTAGTTCTTTTGTGGACATTTACCACCTTTTTAAACTACCCCAATAGTTGAGAAAAAGGATTGTGGTACTCCCCAAGGCAGTCGTAGCTCCTCTTGGGGATCGGTGCCACCTGCGTAGAGCCGGTGGCCAGGGCTTGCTACCGCCGTTTGGCCCCCAACTCTTGGGGTTGGGGGATGGTCCCACGACGTAGACGCTGCGGCTCCAGGACACATAATGGAAGACTGCATTATACACAATCATGCACGCAAACAACACAACATACACTCTCTAAAGGATTTGTGGGAAAACCCAATTTCGGCTGTGGCATTCCTTGGGGAGACGGGACTGCTCGGACAGACAGTCTAGGGAACGACAACAACAACAACCCCAATAGTTTGTTTAGAAATGTGGTAAATGTCCACAAAAGAACTAAGGTGAACAATAATACAGGAGTTTATAAAAATAACATGCCAAGATTGTCATGATGTGCACTGGGGTTAAACCGGATGAGACCTAAAAAAAAAAAAAAAAAAAAAAAAAGTGAGATATACACATGAACACTCGGCTGCGTTTCTTCACACTTACCAAAAGAACCATCGCATTGACTGGGACAATTCATCCATCATCTTTAAGTCTTATTGTGGTTTCCGGGGGAACAT